>NC_090441.1:65245548-65558548 GCF_031143425.1 Pleurodeles waltl | reverse complement strand
CGACCTTGACATACCTGCAAAAGGAGACATTGGTAATCACATTGTCTAACTTTATATGCATTTTCAAACTATTTCCTCCATTGGTTCCAATGGTGTGTAATTACGCACAAAAGGACTATTTTTATTCAAACTTAAAAAATGCATAACTTAAAAAGTACTTACCCAATTTTTATAATCTTGGTCTGAAAAGTTTTATAAAAATCTGAAGTATTTTTGTAAATCAGTCTCAAGTTATTCTTTTGAGTGTGTGGTTTCATTTATTGATACTGCGAGTACAACAAATACTTAGCACAGTGTGCCTAGCTTTGCACACAGATAGAGGACCAGCCTTCTACAACTATACTAAGTAATGGCTACCTAGACAAGTAAAATCCACTGAATGGCTGCAAAAGCAACAATTTACACCCTCTGTACTGTACCCTGCAGCAGAATATCAAGGTCCAAATTTATTAATATTTCACATAATGCAATGCAGCAAGGCAACTTGCTGTCCTTCCCTACTCTGTGTTCAACAAAGAGGGAAAGAATGCTCCATAATTACCAATATATGGGGTATTCCTGCTCTCTGCCTGCACTGGTGCAGAATCTGCTGCCTAACACCAATGCAGGCACCCCCAAACTAAGGTGTCATGGTACATGTGTTCCAAGCAGGATTGTTACTGTGCAGGAAGGGACACTTTCCTTCACAAAAACAATCCTTAGCTGCATTTTCCTTTTTCTAAGTGTGCTGCAGAATGTCGCACACTTAGAAAGTTGAAAAACCAAGGAGAAATACAGATATTTCTCCTCATGTCACCTTCCCTGGGGAAGCAAAACATTTTAGAAACACAAAAATATGATGGACAGAGTGCTGAAACTTTTCAAAACACCCTCAGTCACAGATCTGGGTTTAAACCATAATTCTTTTGCTCGCCATGCCACCCCAGTTTAGACTCAGCAAATACAAATCAATCTTGACTCTGTTCCCCATGGGAACAGTCCTGCCCAAACTGCCAGGCCAGGTCCTCCCTGGAGCAGAATAAAAGCATCCTGGGACAGGACCAATTTCAAGGTATCTCTCTTCATCAGCCAGGCTAGTTTGAATCCAGAGGCACAGTGAGCACGGGACCCACGTCTGGCCATACCCTTCCCACTTAGGGCAATTTTAGCAACACAAAAGGATGATAAAGGGAGTGCTGAAACTTTTCAAACACTCACCCCAAGTCACAGATCTAGGTTTAATCTGTAGTTCCTTTGGTCACCATGCTACCCCCGTTTGTACCCAGCAATATGCAAATCTGTCTTGACCCTGTTCCCAATGGGAACAGTCTAACCCGAACTGCCAGGCCAGGTCCTCCCTGGACCAGAAACAAGTATTCTGGTACTGATTTGAGGGTAGCACCCTTCTTAAGCCAGGCTAGCTTGAATTCAGTGGCACAGTGAGCAGGAGACACATGTCTGGTCATACCCTTCCCACTTAGGGAAATTTTAGCAACACAAAAGGATGATGGACAGAGTGCTGAAACTTTTCAGACTCTTGAAAACCACTGGGTTCAAGCTAGCCTGGCTAATGAGGGGTGATACCTTGAAACCTATCGCAGGATGCTTTTACGCTGGACTGTTCACCCTCAGACTCATATTTATACCTTTTTTGCACCGCATTTGCGTCACTTTTTGATGCAAAGGTAGCACAAACTTACAAAATACAATTATATTTTGTAAGTTTGCACCTCTTTTGCGTCAAATAGTGACGCAGCACCTCTTTTGCGTCAAATAGTGACGCAAATGCAGTGCAAAATAAGTATAAATATGGGTCTGAGGGGCATATTTATACTCCGTTTGCGCCGAATGTGCGTCAAACATTTTGACGCACATTCAGCGCAAACCATGCACCATATTTAAACTTTGACGCCCGAGCCCGCTGATGTCAAAATTCCGCCATGTGCGTCATTTTCTGGATGCGGGAAACTGCCTTGCGTTAATGACATGCAAGGTAGGCGTTCCCGTCCAAAAAATGACTCAAACACCTGTGCGCCTTATTTATGCTACCGCACAAAAATCCTGCAAGCCGGGAGGCGGAGGCGGAAAATGACGCACAGCGCGATTTGCGGAAAATGGGGCAAACACACCTGTATTTAATGAAAACACACAGAAGCAACAGCAGAGCTCCAAAAGGAAGACATGGAGGTGCTTCTCATCCAGCGTGCACGCAGACACAGAGCACAGGACCAGCAACAGCAGCTTCCATAACACCAGCAAGAACCCCAAAGGCAACGCAGAAGGCAGGAGAGGATATTCCGCACCAGGACAACCCTTCATGGCCTCAGGGAACATGACATCATCCAGAGGTATAGGTTGAACTGGCAAGCCATTCAGCAGCTGCTGCTCAACACTGAGCCACAGTTGGCACCCAGCTTGCAGACACCCCACACCATCCCACCAGAAAGCAAGCTGTTAGCTGTACTACACATGTTGGCAAGTGGCTCCTTTCAAACCACTGGCGCCCTGGTTGCTGGGATCTCACAGCCATCATTCTCCGCCTTCCTCCCCAAGGTACTGGATGCCATCATCTCACTCACACCCCGCCACATCTGCTTCCCCAACACACAGCAGAAGCAGCAGGAGACCAAACAGGGATTTTACCTCATTAATAGAGTCCCACACGTCCTTGGTGCCATTGACTGCACACATGTATGCCTTGTGCCACCTGCTGCAACGGAACATCTATACCTCAACAGGAAGCACACACACTCCATCAATGTGCAGGCCATTGTGGATCACCAGGGATTGATCACCAACATCGTGGCAAAGTATCCTGGGAGTGTACATGATTCATTCATCTTCCGTCACTGCACCATCAATCAACACTTCCAGGATGGACGATATGGAAATGGACTACTTGTTGGTAAGTACAGAAACCTACTTATATACACACTGCACAGCAATCCTCTAGGACACACAACACATACACCACGACATCGACATGTGGACAGGAACACACTGAGGTTGTGACACTGCTAGGCATGTTTGATATCCTCACCCAATGGGAGACACACCTAGGGACAAATTACCGTTCCAAATAACAACTGATGCCACTCCACAGACACAAGGGGAAAATGTAAAACAACACAATGACAAACACATGGCCCAACTGGCATTACATCTGCGAAGATTAAACTTCAATAACACATCAAAAACACTCAATCAAACACCCTTCAAATCAATACGTACTGTGTAAGGGGTGTGGAATGTTTGTTGCTGCAGGTCAAGCACCATGACACACATAGCATTATGATGACTACAATAAAGGTCATATGCAATCATTGAGGCCGTTCCAATACCTCACATCACTCCTGCTCTCACATTGCCCCCTACCAAGAGGCAAGTGGACTGTGCGAAGAACACATCTTGATGGGACAATATGGAAAGTGCACATTCCTACACATACACATTGTGACTAATTAACACACACACAACAGATGTACTGCCATACGGACCTTCTGAAACTCAAAATGACAACCTTACAACTGAACTAGACCATGTGCAGTTGTCGAGGTAGACGTTACAACCTCAGTCAACTTGGCAAGGGCAGAGAAATAGGTCTGAAGTGAACTAGTCACACGTGAAATTAGTGTACAGTCAAATGTTAACTCGTCAGTGATCACAACATACGGAGAAGTTTGGCTAATTGTCACCTTGCAAAATCTAAGGGTCTCACTGATGGTTAAATTAATCTATTGCATATGTCAATATGTATGGGATGTCCAGGGTACATAGATGCAAACGTGTTACCACCACTGTTGATTTGATTATGTGTATGAAACTATCATCTCACCCCCAGTAAAGACACAGGGACACCTGTATCACAAGTCACAATGCAAGGGAGTACACACTGTACTGCAACTCTCAAAAGATACTGCAGACATCTGGTGAGCAGCCAAACACTCGTTCAGCTAAGGAAACAACCCAATGCTGATGGTACATCCTAGAAGCCTAGCAATCGACACAATAACACAAACACAGATGAGTGACAGACAACAAAAGAGAACTACTGCCATGCAAGGTGATATTTATGGGACAAGCTACATCAACATGTTCCCAATCATTTTCTCTTTCAGCTGATCAGGGGTATGGGATCCAGCCATGGATTATGACCCCATTTGCCAACCCAAGCACTGCAGCAGAGCGTGCCTATAATGAGGCACATAGGAGGACACGCACCATAGTCGAAAGGACTTTTGGCATCCTGAAGTCAAGATTCAGGTGCCTCGACATCACTGGAGGCAGCCTCCTATACTCACCAGAGATGGTCTGCAAGATCATTTTGGCCTGTGCCATCCTGCACAACATATGTGTAAGAAGGAAATTCCCCTATTAGAACCAGAGCCACAAATGCTGGAAGAGGAGGAAGAGGAGGATGCTGGCCCTCAACATGAGGGGGACCAACCAAACACAGCTGCAGGATTGCGTAGGTGCCAACATATTGTTAACAATTTCTTTTGACTCAACTCACCATCACCACTGTTTTCCCATATGTAAATAAACACCTATAATAATCACCATATCATGGTCTGGGTAATCATTTTTGCATAACATTATCTCTAACTATCAGTATAAGAGTGTAGCCTCATGGAGCATTGCTGATATACCGATCAGGACACAGAACTTTCCAAAGCAATTGTGATGCGTATGAATCAACAGTCACATTCACACACATGACAATGACATATATATTGTACATTTCACATTTGAAGGCCAATAGCAGAGGACCACACCTATTTCACACATACATGCTGGCAACATGGTTCATTGCAGCATATGGCTCACAACTAAGACACCATCAGTCAATAATGGAACAAAAAGCATCATACATGAGGCAGTGGATGTGCTATTGCATTAGTAACAGGAATGTATGATCAAACCCTTGACAGCAGTAACTGTTACATCACCTATCTTTGCAAGGACTATGTGTGACTAGAATTCCATTTAAGCAGCAAATAGATAGCACAAGTGCCACAGCTATGACAAGCATTGCGCACATGACATCCCATGTACATGTTAGCCCATATCCTAAGTCCTGACACACCCATGTTCCTGGTCTCACCCCACCCATCTTCAGAGGTCCCTAAAATGGTAATATGTGTACCCAGATATTCCCTCCTCTACACACTCCCAGACTCACAATGTTAATCCAGTGTGCTCCCCCCTTTAGTATGGTATGCCATAGTCATTATACTTCTGTCTGCATGGACGAGAGGTTAAATAATGCACTGGTTTGTAGTCTCTAAGCCCTGTTATCACCTGTAGATTGCTTCCCATGTGAAAAGTACTGTTGGCCATTTGAACTTGAATCTCACCTACAGGACTTGTGAGAGACTGATGCTGCACACACCTGTGAGCACCTCCATGCAGACCAGCCATTTGAACATGCACTGCCCTTGCAGATGCTTGGAACAGCATAGAAGATGACAATTTATTGATAACTGTGTTATGCATTGCTGTGTAACTCAACTGTGTAACACAGCCCTTGGGTTAATGTGTCACCTTCCATAACACAGGACAAACACAGTTTTCCATTTCAACTGTCTTGTTCCTCCTCTGACCAGTCTCAGTCAGACCACTGAGTATTTACCTTGTGAAATGTCTGGATCCTGATTGACCCTGCATCCTGTTAGCCTGACTGGCTCCTGTTTGTGCATTACCCTAAAGGTTCCTTGTGGCTACATTTGTATCATAGTTGCTTTCCCAACGCTCACATTCCTCCTGGGGTATTTTGTCAGGTGGGTCTACAATGCATACTCAAATACATTGTATTGCATAATCTGTTTATTTATCGTACCATTGTTTGGAACTTGTCTCCAAATACCCAAATCATGGCCTATCCCTTGTCTGGGTCTCATGTATTCATGAGTGACAAATTGTGACAGTGTAACATGGCCGTATGCAGGGATTGGGTATGGTGCCTCCAGCAGAACCAGCAACGTCAGATAATGTGCATGAAATGTCCACACATGTTAGGACCCTGACAGTCCTCACACTGATTCACATTGCTCACAACATATTGATGGGCCGTGCGTGGTGAATAGCTGCGAGAATAATCAGCACAGAGGCTATGATGTTCCCAGATGCAGTGCCAACCTGTGTACAAATGTTGTGATGACATCTGCCGGTACAAGAATCCTGAAATATTATCTTACTCAGCACACCAAGGTTGCCTTGTTGACAGTCTCATAACACGTCTGCAGTGACAGGGTAGGACCATCCCCATGTGGGTTATCAATTCCTCATTGGCTTTACTTCCATTGATCTCCGAAGGATACTTAGTAGTTACAGGAATAGCCGCCACAGACTCATGACTAGACCTGGACGTAACTGTGACAACATAGACCCCTAAAAATATGCAGGCTAAACATTGGCCCACACACATGAACCAGACACCTCTGTGCATTTGATCACTGGAAATATGTGGCCACGTGCTGCTTGGTCTGCTGATCCTCCACTGCCACAGGAGAGTTGTGGCTCAGTTATATGACCTCAACTGTGACGTGACATAACAAATGTGGTTTATCTTTGGCTCTCCGTGTCACAAACACGGTACCCACTTAGTATGTACACGTGCCTGACTCATGGTGGATTCACCAACAAGTGCCTAGGAAGTAGTATCCAACATTCCAGGACATGTGATGGCCAAGTTTTGGAACAATGAAATGAACAACCATCTGCTATCTATCCAGTGCATGCTTTGTCATTTGTGGTGTTTATGTTACCCAAAAACTAGAAAGTGAACACAGCAGTTGTTGCTACATGTATGACTAACACATGTCCTCTCTCCTTTCCACACTGACTTGCATCTGGGTGTTGGACACATTGACTCCACATGCATACAAGCATATTTGCTATAATGTATCTTATGATGGTCACACAGTGGGTCAACAACAATATTAGTAGCCAAAGCACACACATTGACCCATAGGCATTGAGTAATTGTACCTATGTGCGTCACCTTGCTTTCCTCTCCTGATGCCAAACATGCCCAATTTGTGTAGTACATATATGTAGCCCACACGTTTGGCCATCTATTGCATCAGTCAAGAGTGAAAATCCTGTACATCAAGTAGCGGAACATGATCCGCAGTAGTATGATCTGTCACATGTGCCCGTACACCGTCATGCCCAAAGTGGGTGCAATCAGCCTATCTCAGTATTGTCACAACTGTAATGTACCATTAAAATAGTAAAGTGACCCAAACCCAGTTAATACAAGAATGACGCACATGCGTCAAAAAATGACGCTTATGCCTGAAATATAACGCATAATGCCCTGAAACAACCATTGGCCCTGAGTGGTATTTTCCACACTGTACCCCTGAAAATTGGTTAAGTTAGAAACAATCTTGAAACATATGGATGCGGGGTCAAAATATTTTGACGCATGGCAATAAAAACACACTGCATTTTAGGCAGGAAGTGATGTAATAGGATATCCCGTTTACAGAATAGGTTCAGTGGGTGTGTTTTCACTTTCACTTTGCAGTCTGTGATATTTCCTGACTGTGTGGCTGTGTCTCTATTTGTGCATTTAGTGATTTTGCCTCCAGTGTGGTCTTTTAATTTTCTTTTTGTGTATAAAAACTGTCTGTGGTATCCTGTCTGAGTGTTTTTGTGGTCATTTGTGTTGTCAACAATTGTCTTTGTTGTGTTGGGAGTCTGTTGTGGGTCGTGGTTCGTGGTAGTTTGGGTATAGTTGGGCTGTGTTTGTAGTTTTTTGAATTTTTCCTGTCCTACTTTCCCCCTATTCTCCTTTGTTCCCGTTTATCCCCTATTTCTTTTTTGTACCATTATGTTGGGTAGGCCTTGTCTTGGCAGGATGGGAGCGGAGGAGCTGGGTGGGTTCATTTGGCTGGTGTGCCATTTCCTACCCCTGATGATTGAGGCAGGTGGTTGTGTGATCCAAGAGTATCACACTGAGGCACGGAGGCTCCGGTGGCAAAGGTGTTGCATCATCTGCAGAGGGTATACAACACACCACGAAATGACCACCAGCTGAAGCACCGCTGGGCTGACCTTGTATCCAGGGAGCAAGATCTGCTGGACCACCTGGGGATTGTGATTGGTGGCCCTGTTGGTGAGTACAAAGCATGTAAATGTGCACGTTTAAATGCTCTGTCGTGACATTTTCTGATTTTTACAATATCTGCCAGCAATAATGTAGAGCATGTGGAATGCTAGTGAAACATACAGGGCCATATTTCTACTTTGTTAGCACCACAATTGCAAGCTGTTTGGAAGCAAGAGCTCCGCAAACTTACTAAATACATTTGTATTTAGTACGTTTGCGCTGCCTTTGTGTCAAACAGCAACACAAATCTGGTGCAAAATATGTATAAATATAGGCCACAGTTGCCTGTGAGGTATAGAAATTTCCAACACATTACCGTCATTTGTTGACGCAACAGCTAGACTAACTTTATAAACACAACAGGAGCCTGAAAATGAGTGCAGGCTTCACTCCAATTGATGATAACAATGTGACGCAAACATATGTTTCATGTGTGTTCGGTGAGTGTGTCAGGAAACCGATCATGGAAATCCCAAAAATATTTGGATTTCTTGTGCCCCTCCATTCTTTTCGGATACATGTCTGATCTGGATTTGGACACATACGTAACAAGTTCTAGCTGCGCTCAGCTAACATCTTAGACTGATATTTGGAGTTTGTAGTGCCACATTTAAATTAGGGATGGCAGGCAAAAGGTATGCACATGGGTTCATATCTCTATGGTTGGTGCAACTCATCATAGCTGTGCCACATCAAATGAAGAAACTGATACAAATTGAGGGCTAACAACTGTCCCTGGCCTTCTGTACATTGTACCTGTGTGTCTGAAATTGGTCATAGTCACAATGGCTGGTTGACTAGTAATGCAGTCCTCACGGAAAAAGGCTTTGGATGTCTTTCATAGATACACATGATGAGACAAATACACTCCATGATTTTGTCTGCGCACTAATGAAGGAGCATGTTTGCCACCACATGATAGTTAGGGCCACTGCATGTGTGCAGCTATGTGTGTATCACTCACTGGAGTCCCTGGGTCTGTACATGTTTGCCGTGGTATGTAGGATGCAGTATCATCATGTTTGAGAGGCTTTACTTTCTGATTTAATCTTGCACATAGTATTTGTCATTTGAATTGTTGTAGAGTGCACAGAAATTGAGCACATTTCTCCCTTCTGTGCCTTACAGGTGGACCGGCACCCTACACTATTGGCGAGGTGGCTCGATTTGAGGACCCAGACATCTCCAGTAAGTGTTCATATTTCTGTTATGTGTTGTGTTTGCTGGTGATGTGTGATGGACTCCTGTGTGTTGGACACATAGCAAGGTGTGATGCGCTGGGCAATCATTTGTTTTGTTCCATGAGTGGAATATCATTTTATCACCATCTTTGAGTTGGCCAATCCTTATCGTATTGTCATATTTTGGTATTCTAGGTCAGTCCTGTAGGCACGGCAATGTGAATAGGGATGAGTCATGTGGCTAAAACTTGATTCAGAAAAAGTAGCAGTGGACCATATTAGTGAATTAGTCAGCCAGTCAGACCCGAATTCTCCAAGAATAGGGATGCCAAAGTCTTAACCACAGACTTCTGCTTCCCTATTCACTAATGAACATGTTGAACTATATGTTGAACTTCCTAGCAGCATGTAGCTCCACATGTAGTGCTACGAGTATGTGGCACTTGAGTACAATGGCCTAGGTGTGCATGCAAATCATGGCCAGAGGTGTTCTTGCATCCCTCTGTTTGTTGTTGGTCATGGCTTACTGGCAGTAAACGATGTGGACAAAGGTCTGCATTTCCAACCATACGTGTTGATGGGATTGTCCAAGGGTTGGCTGTCTCCTATTTGGAGATCCTCCTTACCTGTGGTGTGTGTGCTGGGCCAAACCCATGTCCAGCTTTCCTAAGCTTCCTGGGTGTCCTTGTTGTTAGAAATTATTAGTTGATTGTCATCATCAAACAAACCTTTATTCGGCTATTAGCCATAAAAGGATAATACAATCAAAACATCATAAAATAACAAATAATCTTACAGATACAAAAATCAGTTGCATAAATAACAAGTAATACTCCTAAAATCAATAAAGAGTAATCAATTATAATCATTTCTTATACTAAAAAGTTAAATATTTCTAAAATTAAGTCGAAACCCAATGGAATACCACTGTTCTATTAACTTTCAAGATAGAAAGCCATTTGGCCATTTGATAAAGTCAATTACATGGTGTAGAATAAAAATTCCTGAAATTGGGAAATAATTATATTCATTCCTTATATTAGAAAATTCTAAAATTACATCCTAATCAAATTAAATACCAGTGTTCTATTAGCTTACAGGAAGGAAAGCCCATTAGCCATTTGTTACACCATTAAGTTTGTCTATGGGTGTTTAATACATCTAGGTTCACTAGAACCTCAGGCCCTCCCTGTCCCTAATATATGATGTTGCTAGGAGAAAGCGGCTTATTCCAAAAACAATAGATGGAGTAGTGCTAGACCTTAATAGTCTTGCCGCTTCATTATAATTTCTAATTCCTAATTTCCTACAAATAGGTCGAATCCATTTTCTCCTTGGCTTATCATAGGCTTTACAAATTAATAGAACATGTTCCACCGTTTCAAGTCTCCATATTACATAATCCGCACTTAGAATCATGGATATTCTCGCTCTGGGGGCCCCATTTGGTGGTGAACGCCTTGATCTGGAGGATTCCATATCGAAATTTCATGAATAGTGCTTTTGCTCGCCTAGGCTGAATTGTATCTAGCCATTCCTCAGATCTTGGTGTAGGCTTAATATCCAAAAATTTCAAGGTCAATCTACCCAGATCCTTACTATGGAAAAGACTAATCGAAGAATAATCCCAGAATACTTGCTTTAACCGAATCTTAGATTGTGTCGTGAGGGTATGGGGTTCGTCCCAAAAGGATTTAAGCCCTAGGTTATAAAACCAGGACCTTATATGGTGAAGCCAAGGAAGGGAAACCAATTTATCAAGATCTATTATCTCAATTAGTGCTTGCCTATAGTGAATCAAATCTGGAGTTGACCAAAGCCTACACCAATAAAGCAATGGCCTCAAAACTGCCATGTTACCTATTTGCTTCATATTTAAGTCGTAAGAAAGAGGGACCAATGGAGTTGATGGTGGCAGTCCCAGTACCCCCCTCATAAAACTGTTTTATTGGGATGCTAGTGAGGTTAGGTTTGCAATTCCCCAGAGTTCGGCGCCATATAAAGCAGCGGCCTGCGCTTTATATCTATAGACCTCGAACACTGGTGAGACAATTTCAGTTCTTGAGTTTTTGTAATTATTGCTTATCGCCGTGGAGCTGTGGACCAGAGATGTTACAGCTTTGTTAATATGCGGCGTCCAGGACAACTTGGCATCCAGCAATATCCCTAGGTAATTAAAACTTTTAACTCGTTCCAATTCATGCCCATTGATCAGAATGCTTCTTTTAAGTGCTCTGTGGGGTTTAACAATCAAATATTTTGTCTTGTTTGTATTTATTTCTAACCCCTTCGATATACAATATTTACTAAACATTCCCAAAAGAGCCTGTAGGCCCATGGGAGTTTGAGATAATAAGATGGTATCATCTGCAAAAAGGAGAGCAGGAACTGGGTCTCCATTTAATCTTGGTGAGTCATGATTGCTCTGTTTAAGGTACTCAACCAAATCATTGATGTATAGTGAGAAGAGGGTTGGGGCAAGCACACAACCCTGCCTTACTCCCCTCTTAATGGGTATTGGATCTGTCAGCTCTCCATTTGGGCCCCACCGTACCTTTACATAAGTATTTTCGTGCAGCCTCTTTGTCTGGTGCAAAAGATTCCCCGGCATACCCTGTTTCCCTAACGCGGCCCATAGAGTGTCTCTTGGGACCAAATCGAAGGCTGCGCGCAAATCCACAAACGCGATGTAGAGATGACCCTTCTTTAGTTTTGAATATTTCCACATTATGGATAATAGCCTGAAGGCCTGGTCAATTGTACTTGTCTTCTGCCTGAAACCTGCCTGGTATATTGTCAAAATATTATTTTCCTCTATCCAGCTAGCTAATCTATTCAGCAGCTGCCTAGCGTATATTTTTTGAATAACATCAATTAGGCTTATTGGCCTGTAATTCCCCGGGTCCTCCCTAGATCCTTTTTTATAGACTGGGATTATTTCCGCTCCTTCCCATGTCTCAGGAACTGGCTCTCCCCTTGCTATAGCACTGCTAAGTAGATTTACGTAGGGTGCCCATACATCTATATTATGTTTAAACAGATCCCCATGGATTTTATCCAGACCCGGGGCTTTCCAGGCTAAATTGTATGTCAGGTAAATTGCCCCAGGAGGGTAATTCTATATGCAGGGAAAGATGTAAATCATGCTCGGAAGAATCTGAATAGAGGTTCGTAAAATGATTAACCCACGCACAGGGATCTATATGATGTTCGGTGTTAAATATCCCCTCTTTCCTACCGTGAGTAACTATCTACCAAAAGGCTACTACATCATTGCATTTGGCTGCCTTTAAGAGGTCATGCCATTTTTGGTCTTCCCAGTTTTTCTGTGCTGCAGCCAGAAATGTCCTATAACCGGCCCTTGCCTGTTGCACTGCTATTGGATTTTTCTATTTTAGAGCCTCTAGCAGTAGTGTTTTTCCCTCTCTACATTCAGGGGTATACCAGGGATTAGAAGAAATGGTTTGCTCCCTGCCCTGTCTGTATTTTTGTTGTATCTGTTTAGTAAGATAGGGTCTCAAAGCAGTGCTCAATGATTAATGAATATCTATAATGGGAATGTCAACACAATTTTTATGGGCATGGGGTTCCAGCAATTCTGAGTATATATTATAGATATTCGTCATAACATCCGAATTGCCCAATATCGCTGGCCATTTTACTGCCCTACGATTATTACTAAGGGTCGGTTGAAACTCCACCTTATCCTTTTTCATGCTGTCTAGATCTAGGAGGTAGCCCCTCAATTCAATTACTAACGGAAAATTATCACTTTCTTTCCTCTTATCTATTTTAAAGGTCACTATTCTCTCCCATGTAATCGTGCTATGCATAATGAAATCCAGTTTTGAACCTGCGTTACCTCTCTGGAAAGTGTCCATATTAAGACCACATTGTCCCACTTTACCAATACAAGCCCTCAATCCATACTTTAGTGTAAGGCCCATAAGTTGCAGGGCAGCAACCGTACCGGGTACTGCCTCTTCAGTAGATAGGAGGGGGACTGCTCTTGCTAAATCTTCATCTTCTACTAGGTGTTCAAGACCAATTATGGGTTCGTAGCTGCAATTAAAATCTCCCCCTTTCAAGATTGTTTCTCCTATCGGAATTTTCTTAAGCATGCTATCTAATATTTCTATTTTGTATGACTTCTGATTTGGTCTTCTTGGCCTTATATACACGTTGAATAGATGAAATAACGCCTTGTTTTTGTCCCCTAGTTCCATCCACAAAATGCCAGCAGACCCTGTATCATGTTTGTTTATCTCAATATTAAGGTAAATTTTCACCCATGCAACCAACCCCCCAGACGGCCTCCCTCTTGCTACTGAGGTGGCACTAATAAAAAAAGTTTTATAACCCAGTTTGTATGGTGGGTCCTTTAACCAGGTCTCTTGGAAAAGACAAACATGGAATTGTTCAATATAATTGTGCCAGTCAGGGTCTATAAGCTTACTTTTCAGGCCTGCTATGTTCCAGGAGACCATGGTAACTGGTCCCCTTCCCGTTGAGGTCATAGCATTAGTAGTAGGGCTCTGAGATATAATTGGCTCCTTACTACCAGGCAAGTGCCCCTAAAATACTCCCTACCCCTGTAACTTGTTGGTTATTTTCTTCCTGGGTCTCTACTACTATTGGATCTCTAATCAGTCCCAAGTATGATTGGTCTGGTTGAGTTAGTCAATCAACTGCTTCAAGGTCAGAATCTCCCTTTATCATTTGCGCTCCCTCATTTCTATGGTTGCTCCTCTGAGCTATAAGCTTACAGGTAAACGGATCCAAACTAAATCTCATGAAAATTTTTTGGGGAGCACTGGCTCTCTGCTCTACAGTAATCAAGCCTTCGATTAATCTTTCATCCCTTAGTGTCACAGCGACAACATCTTGCTTCCCAGTCTCTCCCGGCATTCTTTCCACCCTCATAATATCTGAGCGGATTAGGGATAGGCAATGACGTTTCTATCTGATCCAATATATAAGTTTATTCTTTAGGGAGTCCTCGTCCTCCATACTATTTTGGGCCAATTTCGGGACATTTAACAAATAAATTACATCGGCCCTAGAAGACCTTAGATTTTCTTCAAGGTGTCTTCCCCATGTAGTAGTGGGCACGCTATTATTATATGATAAGGTATAGGGTTTAAGTGTACGTCCCACCTTCTCTCCTTGTGCCCTTGGTTTCGGGCGACTCTCCCATACAGAATTTCCAGATTCTTGTCGTAACTCTCCTACCTAAACTTCTGGGGTGTTGCGTGACCCAATATTGCAATCATTGTCCCCTTTTGCGCACCCTTGCGATGCACAGGGAGCACTAGCTTTAGTTAAAGTAGAGTTGCGCTGGGCATTCAGCCTCTGGGGGGATATGGGTCTTCCTTGTAAGTGCAGTGATACAGTTGGGACCCCTTCTGCACGCTGGTCTCTACGGGTTCCCATACCACCCCTTTTTCCACAAGAGCTGATAGGGTTCCTACTTCAAATTTTAGCTCCCTGACTTCCTGCATTAGTCTAACCATTAGATCATAAAGATCTGTTAAACTCCCAGTTTTGCATTTTGGGCAGTTTTCTGGATCTTGGTTAGCTGGTGGTATCTTCTCTATGACTGACTGTGCTAAGGGGGTAGTTTGGTCGTGCTTGCCCGTGGGTTTCCCCTCCCGATCCTTCTGTACCTTATTTACAACGGAATCTGCCAGGGCTGCGTATCTATTGGAACACACAATATCACTCCCCTGCACATAGCCCTTCTTCCTAGTACTTCCTGTTGGAGTTGGGGAATGGCATGAGGCCCGTATAGCATCATCTTTATGCCTGACTAAGCTCATATCAGGGCGTGGGTTTTCCTCTTGCTGGCCGTCGTTCTCTTTCCTATCAATTGATTTCCCTTTCCCTAATTCTGGTTTCTTTGTATAATAGGAAGTTATCTTTTTTATCAGAGCCCTCCCGAGGGTTGGATCTATTACTTAGTAAAGATTCTACCTCCTCTATTAGGTCATCAATTTCAGATATCGTACAATTTTCGCCTGCATTCCTAAGTTTCTGTGTAATTTTCTCCTTTCCCCGTGGGGGTTCTGATGCCTTACGTTTCCCCATGCCTGTTTATCTAACTACTTAATCCTCCTCCTCCACTAGGTCTAATGCAAGGGCTTTCCTTCCTGCTCAGGATTGCTCTCAAAGCCTAGCGCCCTGGACTCTTGTCTGATGGAACTATCTAGATCGATCTGGAATACCAGATCAAAAATTAAAGAGACATGGCCCAGCCCAGCCTCTTCCAGGCTCTGACGGGCGCGGACGGGCCCGCCCTTGGCTGCGGTATGTCCCCCTGCGCTTTATAGCGCTGGTTGGAATGAGAGTGGGAGCAGATGATGCAAAGATGGCCGCCTCCTGGGGCCTCTAGGCAGTCTGGGATATGTAGTCCACTTCGATTCAGGTAAGCGCGTCCGCGCTGGGGTTTGTCCCCCTGCGCTTTATAGCGCTCGTTGGAATGAGAGTGGGAGCAGGTGATGCAAAGATGGCCGCCTCCTGGGGCCTCTAGGCAGTCTGGGATATGTAGTCCCCTTTGATTCAGGTAAGCGCGTCCCGCGCTACGGTTTGTCCCCCTGCGCTCTATAGCGCTCGTTGGAATGAGAGTGGGAGCAGGTGATGCAAAGATGGCCGCCTCCTGGGGCCTCTAGGCAGTCTGGGATATGTAGTCCCCTTCGATTCAGGTAAGCGCGTCCCACGCTGCGGTTTGTCCCCCTGCGCTTTAAAGTGCTCGTTGGAATGAGAGTGGGAGCAGGTGATGCAAAGATGGCCGCCTCCTGGGGCCTCTAGGCAGTCTGGGATATGTAGTCCCCTTCGATTCAGGTAAGCGCGTCCCGCGCTGCGGTTTGTCCCCCTGCGCTTTATAGCGCTCGTTGGAATGAGAGTGGGAGCAGGTGATGCAAAGATGGCCGCCTCCTGGGGCCTCTAGGCAGTCTGGGATATATAGTCCCCTTCGATTCAGGTAAGCGCGTAGTTGATTGTCCACCCCCCCCAGACACAGGCATAGGGTTGTGAATAGTGTACCTAGGACTGATGATACACGTTTGGTACACAGACATGTAAATCAGTAAATCACTTGCCTGAACCTAGTATACCCATTCATGATTAGCACATGCTTTCTATACTGGCAAGTCCATTTACAACTCGCAGATCTTGTGGCCCTAGATTGCCATCCAGTACAATGACATTTGTTGCCCTGGCAGTGGTGGAGGATATGCAGCATGATTTTTAGCTGACAACTGGCAGAACTATGATGCCAAAATCATGCCAGTTGTCACCCATCTTGTAGGGTTTGGATGTGCTATGTGTGATAGGACCTTTGTAGGCTGGCTTGCCATGTACTTCCTCAGGGACAAACAATGATCTGTATAATGATATGTGTTGTTACAAGTACATTAGATGTATTGTCTGATTTACTTCTTGTGCCATTTCACACAATGCAGTACCTAATGTTTGATTTTCTATTTGTCTTAACAGCTGCAAATATGACTCCCATCCAGGTTAGGGAGTTTAAACAGTGGGCAATACGATACAGCCACATACTTGATGTGTCACGACTCACGTGCTGCTTGCGCCTGGAATTTGCAGATCTGGTGGCGTGAATCTTCAATGTTCGGCTTTGGCCCAAAAAGGGGCGACTCTTTCTGGTAGCCACGGTGCTGTAGGCAATGGAGACACCAAGAACAGACCGTGCCCTTCAGAAAGTAGCGCCAGAGGGAAAAAAAACCCTTAAAAAGGGGAAAAAACCTCCAAACAGGAAGACTCCTGGAGAAAAACAAGAACAAACAAACAGGAATCCAAAAGGAGCAAAAATCAGAAAACACAGAATGCTGAATCCAAAACCAAAAGGCAAGGAAATCAGGAGCGAAGACACTAACTGAGCAGAAAGTGTTGCAGCGCAAAGAAAGAGGAAAAACACAGCCCTTATATACCAAAAAACAGGAAGTGACCCACAGGAAGTAAAAGGACACCATCTTAGATAGGGAAACAATACATAGAACAGAATAGTAGAGGAACCATAGAGAATAGTGAACAAGGAATACCGGGAAAGCACAGGAATCTGGGAAGGAGGAAAAAACATAAAGAAAGGCACACAACAGACTGCAAAAAAGAAGAAGGACAAAGAAACGAAGAAAAACAGGTAAGAGGGTTCAGAGACCCCTGGGACAGTGAAAGGCAGAAGGAAGAACGAGGCCCCAAGCAAATCTGGGGCCTCGAAACGCGCAGGAGAGGCTGGGGGCGCGCCGCGTCTTAATAACGCGGTGCGCGGCCCGAGCCGAACGCCCGGCAGAAGTCGAGCTCTCGGCTCGCGCCGCACCGCGCGGCGCGACAGTAGGTCCCCCTCCCGAAGGCCCAGGTTTAAGAGGGAATAAACGGTGAAAGCGTTGAATCAGGAGAGGAGCGTGAACGGAAGAGGCATCTTCCCATGAACATTCACTGAGAGGATAACCCTTCCAATGAATCAGATACTGAAGTCGTTTATGAAAAAGACGAGAGTCACAAATTTCCTGCACTTCATATTCAGGAGCATCATCCACAAGGACAGGAGGTGGACAAGGAAACTGACGTGAGTAAGGATCAGGCACATAAGGTTTAAGCTGAGAAACATGAAAAACCGGATGGATCTTCCATGTATGGGGTAAGTGAAGACGGACAGTGACAGGATTGACCAACTGGAGAATACGGAAAGGCCCATAGTAACGAGGTGTGAACTTGTTTTGAGAGAGACGTGAGGGCAAGAATTTGGAGGAGAGCCAGACTTTATCTTGCAGATGATAATTTGGATTGGTTGTACGTCTCTTGTCTGCAGCCTTCTTCATATACCTCTTGGTATGTAACAAATTAGATCGAATTAGTTTATGGAGTTGGAGAAGGCGTTTGGAGAAATAGTTAATAGCAGGTAGAGGAGAGTTGGATTGTGGAGAAGTAGGGAAAGAGGTAGGATGAAAACCATAGGAACAGAAAAAGGGAGTGACCTTGGAGGCACTATGGACTGAGTTATTGTAGGAAAACTCAGCTAAAGAGAGGTAAGTGCTCCAGTTACTTTGGGTAGAATTGCAAAAGCATCGAAGATATTGCTCTAGTCCTTGGTTCAGACGCTCAGTCTGTCCGTTGGTCTGAGGATGGAACCCTGAAGACAAGGCTCTATTTATATTCAGGGTTTTACAAAAATGCTTCCAAAATCGGGAGATGTACTGAGGTCCTCTATCAGATATTATGGTATGTGGAAGTCCATGGAGACGGAAGACATGATCTATGAATATTTGACTTAGTTCTTGAGAAGTAGGCAGCTTTTTTAGGCCAGTGAAATGAGCCATCTTTGTGAAAGAATCCACTGTGACCATGATAACCCGGTTTCCTGCTGATGGTGGGAGCGAACACATAAAATCAGTAGAGATAGTATGCCATGGGGCCGATGGAACAGGCAAAGGCTGTAGTAATCCTGCCGGTCTGGTGTGAGGTATTTTGACTTGGGCACATATGGGACAGGCCTGAACGTATTTTTCCACATCCAGTTTCCAGGTAGGCCACCAGAAAAATCGTGAAAGTAGTTCTTGTGTGGCTATGATGCCTCTGTGACCAGCTACAGGGGAATCATGGCACATTTGTAATGCTTTCTTTTGCACCTTGTTTGTAGGGAGGAATATCAGGTCTTGGTAATAAAAATATCCTTGTTTCTTGTACAATAATGGTCTTAGTTCTTCTATGTCATGGTCCGATAGGTTGGCGTATTCTTGTTGTACTTCTTCCAGGAAAGACTGAGCCACTCCAATGATCTTACTGGGTTCTAGAAGATACTGGGATGAGGAAGGAGAACACTCTGGATATCGGCGAGACAGAGCATCAGCCAGAATGTTTTGAGATCCTGGAATATATGTAATATAAAAATCGTACTGACTGAAGAAAAAGGCCCAGCGGGCCTGACGACTATTCTGGCATACAAAATTTCTTAAACATTGTAAATTACGGTGGTCTGTCCTCACCTCAAATGGTTCCTTGGAACCCATCAGAAACTGTCTCCACTCAAGGCAGGCTGTTTTCAGAGCCAATAATTCCCTTTCAAGTACGGAATAATGTTGTTCAGCTGTGGAAAGGATATGAGACAAATAGAAAACAGGATGTTCAAGGCCATCATCCTCTTGTCGTTGGAGTAAGACAGCTCCGATGGCTCTCTCAGAAGCATCAGTTACTACTATAAATTGCTTGGTGGTATCTGGATGTCTTAAGATGGGGGCTTGGGTGAAGGCTCTCTTTAAGCTTTGAAAGGCTGCTTCAGCAGCCTCAGTCCAGACAAACCCCTTCTTTAAATTGTCCTTCTTTAAGGTGTGAGTTATGTGGCTAGTCTGACTGGCAAAGTCTAGAATGAATTGTCGATAGAAGTTTGCTAAACCTAGGAAACATTGTGTTTCTTTTATGGTAGAAGGAGAAGGCCACTCTAGGATAGCTTGTACCTTTTCTTGATCCATAGCTATGCCGGTGGGACTTAAATGATAGCCCAGATATTTGACTTCCGTCATGTCGAACTCACATTTCTCTGGTTTGCAAAATAGTTGATGATCACGAAGTCTTTGAAGAACTTGTTTAACATGGGAAGTATGGAGTTCAGGATTTCTAGAATAAATAAGAATGTCGTCTAGGTAGATCACGACTGTCTGATTCAGTAGGTCTGAAAACACTGAGTCCATAAATCTCTGGAAGATTGCGGGGGCGTTAGTAAGACCAAACGGCATAACCCTATATTCAAAATGGCCAAATGGGGTCCTGAATGCTGTCTTCCATTCGTCGCCTTCTCTTATGCGTAAAAGGTGGTAGGCTCCTCGTAAATCCAATTTAGTAAAACGTTGGGCCCCTCTGATTGCTTCCAGTATGTCCCTGATGAGAGGCAAAGGATAACGATCTTTAATGGTAATTTTATTCAGACCTCGAAAATCCAGGCACGGACGAAGATCCTTAGTCTTCTTGGGCACAAAAAAGAGAGGGGCCCCAGCCGGAGACGACGATGGAACAATAAGACCACTCTGTATATTTTCGTCCAGATACTCCTTTAGAACTTCCTTTTCGGGTTCCGTGAGGGAGTACATCCTCCCAAAAGGAACAATTGTGCCGGGTTCCAATGGAATTGCACAATCATATTCTCGATGTGGAGGTAGCACAGGTTTTGACGGTTTTTGGAAAACATCCTGAAACTCCAAATAGTGGTCTGGGATCCCTTGGACCGTATTAATGGACATACCAGTGGCACCTTCAGTAGCTAAGGATCTTTTCGGAGACCAATACTTGTCGGAAGTAAAACAGTTCTCATGACAAAATTGCGAAGACAAAGAGACTGTCCGGGTAACCCAATTTATATATGGGTTATGTCTGATGAGCCACGGAATTCCAAGAATGATGGTATGGTTAGGGGACGTAATAAGATCGAAGGAGATGTGTTCTTGATGGTTTCCCACCTGTAGACTTAACATCAGGGTAGTGGTGTCTACAGGACCAGAGGATATCAAAGATCCATCCACAGTGTGTACCTGTTCGGGTACTTCTTTTGCTTGAGTAGGAACTAGGTTAGCAGCAGCCCACGTCTTGTCCATGTATATACCACTAGCACCACAATCTAGTAATGCCATAGTCTTTTCTTGACGACCGTCAGGAAGTTGTAACAGGACCGGAAAGATGAACAAGGCAGTTGTATTGTCATTAAAGGAGCTGATGGAAGGTATAGCTGTAGATCCCGTCCCCTCCCTTCTTACAGAGGACGGGAGGTGGCGTTTCCCGAAGGCCTGGACGGACGTACTGGACAGGTACGGAGCATGTGACCAGCAGAACCACAATACAGGCACAACCCTCTCTTGCGTCTGTCTTCTCGTTCACTAGCAGAGAGCGCACCTCGGGTAGTATCCACCTGCATGGGTTCCCCTTCGATGTCTCTAGCAGGAGTGCGAGGTTCCTCGGAACGCTGCAGGTAAGCACGTGAGCTACTTGGCTGGGCAAACCCTCTACTCCTTTTCTTCTCCGATCTCCGTTCCTGAAGACGATATTCGATGGACAGTGCTTGATCCATCAGGCCACGAAGATCTTCCGCTCTGGTAGAATGCACTAGTTCATCCTTTATTTCTTCTTTGAGTCCTCTACGAAATAATGTTACCAGAGTACGTTCCACCCAAGTGGTCTCTGCCGCCAGTTGACGAAAACGGGTTATATATTGCAGGACGTCTTGGGAGCCGTGTTGGATGTCGCACAAGGCTTCTTCAGCGGAGGCTTCCAATCCAGGACGACTAAACATCTGTTTGAAGCGACTCACAAAGGCGGAATAGTCTGACAATACAGGGTCGTTGGAGGACACCATCGGGGTTGCCCAGGCCAAGGCTGGACCGGATAAGGCACTGATAAGATAACCCACCTTGGTCCTGTCGTGGGAGAATTGAGTAGGTCGGAAGGCGAAATACACCGTTAAAGCATCCAAGAACTCGCGAAGCTTGGTTGGTTCACCAGAGAAACAAGGGGTAGAAGCGGAGATTGTCGGAACATCACTGGTGCGGAGGGCCAAAGCCTGTCGTAACGCAGCATTTTCATTACGTAGTTGTTGCAATTCCTGGGCTTGTTGCTGAATCGTGGTCAACAGAGATTGCTCCGGATCTGCAGCAGCCGCCACTGTATTATCCATGGTGTTTGAGGACGTCGGAATGGTTGGGCGCTGCAATCTGTCACGACTCACGTGCTGCTTGCGCCTGGAATTTGCAGATCTGGTGGCGTGAATCTTCAATGTTCGGCTTTGGCCCAAAAAGGGGCGACTCTTTCTGGTAGCCACGGTGCTGTAGGCAATGGAGACACCAAGAACAGACCGTGCCCTTCAGAAAGTAGCGCCAGAGGGAAAAAAAACCCTTAAAAAGGGGAAAAAACCTCCAAACAGGAAGACTCCTGGAGAAAAACAAGAACAAACAAACAGGAATCCAAAAGGAGCAAAAATCAGAAAACACAGAATGCTGAATCCAAAACCAAAAGGCAAGGAAATCAGGAGCGAAGACACTAACTGAGCAGAAAGTGTTGCAGCGCAAAGAAAGAGGAAAAACACAGCCCTTATATACCAAAAAACAGGAAGTGACCCACAGGAAGTAAAAGGACACCATCTTAGATAGGGAAACAATACATAGAACAGAATAGTAGAGGAACCATAGAGAATAGGGAACAAGGAATGCTGGGAAAGCACAGGAATCTGGGAAGGAGGAAAAAACATAAAGAAAGGCACACAACAGACTGCAAAAAAGAAGAAGGACAAAGAAACGAAGAAAAACAGGTAAGAGGGTTCAGAGACCCCTGGGACAGTGAAAGGCAGAAGGAAGAACGAGGCCCCAAGCAAATCTGGGGCCTCGAAACGCGCAGGAGAGGCTGGGGGCGCGCCGCGTCTTAATAACGCGGTGCGCGGCCCGAGCCGAACGCCCGGCAGAAGTCGAGCTCTCGGCTCGCGCCGCACCGCGCGGCGCGACATGATGTCGAGTCTGGGTACCGCAACATGCCCCGAAGATATCGCCATGAACGAGCCTCCGGAGCTTGGAGGGCATTTGCACAAGGAGGCCCTTCTGTGTCTACCACATCCACCACCAGCAGCACCACCACTACCACCCAGGTGGCACCAACAGCAGCTGGGACCTTTGCAGGACCATCAACTGCAACTGCTCCAGGACCAGTCACAGCACCACCTGCAGGGCAGCCTACAGCCATTGCTACACCACGGGCCCAATCTACCTCAGCTGGCACCCAGACCACCCCTGCTGCAGCCGTTGACCCTGCTGCTTTTGCTCAGATGCAAAGGAACTTGGACCGTGTCCTACGTAAGATGACCAGACTGCAGCAAAAGGTGGCACAGGTCAACCGGCGGGTGCGTTCCATCAAGAAGACCCCGAGGAGGGCCAACCTGTAGACATCTAGACGGACATGATTCCCTCCCCTCCCTCCTCTTTCCTGGTTCTTACACTTTGTGGGTTTAGGGGGCTTAGTGTTAGGTTAATATAGGCTGTTAGTTTAGTTAGTGGTAGTGGGTGGGGGGTTTCTGAATATTTCTACTGTTTATTATTATGTGTGTGGGTGGGAGGGTGTTGGCAATGTTGGGGTTGTTGTGTTTTTAACAAAAAAATAAATTATAAAAACATTTTAAAAATAAAAAAATTACAAAAAAATATATATTTGTTTAGTATAGGATAGTATGTGTTTAGGTTAGTATCTGTTGTCCTCCATGTGTCCCATCTTATAAGGGGGGTTGATGTTTAGATTGTTTCGTTAAATGTGATAAGTAAGTTTAGCTTAGGTTAGTTAGGGACAGTTGTGGGTAATGAGTAGTTGGAGTAGATTAGGTTAGGTAAGGTTTTTCTCCTAGTTTTCACTTCTGTTTTTACTGTTTAATAAATATCTAGGTAACCCTTTACAATATGTGTCAAATGCTTGTAGATCAGGGCCTTGGCATGAGTGAACAGTGTTTCTTTTGTATCAGAATTTGTGTCCTATGCTGCATCCATATCCCAACTGAGATATTACATTGGCAGCTACCCCAAAGCAACTTAGCTAAGATTCGGCCATTCATTGCAACCACCAATCACGGTTACTATGGATCCCAAAGTGTGGTTATTTCATGATGTATGTTTTCAATGTCACATACTGTGCTTCCAGATTTCGTATTGGGGACACTGTGTTAAGTCTGACTGCAGTCTGATGTCCAAGGAAATCCTTATAAGGTGAGTGGTAGTATGCTCTCTTGTAGTATAGTGTACATAACTCACATAGATCATTTGTTACACTGTTCAGCATGGTTACTTATTTGGATGTAAACTCATACACCTGCAATCATGCAGTTTGGTGTGTGTTAGCTTAAATTTGTGGCAAATGTCACATACGTTAATTTTGCATTGAAGCAACAATTTGAAGGCACCATTTTCTGGCTTAGACATCCCTTGAGGAAGCGTTATTCTGTCCAACACAGCAATATGGTGTATAGGTTCTATTTTCCTCAGATATAACCCTCAGGAAGGGCAGATGATGGTACAATCCAGGCCACTGTGCATAGTTATCACCCCACATTATTTCAGGACAGTTGTATTGACAATCTATAATAATTGACAGGAGGCAAACTTCACTGATCCACCGCACGGGTGATGTGTCACATTACACAGAGACAAAGTGGTTGTGTAAGTGCTATTTATTGAAAAGTGCTGTAGTGCTATATGTACATTGTCCATGATTGTGAGTCCATTATAGTGACATCTTCCATTGTGATCCTACACAAGTGCAAAAGGACATGTCATTGGACATGCTGGGGTGAAGTGTCAGACAGTGCAGAGGGACAGGATTTGCCAATGAGTTAGTGAGAGGCAATCACAGGGCAGGCTGACAAGATAAACAGTGGCTTTCAGAACAGTGCTTGTGTACAGTTGTTGCAAGACTGGCATGTTACAAAGAACAGGACCTTGGTAATAGGTGGCCATGTGGCAGGGACTAGTGCTACTGGGTACTCTTACGGGTGAAGGTGATCTGTTCCTGGTCTTCATCTTCTGATGTGTGTGTTGCCTCCTCTGCCCTTGGTGGTTTTGGTTGTGAAGGGGCAACACACACCTCAGTGTGTTTAGACGTGGAGTCAGACATCCCGGTAGCTGCTAACTGTGGGGGCCTAAAGGGCAGTACTGCAGCAAGGAGGATCTGCTGGTTCTTAAGAATAGCAGCCACATCACGGTGGTAGGAAGCCAGGTCGGCCCTGAGGGGTTCAATGTTGCATTCGTGCACGCGTTGACAGGATTGCTGTTATAGGTGTTAGGTCAACTGTATTACGGCTGTGCTGATTTCCTTCAGCCTTTTTTCTACTTCCTGCAAGATAGTTGTTCGCCCTTGCATAGCTGCTGCCTGTTCTTCAGTTGACATCATGCACAAACGCACCCCCTCTAGGCTGGCTGCCATAGTTTGCATCTCCACCATCTCCTTGGCCAGCTCCCGTTGTACTCCAACTACAGTTCTCTCAAAGCTGGTGCCAGTGTCGTCTGAGTCCTCAGCTGTGTTGGAGCTGGCAGGTCATACAATAGGGGTTGTGGGTGGGTCCTCTGTGATGGCTGCTAGTTCTGTGCTCCTCCTTGTGACTGAAGGTGGGGTCTGGAGGGTTTCAAGGACCTCTTGGAGGGTCTGCTGGCTGATGTTTGTCAGCTCGTCATCCATGTCATCAGGGTAGTCCTGGACAGGCATGTCCGCAGGAGATCCATCGTCCTCTGCAATGAAGTACTGTACAATTAGTGTGTCTGTGTTGTGGCATTTGTAATGTGACATGCCTGCCTTGTGATTATTTTCACATTGTGATCTTGATTCCTGTTCATTGTTCCTGTCTTTCAGATTGGCATTCTCCAAGGCCTATGCCCCACCTGCATGTCACATGCATTGTGGTCAGTTTGTGGACTTGTCAGCATCACATCCTCTAGGTGTTTGTTCTGGCCAAATTGTGAATTGCCACCTTCTTGTCCTACACAACCCTCCATCTACTTCCATTCTCATGGTGAGGCCTTTCACTGGCTGTGGGTGCTCTTATGGCACTAGCACCACACTTAACAATCTGGACCTGCCCCAGTCTCTGATCTTTCACATCCCCCTATATGTAGTTGAAATGGAGCATATACTATGTATAGCATTGTTATGGCACAATATGGATGTCAGCATTGGTAATGTGTACTGCTGATGTTGGGGAATGTGTGGTACATTGGATTGCCCTGATAGTCGTAGCAGTGTCCTATTTCCTCCTCTGACTGTGCAGGGGTATTTCTGTGACCAGTTACATGTGTCCTCCACCTCAATGCTGTTGTCTGAGCAGTATGACATTTGGGATGTTGCATTGTGACCCAGGCACAGGGTGGACCCTGACATATGCAGCATGAGTATGACATTAGTGCTATGTACCTCCTAATGTTGCTGACATTCGCTGATGTTTGCGGCAACTATGGACATTCACATTTGACAGGACTGGAACATTTGTCTTGTTTCAGGGGATTGTTAATGTTGTCATCCTGAACCCTCTAATTTGGGTGTTTTAGATCCATGGGGACGTTACTGCCATTAGCTACTTGACCAGCACACACAGCGGAGGTGGTAGTGGCAACTGTTGTCAATGTTGCATTCCACTTGTAGGTATGGCCAGGGGTTGTTAATTGGGCCCTACTTAATGTAGGGAATATAGTGGCTGATGTGTGACGGGATGCCAGTTTGACGTTGTGCCCTTCCCTCCTGGCCTGGCTTGACCTTTGCAACATCCTTGGCATGGCAGCATACCCCTATGCAAAGGTTGTTGGTGTTGTGTAGTGGTGTGCCCCAGGTTTCCTCTGAACAGGCCATGCCCCCGTGCAGTGCCCCTTTACCCACGCCACTCCCTGAATATCATGACTTACATGCATTGTGTAGTAGGTACCCCCCCCCACTGGCAGTTACTATTTGTGCATTTTAATTCCGCATGCGACTTACCCTGCATCTGTGTTGTCTCCTGGTAGTCTACGCTGTCCTGTCCTTGAATCCTTGTGACGATCTCCTCAGGGATGATGGCTGCCACCATCTCCTCCGGGTGTGGTGGACTCCCACCTCCAGTGCTGCCTTCCTGTTCCTGGCCATCTTTTCCTTGGTCCTGCGCTTGCAGTCATGCCAGCATTTCTTGCACTCGATGACTGTTCTGCGTACTTCTGCCACACTGTTAATCTTGTCAACAATTTGTTGCCATATTGCCTCTCTCCTACTGATTGGCAACTTTGAGGTGACAAACAGTTGGTGCTGGTGTTCCGTCACCTCTGTCATCAGAATTTCCTGCTCCTCTGCACTGAAGCGACACTTTCTTTTCTTCTTTTCCCTATCCTGGGTCTTGTGTGGGTCCTCCTGGCTGGTTCCTGGTCTGTTGTCATCTTCCTGGGGTCTGTGCAAGCATCTGGGATCCATTTTGGCTCTCCTCTGCAACAATTGCTGTGATTGCGGTGAATTTTGACGCAATTGCGTAAAAAAACGCTGCATATCCGGTTTGCAGTGTCGTAAATCGGATCACAGTCATTTCCGCTGCGTTAACGTCGTTTTCCTTTACGGCGTGACGCTGTGGTGTGCGTCAGAGAAAATGACTCACACCTGTGGTTTGCGCCGCCGTGCGGCAAAGTATAAATTTGATGCCCGCACGGCGCAAATAAATGGCGTTAGCCAGCAGTAATATTTTTGACGCAAAACTGCGTCAGCGCAGTTTTGTGTCAAAAAGTATAAATATGGGCCTAAGTGTCCACAGTATGCTCAGACGTGGGTCCCTTGCTAGCTGAACCACTGGACTCAAGCTAGCCTGGCTGATGAGGAGTAATACCCTAAAACCAGTCCCAGAATGCTTGATTCCGGTCCAGGGTGGACCTGGCCTGGCAGTTCAGGCTGGACTGTTCCCACTGGGGGGCATGGCCAAGACTGATTTACATATGGTTGGGTCCAAACTGGGGGCAATGTAGCGAGCAAAAGAACAATGGATTAAACCAAGATCTGTGACTTGGGGTGAGTGCTTGAAAAGTTTCAACACTCCGTCCATCATTTTATTTTGTGCTGTTACTATGTTCGCCTTAAGCAACCAGGATATGCCCAGACGTGGGGCACTTCCTCGCTGCACCACTGGATTCAAGCTAGCCTGGCTGTTGAGGAGTGATACCCCAAAACCAGTGCCAAGATGCTTGATTCTGGTCCAGGGAGGACCTGGCCTGGCAGTTCGTGCTGGACTGTTCCTATGGGGACAGGGTCAAGGCTGTTTTGCATATGATTGAGTCCAAACTGGGAGTGGCAAGCAAAATAAAGATGGATTAAAACCAGATCTGTGACTGAAAAGTTTCAATACTCCATACATCATTTTGTTTTGTGGTGTTGCTGAGGCATAGCATTTTGAAACATTGCCAGGTTTATCAGTTTTAGTAATTCTGGGAATGTGCCAAAACCCATGGGTGGATCCATAGTAACACCCACGCTCCACCCTTGAAACACCTTTCCAGGGCAGAGTAACACAAGGCAGCGACTTGCGCTGCCTTGCATTACTCCATATTTATGAAGAAATGCAGGGTCACTCAAGGTGGCCTTGGGTTGCTTGGTAAATCTGCCCTAAGTATTGTGTTGCTCTTGTGACACCATGCATAATGCAAGGGCAACACAATACAATGATAAATCTAGCCCCAAAGGACTGTGAGAGCAGATTTGTTGACATGTAATGCATAGTTTGTAAGAATGTAAGCTTTTAGCTAAAGTAAAGCCAATCTAGGCCTTGTCACCCATTTTACTTTGACACTGCAGTTCAACACGACTGTAGCTACTGTTTTTATTGTGTGTCATAATAAAGACTCATAGAATTTCACACAAGCTGAGGAATGATTTTCCCTGACTACCTAAGCAGAGTGTACTTTCTCAAGAACAGAGCAACTGTCCCAGCCTGAATAACATATTATGGCCCTCATTACGAGCCTGGCAGTCTGTGACCGCCAGGCTCGCGGTTGGCGGGAGCACCGCCGACAGCCTGGCGGTGCCCCTTAGGGCATTCTGACCGCGGCGCTTTGGCCGCGGTCAGTGCAGGAAAACCGGCGGTCTCCCGCCGGTTTTCCGCTGCCCGTCAGAATCCTCCAAGGCGGCGCAGCATGCTGCGCCGCCTTGGGGATTCTGACACCCCCTACCGCCATCCTGTTCCTGGCGGTTCGCCCGCCAGGAACAGGATGGCGGTAGGGGGTGTCGCGGGGCCCCTGGGGGCCCCTGCAGTGCCCATGCCAATGGCATGGGCACTGCAGGGGCCCCCGTAAGAGGGCCCCGCTTGTATTTCACTGTCTGCATAGCAGACAGTGAAATACGCGACGGGTGCAGTAGCACCCGTCGCACCTTCCCACTCCGCCGGCTCGATTCCGAGCCGGCGTCCTCGTGGGAAGGTTGTTTCCCGCTGGGCTGGCGGGCGGCCTTAAGGCGGCCGCCCGCCTGCCCAGCGGGAAACTCAGAATGCCGGCCGCGGTCTTCAGACCGCGGTGCGGTATTCCTGCGGCGCAACTTTGGCGGGCGGCCTCCGCCGCCCGTCAAAGTTGTAATGAGGGCCTATGTGTCATTTCTATACAGGTAGCAGATGCTGTGAACACTAGAACTTCATGCATGAGAACAGTGAGAGAATCCTCAAATGTATTTTTCTATTAACTGTTAATTTCGCTTCATTTCTATTGGTTAGAATCATGTGAACTATATAATGATGTAATAAATGTGTGAAGTTTTTGTCTAAAGCCTTAAAAAGGGAGAGATTTCTCTGTTGGCAGGAGATCCTTCCCCACTCTAAAGGAGAATCTATGCTAGACGTAGGCCAGACCTCTATTGAGTTTTGCTGTGCCACCTATGGAATCGCATGTCTACTAATTTAACTTTGATGGGCCATCTTCCGAATTCTGTATTTTGATTCTTTAAGTAAACCCTAAAACCTTGTCTGTTGTTCATTACCAGAAATGCTTTATTATTGCCTTCGGTACCTTTGCCACCCTGCTTACTAAGAGAGGGGTCCAGCGGAGAGCACCACAATCTGGTAGGGACTACATCGCTCTTGGGACCAGATGTATCAAGCCTTTTTGCATTCGCAAACGGTGCGAATGCCCGTTTGCGAATGCAAAAATGCCTTTCAGTATTTATGAAAGGCATTCGCAACATAAATTTAAGGAATCGCTAAAATAGCGATTCCTTAAATTTGCGAGCCTGTTTAGAGAATCGCAAATTGCGATTCTCTAAATAAGAAATCGCAAATAAGGAATCCTTATTTGCGATTTCTAAACCACATGTAACAAGCAATTCCATAATGCGAATTGGGCATTAAGGAATCGCTATTACCACCAAGTTGAACTTGATGGTAACCATGTGCAAATTTAAAAAATGCATTAAAAATGCATTTTTAAAATTGACATGTAACGCACACATGCCCCTTTGGCATGTGTGCGCCTTACATGTCCTTAAAAAACTTCTTGGGGTGCAGCATAGGGGGCCTTAGGCCCCCATCACCCTGGGGTTTGCATTTCCCAAATTTGCGAATTCCAGTTAGGAATTTGTAATTTGGGAAATGCAAAATATTTGCAATTATGTGCCTACAGGCCCATAGGTGCGAATGGGGTCTGTATCGCAATTTGCGATTCGGTAATAGCATTTGCGATTTTTAAGAAATCGCTATTACCAAATCGCAAATATGATACATTGCATTTTGCGAATCAGAAATAGCGATTTCTTAAAAATCGCTATTTCCGAATCGCAAATGCCTTTTTTGTTACATCTGGCCCTTGGGCCGGTGTCAGTGCGCAAGAAGGAAATATTGAGTTTGCGCATGGACAGGTCTACCTCCTCTCATTGCCCTCCAACAACTGGGCAGAAAAATGCCAAAGAGGAAGCCTTTGCTTGGGCGCGTAAACGACAAGGTGTGAAATACGTCTGAAAACCCCAGGCCCATACACATCCCAGCCCTTAGATAACTCTAATCCGTCCACACAGCTTGGGGACACAGAGGCTGCCTCAATTATCCCGCCCTTATTTGATAAATTCCTTCTCTCTTCTAATTTGAGTTGAACAGAGAGAATGTGAAAAATAGGTGAGGAAGTGACAGAGAGTGTGCACGCGCACCGGAGAAGGAAGATGAAAAGAGACGAGAGGGTTTATTTTTAGTATTTGAAAGGCTTTCCGAAAAGAGCACAGAGAGAGAGGCGGCAGCTACACGCTGTTCTTCAGCATGGTACATTAGGCCTCAGTCCTGTTTAGCAGTCGGCACGGAGAGGACGTTCCTCTCCGCTCTCTGAAGGAGCGGGCTCATATTATCAGAGACAGATTACTTCATTCCCCTTGATTGGTATCTCTTCCCCACGAGAGGATGTTTTGAGGTAATTGAAATGGGGAGGGAGAAATGTTTTCCATTCTGCGGCCTAATTAATTACCAGCATCTGAACTGGCATCCGTCGGGGGAACTCTCGCGTGGCGGGGCTGGCTGTGGGCAATTCCTGTGGCACCTTCGCATCTGTGTTACACCGCTAGTTCAAACTCCTCAACCCCGGCTCAGGGAAAAAACACCATTTGAATCGCTACACAAAAAAAGCATTCCCGTCACTTTGGGGAGCACCTCAGGAACGGAAAAAATAAGTTCAAAATGCTTCCGGTCTGTGGGTCAGGCAAGGCTAGGGATCCACGCATGACTGGAAATAGGACAAACACATAAGACGATGGGCCGTATTTATTACACTCAACCTACATATCGAAAATACATCAATAGACAGACGTTATTACTGTGAAACAATTGCAAAGATCAAATGCAAAACCGTCTAGGGTCAGCATTACCCTATTAATAACACCTCAACCTAAAGCCCTACCCGGAACACCCTAACCAAGGCACTCCCTAATCAGGAGTGTGGTTTTAAAAAGCTTTATTAGGAAACAGGTCCAGATTTACACGGCCTTAGCGCCAGACTAGCGTAATTTTTTTACTCTAATCGGGCGTTAAGGTCACTCTCCTTCACTATAGTTACAAAATCAAGCATTATGCCATTTTGCGACCCCTTGTGGCACATTATGCCTGAGGTATTAAAAATATAATTGGTTTGTCTCTAGACATCACCCTAAAAATGGAGGGCACGATTCACAAAGGTAAACTTACACTTTTGGCATAAGTTTATACCAAAAGTGTGAGTTTACAATTTTTAAGCATTCACAAAGGTAAGTTATGAGTAGTATCTTTACATCCGCACTCAGGACGGATCATCCGCACTTGGGACGGTTCATCCGCACTTGGGTGGATCATCCGCTCTCAGGCAGGATAATTCGCACTCGGGACGGATCATCTGCACTCAGGCAGGATGAGGCACAAAATGCATACCGACAACCTGTGTAAGGGCCTACCATCCCCCAACCCAGCTGAAAGTCCTCAACACACACCCAATCAAAGCCTTGCTGCACACATAAAAACAAAGCTGCTTCAAACAAACCCTTTCAGTCTTTTCAACTTGTCGCTGATAGTGGTTGTTGGTTTGCCCCTTGTTATGTGATAGGATGAGTTGAGGAGGAAGAGAGTAGAGAGGATCTTCAGACAACGGATAAACCACTTTCAGTCATCCAGCCAAGATGTGATGGCCAGATACCGTTTTCCCCCTGATACCATCTTGGAAATGGTTTGTGCGTGGGCACAGGATCTTGACTCTGTGACCTGCTGCTCCTGCACCAACATAGCCTATCTCAAGATCTTAACTGCTCTCCATTTCTTTGCTACGGGGTCATTCCAGAGGGTCTCCAGTGACCTAATGGGCATCTTCCAGGCAAACCAGTCCTGATGCCTGAGTCAGGTACTGAGCTGTATCAATAGGAGACCCCATCGCCACATACGAATGCCCCATACACTGGCCAGAAGGCAAAGGGTAGCTTGGTTTTTTTATCTCATTTCCTACTTTTAACGTGTGCTGGGTGCAATTGATTGCACTCATGTGACTCTACAGACACTTCCCCACAATGCACACATCTTCTGCAATAGACACCGCTAGCACTCGATCAACATGCAGGGTGTCTGTGATGCCAGTGGTAGCTACATTGATGTGCATGCAGTGTTTCAGGAAGTATCCATGACAGCTATGTATTCCGCAGGTCACCTCTTGCCCGGCGGATGTCAGCGGGAGGATTTGGCAACATGTGGCTACTGTGTAAGTACCAAGAACCATACAAGTATAAGATGTATAATTGGGTTTGTACATGTGCACAGCTATTAGATAACACTACTCCACATGCCACATGCATGCTCACAACACACACAGTATGTACCATTTCATACAACATGTACAGATGCGTGAGGGACATTTACAAATATTACTCCATCTCCTTCCTCAGGTGATGCTTCATATGCACTCTCCTCTCATCTCCTCACTCCCAGACTATTTTGTGGGTGAAACCACTGTACCTCAGCAGAGGTGCAGTAGGACACAAAGACATACACAAGCCATCATTCAGCGCAGTTTTGGGCTCCTGAAGTCAAGATTCAGATGTCATGACCGTACAAGGGGAGGAGGTGCTGTACTCACCTCAAGTTGTGTGCAAGATCATAGTAGCCTGCTGTGTTTTGCACAACACAGCATTAAATCATGGCATACACATACCTCTGAACCCTCAGCTGGCTCTGAATCTGGGCTACCGGGCCTTTGTACAAAACAGAGGGCAGGGTATGCAGGTGCATGACCAGCTGGTTGACACTTTTTTCACTTGAGCACATGTTTTGTCATGGCCTTCATGTAGTTTACAGTCTGGTGTCAATCATGATTGGTGGACTATTAACACTCTGTCCACATCTGCTATCATGAGACTACTTTGTAAGCCATACATGATGTCTGTATACAACAGCCGTTGCCAACAGTCAAAAGATTGGCCAGGCATCACGTCATGGGAACATGTCAGATTTCAACATGGAAAACGTCTCTTAGGGCTTCATTGACTCTGAAGATCAAATGTCTGCATGTGTGAGTTCTCCCTGGACACTGTCACAAAAGGGGACTGCTTCACAAAGGGCCTCGCCCGTTGGGGTGAAGGTGTCTCATCAGAGGAGGGTATCTGTTACCACGGGGAAATTCCTTGTATGAGATTTCACAGTATAGTGATCTTGCCTCAGTTGTGATGTCTCACCTGCAACTGTGTGGCCTCTGCCCAGGGGCAGCAGCCCTTGTGTCCCTGGCCCCCTATATGTGTGTGTGTGGCAAATCATATGTCCGCCTGGCCAAATGTCTGACATAGGTACACCATGGAACCAACAGACCAGTGTTGACATATGCATAGTCCATGCTCATAGCTGACATGTTTGGAAGCTGCACATGGGATGTCCCACTCCAGGACCTTGGTGATTTATAGTGGAGGTTGGGCATTTTGGGCCAGATGTATCAAAATATTTTGCACTCGCAAACGGCAAAATCGTCCGTTTGCGAGTGCAAAATCGTGGGCTGCAATGCATCAAAGGCATTCGCAGACCACAAAATGAAAATCGCAAAAATTGCGATTTTCTGCGTTGTGACCTGGATTTTGCGAATCGCAAATTGCGATTCACAAAATCCAGGTCGCACGGCTATTCTGCAAAAAATCGCAAATTGCGATTTTTCGCAGAATGCTATTTTGCACATGCAAAGTACCATTGTCTGCAACCAGGTGGTAACCTGGTGCAAAATTAAAAAATGCAGTAAAACTGCATTTTTCAATTTAATATGTAAAGCACACATGCCCTTTTGGCATGTGTGTACTTTACATTGTAAAAACATTTTTTTTTGGGGTGCAGGAGAGGGGGCCTTAGGCCCCCAGCACCCTGCCCTTTTGCATTTCCCAAATTGCGATTTCTGGTTCAGAAATCGCAATTTAGGAAATGCAAAAAATTTGCAGCTATGGGCCAACAGGCCCATAGCTGCGAATGGGGCCAGTATCGCAATTTGCGATTCGGTAATTGCATTTGCGATTTTTAAGAAATTGCAATTACCGAATCGCAAATGTGATACATGGCCCTTTGCGAGTCGGTAATTGCGATTTCTTAAAAATCGCAATTACCGAATCGCAATGGGCCAGAATCATACATCTTGCCCTTTGTCTCTGTTTCTCCATGTAATGACTGAGACTGCAAGACTCAGACCCCACCGAGATCATCTGCGGCGTACCTCAAGGCTCATCGCTCAGCCCGACACTCTTCAATGTCTACATGAGCCCCCTCGCCGACATCGTACGCGAGCACGACATCATCATCACCTCCTACGCCGACGACACCCAACTTATACTCTCCCTCACCAAGGACCCTGCCAGCGCCAAGACCAACCTACAAGAGGGCATGAAGGACGTCGCAGATTGGATGAGGCTCAGCCGCCTAAAGCTGAACTCTGACAAAACGGAAGTCCTCATCCTCGGCAACACCCCATCCGCTTGGGACAACTCCTGGTGGCCCACGGCCCTCGGCACTGCACCAACCCCCGCAGACCACGCCCGCAACCTCGGCTTCATCTTGGACCCTCTTCTCACCATGACCAAGCAAGTCAACGCCGTGTCCTCCGCCTGCTTCCTCACCCTCCGCATGCTCCGCAAGATCTTCCGCTGGATCCCCGCCGACACTAGAAAAACCGTGACCCACGCCCTCGTCACGAGCCACCTGGACTACGGCAACACCCTCTACGCTGGGACCACCGCCAAACTCCAAAAACGCCTGCAACGTATTCAAAACGCCTCGGCCCGCCTCATCCTCGACGTACCCCGCAACAGCCACATCTCCGCACACCTGAGACACCTGCATTGGCTCCCAGTCAGCAAAAGGATCACCTTCCGACTTCTCACCCACGCACACAAAGCCCTCCACAACAAGGGACCGGAATACCTCAACCGTCGTCACAGCTTCTATGACCCCACCCGTCTCCTCCGTTCCTCTGGCCTCGCGCTCGCTGCCGTCCCTTGCATCCGCCGCTCCATGGCGGGTGGGAGGTCCTTCTCCTTCCTGGCAGCCAAGACCTGGAATTCCCTCCCCACCAGCCTCAGGACCACCCAGGACCACTCCGCATTCCGGAGACTCCTAAAAACCTGGCTTTTCGAGCAGCAGTAACCCCCCCTTTCCCCTAGCGCCTTGAGACCCGCACGGGTGAGTAGCGCGCTTTATAAATGTTAATGATTTGATTTGATTTGATTTGATGCATTATGATAATCTGGCCCAGATGAGCACATCATGAATGGACCAGGTAAATTTCACAGTACTCCATAATCACAAACAGTCTTCCTCAGGAATCAGACTAACTCCTACTGGTCACGTTCTAAATGTGTGGCCATTTTGTATTGTGTGTAGTGGAGAGTGCATCACACATGCAGGTCTCATGTTACCCAATGATGACAAGTCTCTGTCTCCTGTCAAACCAACAGGCACCTTGCGAGACGTGTGACATGGAGTTGCTGCCACTATCTGTGCAGGTAATGTTAGTCTAGCACATACCCTGCTCCAAACGTACATCTTGGACTATTGCAGGTAACAAGACACACTACCCTGCAACATGCAGTGATTAAACTCCATTTGCTGACTCCTACAAAGTGCTCCAAGTATGCATCGTGAATGTGCACCCACTCTCTGCACCCCCAAGGCATATCTGTAGTGCATACCCTGATGGGCGCCTTCTATAGAGGAGACAGGTAATCCTACAGACCCTGCAGACATAGCTTTGAAGATGGGCCTATTCACCCGCTGCACCTCCCTGCAAGGGCATCTCCGATTCCCCCTCAAATGTGCATGCAGGTTAACATCTGCACAGTGCTACAGGGAGCGGCTGCTGTATGACAGCTCATTTGTCAACATGACTGGGCTGCACTCAGGGCACAAGATGTCCATGATGATGGAAGCACCTCCTGTAGCTCCTGAGGGACGGGATCACAATCAGTGAAAATCCTGGGGTATACCTTAAGCATCCCCGGCATCCGCTGCATCGTCAAGACAACAAACGAAACGCCTATCAAGGACATCCAAAGCAACTAAAGAATACTAAAAGAAATACTAAAGAAATCTACTATCAAGCGCCTCCTTTGCCGAAGTGACAGTGAGCAGAGCTTGTCCACATAGAAATCAGTCGGATTTATCAAGAGGAGAACCCTCCGGACTTAACCGAGACTTCCTCCAGTCCTCACCCACCTGCCTGCTGCTCAGCCGTGGTTGGAGTCCCGGATCTGGAGCCCCGATTGTGAGGTGAGAGCCTCCCTACCCTCGCCTCTGGGCTGAAAGGCAGCCGTTCTCGCTGGAATCCAGCGGCTGCTTTCCTCCCGTCACTCGCTGCTTTCCTCCCGTCACCGGCTTCCGAGCCGCTCAGGGGACCCTCTCTTCCACGCGTTCTTCGCTGGGGGCTGCTCCTCGCTCCCCACCAACAAGCAGAGGGCGGACCAATGTCAGAGTGGCTGGGGGACACTCGATCTTGCCTTGCCCCTTCCCACCACTCATTATTTGCCAAAGGCCTCCAGACCGCCTTCGGAAAGCGCGCCCTCCTCTGTGCTCCTTCACAGGAGGACACCCTCCCCTGGAGGGCATTTTGCCACCCCAAACTCACGACGGAGTGGCTGGAGGGCAGTTGATTTTGTCCTGCCCCTGCCCGCCGCTCACTACTTCACCGCAGGCTCCAGGACTCTTTCAGGGAGCACGCCCTCCTCCACGCTCAACCCCGGAGGACGCCCTACCTCAGGGGACCAACCCAACATTCAACCTCCCGCCCCCAAAGCTTGGTGACCGGCTCACGCGGCACTGGCCTGTGAGGAATAACCAAGGTTTTCAGGTGTGTGTATATGTGTCTGAGCCGAAGGTTACTTAGGCTCAAAGGGCCACTTCCACAGTCGAGACCAGAGATGGACGGCGCCTCCACACATGTCAGCCCTCGTCCTGCCCCCGGGTCCCCCAATGCTCCCTAGACCCTACGTATCAACAGGGGCCTAAAACCACCCCCCCCCTACCCACCTGGCAATCTCCCTGACCACACACCCTTATATTGTTCCTCCTGAGGGAAAATAGGCCCTCAAACATCTGCCCCTCCCAGGTAGAAACCTACTTGCATGCACTTTTCGACCCCCTCCTTCCCCCCTAAGTTGCTAATTGCTGACACCTACTACAATGCCTATAAAGGTCCAAAAAGGACAGATCTTATCTTCTTCACTAAACGCCCAGCCAAACGGAACACTTTCCTTACCAGCTACCTCCACACCTCCAAATCCACCAACATCTCATATGGCTGCAAAATCACCAGCTCGCCCACATTCCAGGGTAATGCCATCATCTCCATTTTCAGAAACTGAACCATCATGATGCAAGCCAATGACACTAAACTCTGCTCTTTCGAATCCATATTCCCCACACTAAAATCAGCCATATCACAACCTCAATCCCCCCATCAAACGAGCCCCCCCCAAGATCCCTAACCTCATAGAATTACACTCGAACCCCACTACCAACCCCCCCTGACACAACCCTCAGCACCCCCACCACTGCAAAGGACAACCTCTACAACCTGAGCAGCTCACTCATTGTCACCAACCCCTCTCCCCCTGACTCAGACCCCAACTCCCTAGACCCAACAACCATCAATCCCAACATCCTGAAATGCTCACAAGCCTACACCACTACAATCCATTCGCACAAAATCACCCCTCTACCTGAATCTAGCCAAGATTCCCTTAGAACAGCACCCACTCCCAACCCCCCTCTCCTGCTTCTCACAAACAGACAAGACTCAACTAATCGAAGAGACACCCATGTTCCGCCCACATCCTATGTCACTTCTAACGCAGCCCTGATACCAATTCTAACTACTCTACTGCTGTCTCCTCCAATATACCACCCACGGATTTAGAAAACCATCAGGCCCAAGCTCATCAGACCCCACACAGCAGGAAGCACACCACCCGCCCCCCCCTCCAATCTCACTCTCACATCTAAAATTAACAAGCGTTTCACCAACCTAGAATCCCAACTAGATACCATTATACAGGGCATCAACATGATAGCGAGAAGTCCAAATCCGGTTCTGCACCCCTTACTGATCCAAGCCCACACTCCATTACCTGATATAACCAACCCCCATAGTTTTAACTGGCCCTCTAGGCCCTACTACCTCAAAGCCCAAAGGCCAAAAAGAACGAGCACTCCACTGTCACATAAATAAGCAGTAAAACTCGCCCAATCCTACAACACGCCTTTGCCCATACCTAACCCCCATCCAATATCCAGGTCATCACGGGTCTAGGCCGAAATCTCACACCTTCTACCTCACCCAGGCCTCCAGGCCACCTCGTCAACATCCCCCTGATCCCTTCCACTCCAGACCCCAAGGTCTATCAGCAAACCAAATGCATGCTCATTAACTGCAGATCTGCAGTCAAACATGCTGTGGATCTAGCTGATGCCATCCTTAACCACAACATTGACATTGCCTCAATCACAGAAACTTGGATGACTGCACACTCACAACCGATCATGGATACCCTCGTTCTGCCAGGTTTCTCATTTACCAATAAAGATAGAAAAGACCGCCACGGGAGAGGCATTGCCATCATTCACAAAAATAATATAAAAATAGAGATAAAAGACACATTCAGTTACAACTCATTTGAACATCTCAATGCCTTCATCAGAATGAGTGACAATTCAAATGTAACCTTTCACCTACTCTACCACCCCCCAGACAGCACCCTCCCTTTTGGGGATCACCTAGCTGACCTAATAATGCACTGCTCATTCTGATGCCCCAATTTCATCATCTTGGGTTACATCAACCTCCAATGGAATGATGATAATAATGTTCTAATCCAATTCTTAAATGACCTTCTACATAGCAAAGACCTTGCCCAGCCCTGCAAGGGCCAAACCCAAATCAAAGGAGCTACATTGGATGCTATTATAGCTCAAAAAGATTCACTCACGATTGACGATATTCTTCCTGGTGACTGGTCAGACCATCACATTATTCTATTCCATCTTAATAAAACTTCCCAATTCACAAACCCCTCACAAAAGACATTCAGATGGAAAAGAAACATCGACCAAATTCCATTAACAACCCTTGAAGAAAAAATCAGCTCCCTACTACCGCCCTCATCTGCCAACCTCTCAACTACTGAGCTAACCACCCAGTACAACACAACTATTACTGGCATACTTGACCAATTAGCCCCTATGAAACTGAAAAGAGTGAGAAACATACCATCTAGAGCCTAGTTTAACAATGATCTTAATTCAGAAAGAAGAAAACTGAGAGCAGCCGAAAGACTCTGGAGATCCGACCCCTCCACAGCCCACCTTGAACAACTCAGAAGGGAACGGATAAACTACAAAAAACACATAACCAATGGAAAAAAACACCTTCTTCTGCTATGCTCTAGACCAGAGGTCTCCAAACTATTTAATACCGCGCCCCCCCAGTTGAAAAATAAAAATCATTGGGACCCCCTCAGAATTTTTCACAATTATTTTATAAACATGGCAATGTTTAAATATGGCTAAACCTATTTAAACATTGCAGTTAGGTACTGTTACCTTTTTAAAACTGCAATAACATCCTCTTGCTTAAAATAAAGGCCTGTTATCTGTATAATATTTATTTTGGCCAGAATCTGGGGCCCCCCCTGGGATCACTTCAGGCCCCCCTAGGGGGGCCCGCCCCCCAGTTTGAAGACCTCTGCTCTAGACAGAGCCAGAAACCGCCCAAAGGAGCTTTTCAACATCATCAAACAACAAACTACTAAACCCCCCAAAACCCTCCACCTACAACCAAAGATAGCTGTGATAATTTTGCTAACTTCTTCAATGACAAAATCACCAAGATTGAGCTTTCCCTTGAACCAGATACTGACAAAAAAACTCCACCAGTCCCTCACCCCTGTCTGGACCAAAATCATCAACAACTCCCTGCAAACCGGCGTGATTCCTGACTGCCTCCAACTGGGTCAAATCACACCGATGCTAAAGAAACCAGGAGCAGACCCAAACAACCTTCACAACTGCAGACCAGTCTCCAACCTACCCTTCCTTGCCAAAACTCTAGAGAGATGTGTTCTCTATCAACTAACCCAACACATAGATAACAACAACCTTCCTAACCCTCTACAATCAGGTTTCAGAAAAGGTTGTAGCACAGAAACAGCTATTCTCAACATAGTAGATGACCTTTGCAACTCCCTTCATGCTGACCGATGCTGCCTTCTGATTCTCCTAGACCTAACGGCGGCCTCCGACACTGTTGACCACAAGCTGCTACTCCAAATCAGAATTGGCATAGAAGGTACAGTCCTCCGCTGGTTCTTTTCCTTCTACAAAATCAAACGCAACAATTAAAAATAAATAACAGGGCCTCGGCCACCTCAATAATCACCAGAGGAGTCCCCCAAGGATCCGTCCTCTCTCCCACACTCTTCCACATCTACATGGACCTGCTCACTACCATCCTCAACCAAGCCAACATCCCCTTCCACCTTTACGCTGACGACACACAACTTTACATGAAAATATCCTCGAAGGAAGACATACACCGCCTGAGCAACACCCTTAAAGAAGCTCAATGTTGGCTATCCCACAACCACCTGAAACTCAACCAGGATAAGACGGAAATACTTCTCCTTTCAAAAACGAATCAGCTCCCCCAGATGCAAGAATGGCTTAAATCCATCAACACTCTCAAAAGCAATCTTACCCCTACGAACACGGTCAAGTCGCTTGGAATCACTCTGGACATCAACCTGACTATGCAAGACCATCTCAAGAATAGCGCCAACAATGCTTTCCACAGCCTAAAACTGCTGAACAAAATGAAATCATTCATACCCCAAGACGACTTAAAACAGGCCACACAAACACTGGTGCTCTCCACACTACCAGACTAGACTATGGGATCTCCATCCTCACCGGCACGGCTAAATCCCAACTTGCCCCCATGAGATCCACCCTTCATGCAGCCACCAGATTGGTGACTGGAATTAAAAAATAAGACCACATCTCCCCGCCCTGAAAAGACTAAAATGTTTCCCAATTGAAGCCCGCTGCAAGTTCAGAACTGCCTGCCTAACCCACAAAGCCCTTCACACCGGTAAACCAGAATACCTCACCAATAAACTCCTGAAAGCAGGTCAAACAAGAACACTACAAAGCTCAAACACATTTCTCCTCATCCTGTCCAAAACCCAGAAGCAAAAACTCAGACATGCTCCTTCTCAAGCAGCGCCCCCAAAATCTGGAACTCCATACCAGTCCACATCAGATCCAACCCTTCCCACCAGATCTTCAAGAAGCAACTAAAAGAATTCCTCCTCAACCAACCATCACATCAAAAAGAGTTACTGGCCACTCCATCTCCCACCCCCCCACCAATGCCGACACTTTGGCCCTCATTCTGACCTTGGCGGGCGGCGGAGGCCGCCCGCCAAAGTCCCGCCGTCAGGTTACCGTTCCGCGGTCGAAAGACCGCGGCGGTAATTCTGACTTTCCCGCTGGGCTGGCGGGCGGTCTCCTTCAGACCGCCAGCCAGCCCAGCGGGAAAGAGGCTTCCACGATGAAGCCGGCTCGGAATCGAGCCGGCGGAGTGGAAGCTGTGCGACGGGTGCAGTTGCACCCGTCGCGTATTTCACTGTCTGCACAGCAGACAGTGAAATACATGTAGGGGCCCTCTTACGGGGGCCCCTGCAATGCCCATGCCAGTGGCATGGGCACTGCAGGGGCCCCCAGGGGCCCCGCGACCCCCCCTACCGCCATCCGGATCTCGGCGGTCCGACCGCCGGGATCTGGATGGCGGTAGGGGGGGTCAGAATCCCCGCGGCGGTGCAGCAAGCTGCGCCGCCGCGGAGGATTCAATGGGGCCGCGGTACACTGGCGGGACCCCGCCAGTGGTGCCGGTCCGACCGCGGCTTTACCGCCGCGGTCGGAATCCCCATTGGAGCACCGCCGGCTTGTCGGCGGTGCTCCCGCGGTCCTCCGCCCTGGCGGTCAAAGACCGCCAGGGTCAGAATGAGGGCCTTTATCTCTTTTGGCCCTTTGAAGCCTACATGTATAACTGTCTCTTTGAACTGTCTTGTTTGGTTACCTATACTGTTGAAAAGCAATCTGATACCCTTGGGTCTTGCCAGCGCTATAGAAAACTATCTAAATAAAATAAATAAAAGTGTGAGTGTGTGGCTGCCCTGGGGGCACTGCATTCATTGTAATGGGGCTCACTTTCCCACACTGCACCTTTTTTAAGCTCCATTGAGGTACAGATAGAGAAAGTGTGTCCCATGCACAATCATGCCCCAGTCATCAATGTGGGCAACAGCATGCATCTGTTTTCTTGGGCCCACGTAATACTGGGACTACCTAGCAAACACCCTCTCAGTGTGTATGTCCATATCAGTATCACTGATTTTGTGGGTGCCTCGGTTCAGTAGTGCAACAGTATGGCAGGCGATCCTGCTTAGAGGTAAGGCGGACTCTGAATGAACATGAAATGGATGTCAGCCCCTCCATATATTGAATGGGATTGGGAGTGCTGTTCACTATTGATGGTGGATGAAATTCCAAAAGAAAGATCTGAGCCTGAGTCACAATGCACCCCTGCACGTGGATGTCTCATTGTGGAGATTGTGCCCCAAGTGCAATAACTGAGGGGTATCTGCACTGATGAGCAGGACGTGGGCATAGAGTGGCCAGGGGGGTCATTGTGCGTTTACCGGGCGGCGGAGGGGTGTGGCCAGGTCTCATTACGGTGTTTTGCTTAAGAACTACTGCTGCAGAATGTGCCCTCAGTTACAAAGCAGCAATCCTGCAAGATCTCAGCACTTGTGTTTACTGTCTCTGTGTTGAGGCTGGTATGACAATCTTGCCAGTGCTGCAATTGGTTTCCAGTCTTGCTCAGTACCACTGGCCCCTGGTGTACTTGGGACTATGTGTCCAGATTTTGACATCACTACCTGCACATACTTTGGTGATACAGTACAGTCTACTTAGATGTAAGCAAGATATGCTGACCACATGTACCATAATACAATGTAAAGGGCCAAACTGTGCTAGGAAGTGCTGTAGTATTGAGTGTACAAAACCTTCCCTTTCACCCTTAGGAGTACTGCCCTTCTTACACATGTTTGCATATGTCACATGTCTTTAAATTTTGGTCCGCTCTGATTGCAGAACCTATACCCCACATGCGGATCCTGTGCCCCAAATGCGGATCCTATGCACCAAATGTGTAGCGTATGCTCCGGGTGCGGATGATCTTCACTCCAGTCGTAGAATTCGGAGACAGGCTGGAACCCAATGTATTTGTCCAGGAAATGACACAGAGGAAATGCAAGGCAGGAAGTTCATGACAGGAAGTTGCAGGCAGCCATTTTGGCATTTTGTAGTCATTCTGAGCCAACCTCACCTACAGACAGGATCCTCAGCCATCCTGCAGCTCCCAACATAGCTGAGGGAGTTGATGAGAGGGCACCCGCATTAAGCAAACGTGAATTGGACATTTTAGCTGGGGGTGCTGGACAATTACCCTCAGCTTTATGGGGGGGCAGAGGACCAACTGAGCAGTGCAGCACACACCTGACTCTGGGAGGAGATTGCACATCGCTGCAGAGCATTGGCGTCTACCACCGGTGAGCCAGGACATGCTGCAAACTCTGGGAGGACCTGAAACATTGGGCCCAACTGAGGGCCCAAAAACTGTTGGGACAATCCTCCCAGCCCCATGTGCACTGGCCCCATCTCACGCCATTGTACAGGAGGAACCTGAGGACAGCTGGGCCAACCCTTCATGTTCAGATGGAGGAGTTGGAGCAGCAGAGACCAGATAAGTGCATTGGCTGCATATTGCGCCTGGTGTTATGAAGTGAGTGGTGATTGAGCTGTACCAACATGTATCACATGTCACCATGTACACATTCTGAGCAATTGCTGCAGCAGCCATAAAGCTGATGCACCATTAGAGAACATTGGAAGCACTAATAAGAGTGCATCCTGGGATTTGTAGTGTATTGACCACTACAGGGCAAATATCCTCCACTCTTGCAATTATAATGAAAAATGCAATGTGTTCACCATAGCTGGTGAACCAAGAGCCTTATTACTGCTGGGTGCAATGACAAAGGGATGGCCCAGACATTGTCCAGTGTAGGACCAAGATGTGTATTTTTGGTGTCGGATTGCGCATAATGCATGCTTTTTGTGTGTTGTTCATGTCTCTTTACAGTACTCTGAGCTATTGCTGTAGCAGTCATAAGGCTGATGCCCCATTGGAGCACATTAGACTCACTAATCAGAGTGCATCCTGGGACGTCTAGTATACTGGCTACTACAGGACAAATAGCCATCACTCTTGCAATTGCATGGAAAAATGCAGTGCAATCACCATGACTGGTGGACCAATGACCTCATTACTGCTGGGTGCAATATCAAAGGGATGGTCCAGACACTGTCCAGTGAAGGGTCAAGACATGTATTTTTGTGGTTGGATGCCATATCATGCATGCTTTTTGTGTGTGTTTCATTAGTGTAAAGTATAATTTCATGTATCTTGGAGTAAAGGCTGACTTTGGAATACTTGTCTCACAGAAAATGGTGCCAACATTTCCGAAGGAATACAAATGCATGTCTTCACAACAGTGGCTTGTGTGTCCTATGTAACATCTAGCTAGCTGAGCCAACTGTGCATACATGCCAACTGGTATACAGCACCGACAGGCATTCTTGACATGCCAAATGTTGCACATGCCATGAAGATTGGCTGATAGTCACAGGGATCCTTTCAATACGTTGACTCACAGCTTAGCAAAGGCCAGTACCAAGGTTTTGTTTTTACATGTACACTCATTCAAGCATTTATATGGAATCACACCATGCTAGACATCAGATCACATGCAATATTGTGAGACTATCAAGTCTGCACTTGAAAGGGTGATCATGGACACATGCTTTGGGACGGACAGCTCCACCCAGACTGTGTCCGAAATCCACTTGTAGACTGACTTGAGAAGATAACTAGGTAACAAGGACAGGAAACCCTTAGCACAATTTACTAAGGTAAACCTGGACGTTTGTCCAAACTTTCACACATACAGTTTTTATGGCCTTTGTGAATCTGGCCTAGATATTGTAATATTGCTTAAAGTTAGGCTTTGTCCCTATAGAAGTGTATGCACCCCACAATTGTGACAGATGTCAATGTGTGAATCATGTCAGGACATTTGCAATAATAGTAGACATACATTTGAGATCTACGTCACCTGGAATTGGTTAGTGAGATCAAAGGAGAACACAGTCACCACTTGCTTCTTGTACTCATGTACCTTACCCTGAATTAGACAACAACTACTTAATGTTCTCACTTCTATTTCAGTGACCATGGTTGGCCCAGAAGACCAGAGAGAGGACCAGGGATCGAGGAGAGCTTCCTGGAGATGTTGATGGGCATGGCCTCTTTCATCCACAGAGTACACAAGTACCATTTGCAGGCAGGGGAGTGCGCCCACCCGTACGGATACAACAGCAGACACTGACTGGGTGGAGGCTGCAGAAACTGTAGGGGGACGGGTTTCAACTGAACACCTCAGGATTGGAGGGTGGATTTCACCTCTCCCCCAGACAATGAAGAACATGACCTGCTGCAAGTGTCCCTAAAGCAGCAAACAACAATACCTGGGCCTGCCTCTGGCCCCTCTCTACCACATGGAGCCCCCAGTCCATCAGGTGACCCATCTGCCAATCCTACCACCTGTCCCCCTCCTAGTGCCTACCTCAGTCCCCTGAGCAGCCTCCATGTCCCCGACACCCCACATCCCTCGTGTTCCACCCAAACCCCTCCCTGTGTTGTGACCCATGTGGCTGCATCCCAGGAAGGGATGGTAGCATCTGAGGGAGAGCAGGGCATCTACTCTTGGTTCCTACAGCAGTTGATTGAGGAACAGTGTAGGACCTGAGAGGAGATGACCCGTTCCTTGAATGCTATCAAAGCCACCCTCACTTCCTTGGGTGCAGCAATGATTACAGTCCTCTCCCAGTGTCCCTCCATACCACCCTCCATGTGTCTCTCTGTACGTCCTCCCACTCAGTTTCCCCCATGCCCCTCGTACACCCAGTGTGTCCCAGTACCGTGGGGTGTCAGGTCCTCCACCGGCTAACCAGGAGGTGGCCACCACTGCAGAGGATGTGATTGTCGTGCAGAAAGAGGATGACCAGGATGGCATTTGATAGGACACTACTATTTTACTGGAAATTTGTTTTTACCCCTGTACATAGACTGATTTCCCTGACATTTCTTAACGTGTTTTTTAATTTTGTCCAACAACCTCCAAGTCCCCTGCCCATACTCAGGGAAGAGCATTATTTGATTTCATTTCTCCCTTCCCAGTGGATGTTTTTTTGTTTAAGTTTCCATCATATTTATATAAACAAAAAGAAAACAAAAAAACTGTGTTGTGTAGTTCATTACAGTATATGTGCAGGAACGTAAGAATGGAAGTATACTTCTGGAGTTTCTTAGCTATTACTTGCACATGACACAATTGTACAATGATAGTTCTAGTGATGGATGTCTTACCCACGTTGCTGACACATATTTGGCCTATATCCACATTAAGCATTTGACCATCATCAACCAATGCTCAACTATAATTAAATGTGGAATATTTATTTTATTTACATTGTGCTGTGCAAACATATGGTACAGTTCTCATGGGGGATCTCGCTTGCGTCTCCTCAGTTTTGATGGTGGGTATCATTGTGATGTGACGCATTTCCTGGGGTTCTTAGTTGCAGGTGGGCCCTCTACAGGGCCTGGAAAGGGGGTGGTGTTCCCTGTACATTGTGGGGGTTTGCCTGGACAGGAGTTGGTGTTTCCTGTACAGTGTGGGGGGGTGTCTGGACGGGGGTTTCAGAGCCTGTACAGGGAAAGGTTGTGACTGTGCAGTGGAGGGTGTGTGCAAGGGGAGTGTTCCCGTTGTAGATTGTTGGGGGTCCTGTGCAGGTTTCCTCACCAGGGATCGGGGGTGAGATGGTGGAGGCAGATGTGTTAGCTCTCCTCCATGCATTGACTGTGAAGGCTGATTTGGTATCATTTCGATTATCCCCTCCATCATCTTCAAATCCAATGCATGGTCTTGGACTCTCTTCCCCCTGTATGGTCATGATGTCATTCATATGAATAAACAAAATACACTGTTCCAAATGAAAGTAGGTGAAAGGAAGAAAGGAAGTCCTAAATTTTAGGAGCAAGAGTCCTCACACACTCAGATGGGTGTCATGCTTCATCATCGGAGTGCTCCTCGTCAGACCGGCGCTGCAATGTCTGACTGGCTCCCCCCAATGAAGGGGGGGCTCTTTGCCGGAGATCTTTTCTCAATGATGCCAAGACCCCAAGAGTGAGTTTGGACAAGACAAAACTAGGAGAGTCATAAGAGGATTAAAATTGGATCAATAAAGTTTTTCTGGGTCTGTGAGCCAATTTTAATCCTCTTATGACTCTCCTAGTTTTGTTTTGTCTAAACTCACTCTTGGGGTCTTGGCATCATTGAGAAAAGATCTCCGGCAAAGAGCCCCCCCTTCATTGGGGGGAGCCCGAAAGACATTGCAGCGCCGGTCTGACGAGGAGCACTCTGATGATGAAGCATGACACCCATCTGGGTGTGTGAGGACTCTTGCTCCTAAAATTTAGGACTTCCTTTCTTCCTTTCACCTACTTTCATTTGGAACAGTGTATTTTGTTTATTGGTATGATACTTATTCCGGGGGGGCTTACACTGGACCATTATTCCTTCCGATCCCTCTATTTATTATTCATGATGTCATTCAGCCTCTTCCCCATGTCTTTCCATGATGTATCCATTCTCTCCAACACCTGGGTCATTCTGTGCACCAACTGTGGCAGTTGGCGCATATCCTCTAGTGAGGCAGACATGTCAGACAGTGTAGCCTATGTCACAACTCTCCTGCCTCACATCTGACTGCTGCTGGGAAAAAATGTCCTCCCACTCTTCAACATGAATATCGGCCAGCCCTCTCTGCCTGGGATGGCCTAGCATGCGGCAGGCAGGCCCACCAGCAGTGTGGAGGGTGGCAGATAGGAGGAGATTTCTGCTTAGGGCCTACCTGTCCCTCACCAGGGCTGGCATGTCTGTCTGATGATGGAGAGAAGGCTTGGGAGACACTGTCAGAGTAGGAGTGTGCAGGGGAATTAACATGTCTAACCTGGATGTTAGGGCTTTGAGGAGGTGAGGTTTGGGTTGGGGTGTGTTAGGAATGGGCAATCCTTAGGGCTGTAGGAGGAGGCACCATGCTAATCAACGAAGATGTGGGTTTTGTTGGTAAGCTGCATTGGCCAACAGGAGGGGTATGGGGATTGGCCTCCACATCTCTTGAAATCGTCTCTTGATCGTCCTCCTCCTCTACTTCCTCCTTCTCCTGTGCATTACTGGCAGATGATAAAACAGATTAAAAGAGAAAAGGGTTCTCCCATTGGATTGCCCTTTGCCCGCCACTGGTGGATGGCCTTTCATCCAGACTGGATTTATCCTCCTCATCACCTGTAACAGAGAGATTGCAACATGCTTAGTATTTGCCTTACAATATCATGTGGGGTAACATAAGGATTGGGTCAAATTATCTTCACATGATCGGATTTTACACATGTGACTTTGTCTGTGTACACCTGCACGTGGCAGTTGAGACTCTGGCATTGAGGTGCTCAATGCAGATGTATGATACAAAAGCAAAATCACTAGGTGCAACCACAGGTCTGTGTGATACTGAGATCCCCCTAGATCTCAGCTGCAGGAACCTCGAGTGTGTAGTAGAAACACTGGTTCGTAAACCAGCAGCTTTGGAAAGAAGTGATACAATGGTTAATGTTCTGCATGAACAATATGTGAATATGTACACATGACACACACATCACTGATCTTGTTGACTACATTTATACACCAACTTCAGATGTAATGCTAAAATAGCACATCTGCTCATCCTCATCTACATGGATTTGGTTGTTGTTCATGGGTAGGGTATCAATAGACTCCAACACTATATGGCACACTTGCCTGATGGATGGATGGCAGTGGGTTTGACTGATGCAGGCAGGATGTCTCCTAAACCCCTGAATGGTGCCATCCGTATCATTGAAGTAGTCCAGACAGCAGCTGTAATGTGACATACATACCCATTACTAAATACAAAGGATAATGGTGATGATTCTACATGTATGTATCAGAGGCATGGACCAGTGATCTACAAGTTACAGGCAGCCCTCACACCTATAGGCAAACATGTATTTGATGGTTACTGAGAGCTTTGAGATGGAAATAACTAGGGTGTCCTGCACTAGCTGCCATTGGACACACCTATGTTTTTACTGGCATCATGCATCCTATGTATGATGTGGTATCTGCTAAATATTAAAGGAGTCTTCTCTAACATGCAGAGCTGGTTTATTTTTGCACATCAGATTCTGTCAGTACATTGAAGAATACATGTTTGATATACACAATTATTAACCAAGGAATGGTTAGCACTTATTCACATCCCCCCCGCCTCAACAGGACAACATTGCTAATTTTGGACTGTGAGGTCAGCCATTTCTGCTGTGTACTTTTCCTTTGGCCTGTGTTTCAAATGCACGTGTACAACATTATGGTCTATTTCACCTGATACTGGATACGGATTTGTACAGCACACATCCTGTAGTTCTCTATTCAGTGGTTCACTCATTTGTGATCATGGTGGCAAAGTGAAATGAACATTGTCCTATTATCCCACTATGTGGTCAAGTAAAAAAGCTGAGCTGATCCCCGCCTCTACTGTTTTCATGTTGTGCAGTTCACCCCCTAGATATCTAGTCTTCCCCTCCTCTACACCCACCTTGCCAGTCACTACCACACTCCCATAATGCAAGCCAGCTGGTATCAGCGCACCCAGCAAGTAGAGAGTTATAAAAAAGAGATGGTATTGACAGTGTAGATAAAAGATGGAGTAATGAATGATCTGTAAGAGCAGTGGAAGACTCTCCAGGTACAGTGATAAAAGGAGAATTTGAATTGAAAGGATGAAGGACAGTTAAATGTGTGTGAAAAATGAGAAAACAACATTGGATTATTATCAAGGAACATGGTTCCAATCCAAGCAATGCCTCTATCCCTCCATGTTTTCAAAAGTTGAATAAGATTATTCTACCAAATGGACATTTGGAGGAAATGGGTATGGGTAAGCAATTGTTTATAAGAAGGGGAGGGTAACATCTGGGAAAGATGTTTAAAAACTGGGAAAGAAAGCTCTGCAGGAGTAGAATAGCAAGAGAGACATTCTTGAAAAGAGAAAGGAGAAATTAGGGTTTTTTCTACTGTTAACCAAAGTGGTGAAGAGGGGGGTTGCATTTAAATACCCAAAAGGCTGCCTGTCGAAGACAAAAAGCCTTATGGTGTTGTTTCAAATCAGCGGTATTGAAAAGGCTGGCAGAGAACCAGGTTGTAATCAGCAAAGCGGCACTACATGCAGCGGCACTCTGGCTGATCAATCCGTCGGGATCAATGATCCTGGTGGAGATGGCAGAACCCTGGCCGTTTGACAGCTAGGGTCATAATGTGGCTGTCAGACCACCACCGCAGCGGTGGTGCTGACCGCCACCGCGCGTCTGGGGTGGAGTGACCACCAGACTCGAAATGATGCCCAGAGTCTAATCTGGTAAGTGAGTTACGAGCCGGAGGAAAAAATATATATAATCTTGGGCTTGGGCTGAGCTAGTCTCCAGGAATCGACCACAGCTATTTGGGATATAAAATTGTTTGTGCATTTTATATGGAATACATTTGACATTGGGTTGTCTATCAAGAAAAGGCCCACAGACGTGATTGCAGTGTCACCAAAAAGAAAGCATTCATCACTAAAGATCAGGCCAGAATAAAAAATAATTTGGGGTTGGAGCATGGAAATCAAAAACAGTAATAGGTATTTTGTTAATAGAAAGTTCTGTAACAATCCATGTACCACACAAATCATTATCCTGGGAAAGGTTAGAAATATCAAGATATTTATTATTAACAATAACAACACCATTCTTTTGCAATCACCTTACCAACCTAGGATCTTTTCAGTTTCTGTGCATCAGTAAGATGGGGTTCCTGGATAAGTACAAAATCAGGTTTATACTTTGCAAGGCGAAAGAATTCTGTGTCTCTTAATAGGATAATTGGATGCCTTTAAACTCTATCATTCCAAGTTATAACTCTGATGTTAAGCAATCATGCAATATAAGGTAATAAACTGCTCAACAATAGGTACGAAATAACAACTAAATATAATAAATAGGAAAGATAGAGGTACAAGGAGAAACTGGAAGATATAATAATGGAAAAAAAGAAAGAGAAATGAAAGAAAGGAAAACAACAGAAAGAAGTGGTTACAGTAAGGATTACACCCCACAAATGTGGTGACTGGGAAATATACCTGCCATTATTTGATCATCAAGGTGGGAAGGGGGGTTTACTGCATATCATGAGGACAACAGAAACAGGCACCACACAGCACATGAGGCTAGAAATATTTTAATTAGATGATGACAGAGGACAAATTAAGACAAGACATACCTGAAATGATAAGACTAAAATGGTTGGAATAGGGGAAGAAGCAAAATGAATGAAGCAAAAGTACAACATTTCATGTAGCGGGACCCACAATCTCCATGGAAGCGGAAGAATATACTTATAGAAGTTTTCTCCATGCACAAGGGCTATCAAAAGAGTAAGATTGTTTCTTATAAGTGATTTTAAAAGTACAAGGGTGGAGTAAACCATAATGTGCACCTATGGATTACAATGCTGGACGAAAAGAACATCTGTTCGGTTATTCGGTTTAGGGACATCCAGTATTAAGAAAAGTTTGGAGCCAGGCCATAGTAATTGTTTTTTAGCTTGGGCTGCTTGTAAGACCTTGAGGGGATCAAATAGTCCAGGAATAAAATGATAATTCCTCTGAGTTTGAGTAAAGAATTAGATGTCGAAGATCTACAGCAGAGTCTATGGGCCCTCTGAGTATTAAGGACCACAGATTTGAGCAAATCCAAAAGTTGTTGCAAAAAGGAAGTGAAGAAAGAGACAAGATCCCTGTCTTCAACCGCGGTTATAAGTCAGAACCACGGGTGCCTAAACCACCAGTGGCTCAACAACGAGGTCGGAACAATGACCTCGTTCTAAACACTAATGCCTTTACCACAAATGTGTTTACAACGATTTTACCATTGTAAACGCATTCCTGGTAAAGGCATTACCAACCAGCATGCACGACCCAGCATGCTTCCACCCAAGCCCCCCACCCCACCCTTTAAACTTAAACCCTGACCCCTCACACCCCTAAACCCTAATCACCCCCCGCCCCCCACCCCACCCCAAAAACTAAAAATACCCGAGTCCCCACCCCACCCCTAAAACCTAAACCCTACCCCCAAACCCTAATCACCCCCAGCCCCCCCAAAAACAGCCCCAGTCCCAGCCCAACTTACCTCCTCCTTCACCGCGTCCACTCCGACTCCATTATGTACCTTAACCACCCATGTACGTTGTTCAGACATGCGTGGTAAGGTACCAAAACCAGGAAGTCGTGGAAAACGAAAGCGTTGTTTCGCTTTCGTTTTTCACAACCTCGTGGTTTCGAACTCGTTCTTCCGGGTGTTTCCCTTCAACCGCCTCTGGAAAACCCTGAATGCAAAGATTATTACGTCAATTTCTGTTTTCCAAATCCTCAGCATGTCTTTGAAGAGATTGAATTTCTTTTTGCAAGGAAGATATTTTAGAGGTTTCATCCTGAAGGTCACTAATACTTAGTTCAGCTTCTAAAATACGCAAATCCATGGTGGGCGATTGTACATCCAGGGCTTGCGTTTTGGTATTGGTTTCCTCTACAAAAGGACAAAAAGTGCATATTTCTTCTAGCAAAATCTCCATAGAGTGAGCCGAAGAGTTTTAATTAGGAGATGGTGGATCATGATTAAGGCCCTCATTATGAACATGGAGGTAGACACCGTCGGCGGGTGTGGCGACGGTGAACAGAAGACCGCCATTTGCAGTGAACAGAAACCCGCCATATAATGATGACAAAAACTGGAACCACCCAAAATACTGCTTCCTCCAGCCACCGCCAGGGTCCTTGCCGACGGAAAGACTGTACAACCCACCCCTCCACCGCCAAGCAGACAAATACCCCACCCTCCAAATAATGATGCACAAATCACCACAGCGGTTAGTGGATGTCAAACGACCATTGGTGGTGCAGACCGCCACGGCCAGCAATGGGAACCAACAGAAAGAAATGCACATATTGGCAAGTTTGAAACCCCCACAACTGACACACATCCACAACACTATAAAACACTCACAGGCACACCCCACAATCCTTTGCATCGTCAATAGGACAACTGAGACTGACATGCAGATACTGAACACAACATCACACAAGTCACCTACCCAACCACACAACAGCACCCTCACCAATATCCACACAACACACCACCCACAGCACACACCATGGCACCCCCTAAGCATCCACGCTTCACAGATAGGGAGCTAAGAACAATGGTGGTTGAAATACTCAAGGTCGAGCCACAAATCTTCGGGGCACAGGTCCAGCACACACCCATCACCAGGAAGATGGAGTTATGGCAGATTATAGTAAACAAGGGCAACACAGTGGGAAACCACCCACGCACAAGTGACGACATCCACAAGAGATGCATCCTGCGCAGGAAGGTGAGGTCCATGGCATCCAGGCACAACATTGCGGTACAGAAGACTGGGGGAGGACCCCCACTTACACCCCCGACTACACCGACTGGGAGTAAAAGGTACTGGCCATCCTGCACACTGAGGGCCTCACTGGACTCACTGGAGGAATGGACTCGGGTAAGTCATCTACAATTGCCCCATATCCACCACACCTGTAATGCATGCACCACCCCACCCTTCCAACTACCACCGGGATCACTACCCCACCCATGCCACAATCACCACATCCACTCACCCTGCATGCCCACAAACCTACCAACAGGCCCACATCCCTCCCCCTGTACACAGCCACCCACCCCTGCAATGAATCACAATAGCACACCTCCCACAAGGCACCTCCACATCCCATGCAAAATGCAATGGCAACCCCACTATAGGTTCCTGCATGGCCCAACAGGGGAAGAAACTGCATAAAATAGGGCAGAGCTGTGCATCCTCATCTGATTTCAGAAATGTAACATACATGTCCATTCCACCCCACAGGCACCACCACCCATGCCACCCTGATGGAAAAGGCCAAGGAGTGCCAAGTCCCCAAATAGAGACAGAGGCCCCACTCAGGAAACTGGAGAGGGAAGTGTGGACAGTGAGGAATACCCTGGCCCGTCACACAGTCCTGGACTGTCAGCCTCCAGCAACCCCACCCAGGATACCACTGACACCCCTGCCACACAGCCACCAACATCAGCTCTGGCCAAATTACCCCACACCAGTGGATCCTGGTCACAGACTGGTGGAACACAAGTACAGAGGACAGAGTCTCAACCTACTAACAGGCAGGATGACGGTGGCCCCAGTACAAGTGGTACTGCCAGACCTGTGCAGGGGACACATGCACAGGGGGCTAGGCCTAGTGGGAGGCCAAAGGATGGATGCTGCAGCCCAGGAGGTGATATCTGATGTCCTGGGAGCATACCACCATACCCAGTGCAGGATGGGCCAGATCTTGGCCACCCTGGAACAGAGTCAAAGGTTGCAGATAGCCCAACATCAAGAGACCATGGAGCAGTTGAAATAACTCAATGCCACCATGGCCACCATAGCAGGGTTGCTGCAGCACCACCACCAAATCCAGCCTGAGACCCCCACAGACCAGGAAGCCCCTACCACTGACCAGGACACAGACCAGCCATATACATCAGCAGCAGCAACTGGACTGGTGGCACTGGCAAAGGACACATAGGAGACCAGCAACCCTACCCCTGCAGCCGAGCACCAGACCCTCAAACGGTCCCTCAGACCCGGATATGGCAAAGGAACACCTGCCAAGACCAGTGCCCCCACCAAGAAGTGACTCTGACATGGACTGTCTCCCAAGTGTGCCACTGTGCCACCATCCTCACCCGCCAATAGCAACATAACAACTTGCAAGGAACAGATGGACCTATACCCACTGCCACCAATCGCTGAGCCCATGTACCCAGTATGGACATCCACTATTAGCCCACTCCCTATCTCTGTAAAGCGCACCAATGCATTTAGGACACCAAATAAAACACATGTACACCAATCGATCCATGTCATATTGATGTATCAATTTGTAAATATGAATGCATTTTTAAGTCAATTCCATAATCAGACCTTTATTGCAGGAATGGCACCCCAAGCACAACATTGTGTGGAGGAAACAGAAATGTACACCATGTTTGTCTCAATGGCACATGCCACCTCTATATTCAGGTACCACTGTCAATGACTACAGACCCCACATCCCAATAGTGAATAAGTCAGACAGTTATTATGCATTGCAGACAACATTATCAGTGAACAGTACCTCATGATCACTGGAAGAATAGTTGGATCAGCTGGTTCCTGGAGTGGACATCATGCCCCTCTTCATCCGGACCATCACTCTCATCCCCTCTCACATGATGCAGGTCTGGATATACAGCACCCTCCTCCTCCATTAGGGGGATAGTATTCTTCACAGCCACTTTGTGCAGCATGCAGCAGGCCACACTATTCTACACAACTTCTCAGGGCCATAGCACAGGGAACCCCCAGAGAGATGGAGGCAATGGAATCTAGCCTTCAGGAGACATATAGGTCCTCATCACAACCCTGGCTGTCAGTGTTAAAGCGGCAGTAATACTGCCAACAGGCCGGCGGTAACAAAAATGGAATCATGACCACGGCGGAAACTGCCAACAGATACAGCCACTTTAACACTCCGACCGCCACGGCTGTGGCAACAAACACCGCGGCAGTAACCGCCGACAGCCAGGCGGAAGACAATGTACCGCCCACCCCATTACATCCCGCCCATCTGCTAGCTTTTCCGGGGCTGTACCAACGCCATCAAAAGCACTGCAGAAACAGTACTTTGAAGGGAAACCACTCACCGCTCGACACTCAAGGAAGAACCAGGACGCCATGGAGCCCAAGCTGCATGTCTTCCCCATGCTGGTGTATCTGCTCATATACCAGGAGTACCAACGGCGGTGACGACGACCACGGTGAGTACTGCACTTAGCACATAGGGGAGGGGGGAGGAATAAGAGAGTGACACACACACGCAACACCCCCACCCTCTCCCCCAACACCATACACACAAACACATGCAACAACATTACATATACACCATGTAACCCTCAGGAAAAATGCAAGGACAAAAGGATCAGCGTCAAATGAGTGTTGTATTAGAAATACGTTAATAATTCAAAAACAGTATTCACAAAATATACAATATGTACAAAAGGCAGGACAATGTCCACTCAAAATGTCCGTGGCCCAATGGGCCAAAACACATAAGCCAAGCCCACACTTGACTCCTGCCTCAATACGGAGAGAAAACTGCAGGGGCATCAGGTTGAAAACACACAGGCACCTCAGGGGGACGGGGGAGGGGGGCACCTCAGCCGGAAATGGTACAATGCCACTGCTCATGGAGGGGGCTCCATGCCCACTGCAATGTCCTGGGGAGTGCAAAGCCACAGTCTCTCAAGTCTCTCAAGTGGGTGGAGTGCCCGCTGCTTGGTCCTGGGTAGTGCAAAGCCACAGTCTCTCCAGTGGGTGGTTTTCCCACTGCTTGGTCCTGAGGAGTGCAAAGCCACAGTCTCTCAAGTGGGTGGTTTGCCCACTGCTTGGTCCTGGGGAGTGCAAGGCCACAGTCTCTCAAGTGGGTGGGTTGCCCACTGCTTTGTCCTGGGGATGGCTTGCCCACTACTTGGCCCTGGGGAGTGCAAAGCCACAGTCTCTGTAGTGGGTGCCAGTTTTCCACTTGTTCTGGAAGGGACTTGGTGCCCAGTGTGCTTCATCCTGCCAAGGACAGGATGAGTGGATGCCTTCTTCCACTTGTTCTGGAGGGGGCTTGGTACCCAGTGTGCTTCATCCTGCCAAGGATAGGGTGAGTGGATGCCTTCTTCCACTGGTACTGGAGGGGGCTTGGTGCCCAGTGATGCAGCATATGGGGTGTGCAAGGTCACAGTCACTCACCTGGGTGTCAGATCCACACGATTTTCTGTGGGCAGGATGCATGACACACCATGGATGCATGACTACTGTCCATCTGCCGACGGGACGGCTGTACAGTGGTTGCAGTGCCGTGCAGGTGGCGGTGCTGCCAGTGGTGGGGGGAGGCTCCAGCCCTACCCCTGCAGCCTCGAACGGCTGCCCACTGGGGCTGCTGCTGCTGGTGGTGGTGCTGCTTGCAGTGGTGCTTGCGATGGTGCAGGTGGTGGTGCTGGCCGCGGTGCAGGTGGCGGTGCTGCCAGTGGAGGGGGGAGGCTCCAGCCCTTCCCGTGCAGCCTCGGACAGCTGCCCACTGGGGCTGCTGCTGCTGGTGGTGGTGCTGCTTGCGGCGGTGCTTGCGACGGTGCAGTTGGCGGTGCTGGCCACGGTACAGCTGGTGGTGGTGGCTGCGTTGCAGGTGGCGGTGCTGCCCGTGGAGGGGGAGGCTCCAGCCCTTCCCCTGCAGCCTCGGACGGCTGCCCACTGGGGCTGCTGCTGCTGGTGGCAGTTCTGCTTGCGGTGGTGCTTGTGACGGTGCTGGCCACGGTGCAGCTGGCAGTGGTGGCCGCGGTGCAGGTGGCGGTGCTGCCAGTGGAAGGGGGAGGCTCCAGCACTTCCCCTGCAGCCTCGAATGGCTGCCCACTGGGGCTGCTGCTGGTGGCAGTTCTGCTGCCCGCGGTGCTTGCCGCAGTGCAGGTGGCGGTGCTGCCAGTGGAGGGGGGAGGCTCCAGCCCTTCCCCTGCAGCCTCGGATGTCTGAAGTGCCCTGGCTGGTGTTCTGTGCCCCTTCCTGCCCTTGGCAGATGGTGGTGCCTCCTTGCTTCTGCCAGCTGGAGTCTTTGCCTTGGCCTTGCTGGCTGGTTGTGCCTCCTTCTTCTTGCTGGATGCTCTCCCTGTTTGCCCTTTCCTGGTGGCGGAAACTTCTTGTCCTTGGCAGGTGTTGGTGGCACACTGGCTGGGCTGACGGGTGCCTCCTTAGAGCCTCTCAGAGCTGCAGAAACCACAGCAGATGTGGACTTGAAGGCTGAAGTGCTGGGCTGGGTTCTGGCCACCCTAGCCCGAGGTGAAGGACGTGGGGGGGAGAGTTAGGGAATAAGTCAATGTTGGCAAGGAAAAGCTTCTTAGGGACAGTGGTGTGGGAAGAGGGTGAAGGTTTGGGAGTGGAGGAAGAGGGAGTGGTTGTAGGAGGTGTCAGTCTGCTGTGTTTGGGTGCAGGTGCATGAGCTGGATGCTGTTGTGAGGTGGATGGCTTCTGGGTGAGTGTGTGCTTGCGTTTGTGTACTTTGGGAGGAGGGGTCACAGACACAGTGGGAGAGGACACAGGGGACGTGTGCGTGGATGTGGGGGTGGTGACTGCCAGTGAGGGGCGTGTAGTGATAGGCGTGCTGGTGATGGAGGTAGTGGATGAGGATGTAGTGCATGCAGGTGTGACTGGAGACACTACTGGGAGGGAGGTGGATGAGGAGGAGGAGGAGGACACAGTGGAGGCAGTGGATGTTGGAGTGTCTGCTTCTGGATGGTGCTTGTGTGAGTGCCTGTGGGACGATGTGTGGTGCTTGTGTTTGTCTGAGCCACTTCTGTGTGTTGATTTGGGTGAATGCTGGTCTGAAGGTGTGCTTGGGATAGGTTGGGGTTGAGGGGATTGGGACTGGGTAGAGGAAGTTGGAGGGGGGAGACTGGAGACAGGGACAATGGCTGCCATCAGTGCTGAGGCCAGAGCCTGAAATGCTCTCTGTTGGGCTGCCACTCCAGAGTGAATGCCCTCCAGGTATGCATTTGCTTGTTGAAAATGCATCTCGACACCCTGGATGCCATTCAGAATGGTTGACTGCCCAACAGTGAAGGATCTCAGGAGGTCAATAGCCTCCTCACTGAGGGCAGCAGGGCTGACCGGGCAGGGCCTGAGGTGCCTGGGGCGAAGGAGATGCCCACCCTCCTGAGTGAGCGGGCACAGGAAACACGCTGAGGGGCTGCTGGGAGGGCAGTGCTCGTACGGGGGTGGTGGCTGTACCTGTTGTTGGGGTGGTCACAGAAGTGTCTGCCACCACCAGGGAGCTTCCATCAGAGGAGGAGTCGCTGTCGGTAATGTCCCCTCCTGTCTCTGTGCTCCCCTCATCCTCCGTTCCACTGGTGCCCTCACCGTCGGTGGATTCAGGCTCCAGGCCCATGTGGGATGCAGCTCCCTCCGTCGCCGGTGCCTCTGCTCCTCCGCCAGATGATGCTAATGCACACAACGACCGGGTGACAAAACAAAAAAGGGGGGGGAGAGACAGAGGATACACTTGGTCAATGCCAGCAACAACACTACCGTTGGGGTACACAAAACACAGGGATCAGCCCTATGCACTAGGCCATGCACTACCAGTTACAAAGCTAGTCACGAGCCCATGTGGTACATTGCCTATAGCTCAAACCAACAGGACCCTGCTCAGTAGTAGGTGCCCACTAACACTATTGGGGTTGGAGTGCTTCAGAGCCTGACCAAAAGGGACCTAACCCTGCCCGTTCGCCCTGGCCTAGGGGCACCCACAGATCACATCCCCCACCCAGGCACAACCTTAACGTGCGCAAAATAATGAATCTGATTCTGTACTCACCCCCTTGTGGCTGCTGTGATGCCTTCAAGCACCCATCCATCTCCAGATAGGCCACCGCCAGGATGCGGAACATCAGGGGGGTCAGGGTACAACGGGTACCCCTTCCTCGTTGGGAGGCCAGACCCAGCTGGGCCTCCGCCGGCTTCCTTGCCCAGCGGTGCAGGTCCTCCCACCGTTTGCGGCAGTGGTTGCTCCGCCTCTCAAAGACCCCCAGGGTCCGCACCTCCTTGGCGATGGCATGCCAAATACCCATTTTTCTGATGGGCGCTGACCTGCAGTGAAATATGCATAGAAAAAAGGGATTAGTAATATCGTCCGGACTGTCAAACTGAAGTCCCACAATATCCCTCCCATCCCCTTACACACAGACATTGACCACTAGACATGCAGCACTCTACCGAGGACCCCTCAGCCCCCCCTACACAAGGCATACACACACAGTACTCCATACATTCATGGTCCACGCATCATGCCCACAGTGTACTCACCTGTTTGTTTGGAGGACCATAGAGTGAAGTATACTGGGGTAGGACCCCATCCACCAGTCTCTCCAACTCCTCAGAAGTGAAGGCAGGGGCCCTTTCCCCAGACACTCGATCCATTGTAGCCTCCAGATACAGGTCACAGCAGCACTTGCAGTATAGGTCCTCTCCTGTTGAAGGTCAGGCAGCAAGTGATTGAACAGATAGAAAATGGCGGTCACGTCCGCGGCGGTGAGTACCGTCACCGGCAGCGTCTATCGCCATTGGCTCCTGGAACTCATAGGGCTTAATGATAACCAATGCAAAGTTGCACGGCGGTCATTGACCGCCGACCACAAAGGCTCACAACGCCAGCGGAATTACCTCATTTCCACTTGTCTCTCCTCAGAGGTCAGGCAGCCGCCATTTTTAAAGGGGCACAGGCCATGACACCTAACTGCGTCACAGCAGACATTGGCACATCAACTGACTTTCAAATTCACATACTGTTTCTGTAAAGGAAGAAATGCATTTTTATTGCAACATATGTGTGAATATGACCTTCTGCCCACCGTTTTTCACCCTAGAGTTCAACCGCTGAGGATGAATATGAGATAGAGACATCCCCTTGTGTACAGACCCCTTGTGGACCTGGCGACTATGGAGGACAGGCACATAATCCTTACCTACAGACTTGATCGGGCCACAATCCAAGAACTGTGTGCCCAATTGGAGCCAGACCTGATTTCAGCTATCCGCCACCCCACAGGTATCCCCCTCTAGTCAGGTCCTGTCAGTGCTCCATTTCCTGGCAAGTGGTTCCTTCCAAACAATAGTGGCCATGGCATCAGGGATGTCTCAGCCAACGTTCTCCAGCGTGTTTACCAGAGTGTTGTCTGCCCTGCTGAAAAACATGCACAGCTACATCGTATTCCCCCAGGTGGAGGATTTGGCCACAGTGAAGGCTGACTTTTATGCCCTGGGACATATCATTGGTGCCATTGATGGTACCCATGTAGCATTTGTCCTCCCCCCGGAGAAATGAACAAGTGTTCAGGAATAGAAAAAACTATCACTCTGAATGTGCAGATGGTGTGTTTGGCGGACCAGTACATCTCCCATGTGAATGCCAAGTATCCTGGCTTTGTGCATGACACCTTTAACTTGCGGAATTGCAGCATCCCATATGTGATGGCTCAACTCCAGAGGCACCGGGTGTGGCTAATAGGTGAGCCCAAGGTCCCCACCTAGTATATGTTGGTGTATGGGTATGGGGTTGTCCCTAAGGGTGAGTGTTTGGCTAACAGGTATCCCTCGATATTTGCAGGCGACTCTGGTTACCCCAACCTCTCATGGCTACTGACCCCAGTGAGGAATGCCAGGACAAGGGCAGAGGAACGTTACAATGTGGCACATGGGCGAACAAGGAGGATAATTGAGAGAACCTTTGGCCTCCTGAAGGCCAGGTTCAGGTGCCTCCATCTGACTGGTGGATCCCTGTACTACTCACCCAAGAAGGTGTGCCAGATCATCGTTGCATGTTGCACAACCTGGCCTTGAGACGCCAGGTGCCTTTTCTGCAGGAGGATGAGCCCGGAGATGGCCTTGTGGCAGCGGTGGAGCCTGTGGACAGTGAGGAAGAGGAGACAGGATGAAGATGTGGACAACAGAAGTTCTCTCATACAGCAGTACTTCCAGTGACACACAGGTAACACTCTGAAACTTCCCTTTACATTGCAGTTTTGTGTTGGACATTGGACATGGCAGCATGATTTCCCTATGTCTATGGCCACTTACTGTACCCTTTGGCATCTCTATTTTCAGATCTCTGTGCCCCACTCTGGCTCCTGGTGTTTTTATTACTGCCTAATACAGGTCATACCAATGTATATATAAATGTACATATGAATTGCAATGTTTAAGGATTGTTGAACTAATACATATTTCAATCAATTGACAGACTCCAGACTTGTATTTGTTCCAAGGGTGTTTACTTAAGTGCTAAGAGGTGGAGGGGGATGTGCAATGGGCTGGGGTGATGGTGGAGGAATGTCCAGTTAGAGTCCAGTCTCTTTGTATAACAGGTGCATTGTCCAAGGGGTCATAGGAAGGGGAGTAATGGCAGTTCAAGGTGGACAGGGTGACATAGTGGGACAGGAAGATGACATTAAGGAGAGTCCTATTTCCTCGCGGGGTCTTGGCAATGTTCTCTGGCTTCTGCCTGAATCGCAGGGACCGTTTGCGGAGTGGTTCTACTTCTGCATGGGGTGAGGTGCTTGTGGCCTGTTGTTCCAGTGGTGGGCCTCCTGTTCACTAGTGCCGGCGGAGGTGGAGGGCTGTTCTTTGGTGTGGCTAGTGTCAGAGGCCCGTTGGTGTGCCACTGCCTCCTTCGTGGTGTTGGCCATGTCAGCCAGCACCCCTGCAATGGTGACCAGGATGGTGTGGAGGTCCTCCCTGATCCCCAGGTACTGTCCCTCCTGCAACCGCTGGGTCTCCTGCAACTTGGCCAGTATGTGGCCCAAGGTCTCCTGGGAATGGTGGTATGCTCCCAGGATCTCTGCAAGTGCCTCGTGGAGAGTGGGATCCCTGGGCCTGTCCTCCCCCTGTCGCACAGCAGTCCTCCCAGCTCCCCTGTTGTCCTGTGCCGCTGTCCCTTGAACCATGTGCCCACTGCCACTGACCCCAGGTCCCTGATTGTCTTGGGTTTGTGGGGTTGCCTGGGGTCCCTGTAGTGGTGGACATACTGCTGATAGACTTGTCCTGGGGACAGTGGTATGGGCCCACTAGGTGGGTGCTGTGCTGGTGTTTCCTGAGGGGGAGGCTCTGTGGTGGTATGGGACTGTGGCATGGTAACCGACTGTCCAGAGGTCCCTGATGGGCCAGGTTGGTCATCGTGATCCAGGCATGCAGAGCTGCTGTCATCACGGTGGGCCTCTTCTGTGGGGGGACTGGATGTTGGTGGCACCTCCTCTCCAGTGACGTTGAGTGGGGGTCCTGTGGGGATGTAAATGCAGTATTATTGTATCTGCGTGTGCCATCTTGTGCATGGGTGTATTTCCCTGTATGGTTGTGATAGCCCTGTCAGCTTTGCCTTGTGTGCATGGTGATTTTGTGGGCTAGGTGATTCTCTCTAATGGGCATGCTTTAGTGATGGGTGTCCATGCAGGTCTGTGATGGGTGTCCATGCATTGGTGTTGCATGCAGGGCTTGGTATTTGGATGGGTGGGTTGTGATAGTGGGGTATATGTGAGGTGGTGGAGTGATGGGGGTGAGAGTAGGGGTAGGAGTTTGTGATGGCATGCAGGTAGGGTGGGGGATATAGTAGTAAAGATTTGACTTACCAGAGTCCAGTCCTCCTGCTACTCCTGCGAGGCCCTCAGGATGCATGATCACCAAGACTTTCTCCTCCCATGTTGTTAGTTGTGGGGGAGGAGGTGGGGGTCCACCCCCAGTCCTCTGTACGGCTACCTGGTGTCTTGCAACCACGGAACGCATCTTCCCCCGTAGGTCATTCCACCTCTTTCTGATGTCATCCCTTGTTCTGGGGTGCTGTCCCACGGCGTTGACCCTGTCCACAACTCTCCACCATAGCTCCATCTTCCTTGCAATGGACGTCTGCTGCACCTGTGATCCGAATAGCTGTGGCTCTACCCGGATGATTTCCTCCACCATTACCCTTAGCTCTAATCTGAAAACCTGGGGTGTCTTTGGGGTGCCACGGATGTGGTGTGAGTGGTATGTGTGAGGATGTGTGGGGTGATGTGTTGTGGTTTGTGCTGTGAGGTGCGTGGATGGTGTTATGGATGATGGTCTTCTGTGGCTCAGATTGAGTGGGTGCTCCTGACTTGTCTCTCTCTCTCTCTCTGTTAGAAATCTTTTTTTTCGTTGAAAGGGTTGTGGGTAATGTGGGTGTGTGTTTTATAGTGCTGTGGGTGTGTGGTGTGTGTATGTGTGCCAGGTGTGTGTAGTTTGAATTGTTCAATGTGGTGTAGTTTTGTAAGTGTGTGTGTATTTAGAGCGCAGTGGTGTGTACCGCCAATGGTTTACTGCGGTTGAAAGACCACTGTGGTGATTCATGGGTCCTGATACTGTGGGCGTATTTCTGTTGGTGTAACGGTGTGGGTTTTGGTACCGCCAGTTTATCACAGACCTTTGGTCTGGCGGACTTTTATGTATGGGTCACAATACCCGTAGCTGTATAGTGCCGCGGTCACGGTATGTTGGCGGCCGTCAGCACGGCGGTAGGTGGCATTTACTGTCAATGTTTGTAATGAGGGCCATAGTGCACTCTATCACCCTCCTAGTACATCCATGGGCTTCATTTTGCTTCCTCGCTGCATCTGTCCTAGGATTTCTCACAGGTGTCAGGAGCCAAGGCATGTTGGGATAGCCTGAATCACCTTCAAAAGTGTTTTGAAACAGGACTGTAACAGACTGCAATTACTTGCAGACAACCTGGCTGTCAGCTATGTACAGAACCAGTGTCATACACACTCACCTATGAGCCATCCTCTGTCCCCTTGTAGTTGATCCATCATGTGTGGTACACTGCTGTTCCTCAGGACAAATGAATCATGAACTGATCCAGGTAACATGGAATTCACATGTGATATGAACTGGTCTGCAGTACACACTAATTGTATGTTCATTGAGTGGAAGTTTTTCCTGTTCCTGTACACTTGTTCATTTACACTTGGGGGGATGACAGCTATGTGGGTGCCATCTATGGCACCTATCACATGGGGTATGTTAGCAAAGGCATAAAATTCAGACTTGAAGCAGGGAGATCAGCCCTTTGGGGAAACTTCACATATCTCTGCAGGTGTGGTAAGAAAGCATCCAGGAATTTGGAAAGGATGATGCTAAACATTGGTTGTGAGAACCCTGCACCCATGCCCACTATCACCTGAAATGAGCCTGTGGCCAGAAAATGGAGTACAGAAAGCTTTTGCACTTCAGTAGGGATGGCATGCTGAGTCCAATTTGCAGGTCTCAGTACTGGATTCAGTAATCTACATAGCTCATGGATTGGAGAACGATTGAGTCTGTAGTTAATAATGATGTGACGTTCCACCATGGTCTTCAAATCAACAAGAGGTCTGTACACAGATGGGGCCCTCCCTCGCCACATGGGTCTGTACCTAGGGGAAGTGGAAAACACATATGAGGGACACATATACATATGCACAACATGTTGTGTCTGCATAACTGCTGTACAATATGTAGGTTACACACAAGCAATGTATGATGTACATGTATGAGGTGTAACGTCTGGATTGTTATGGGGAGGAAAGAGTCATGTGTGCATTCCGACTGAGGAATGGGGTCCATAGGGCCTGCATGGAGCCCATGACAATTAAATATCTGCGTTGTGCTGCAAAATAGCAGCCTGCTGCCATCCAGATATGTAGCAGTGGAAGTGACCTCATCACGCTGGTGGTTGTTGTAATGGCGTAAGGCAGTGTTCACCACCGTGCACCCATTCATTGGTTAACATTTTTGTCAATGGGGAATCTGGGCCTATCATGATTGCCGCTGGCATTTATGGGGTACACCGCCGCAGAATGTACACCATGTCGTCACCCCATGTTCACTTGACTCTCGGATCCCGTGCATGGAAGTACTCCACTGAGTGTGCTGCTGTGTCTTGACTCTGGTTACTCAAATGGCACGAGTCACAGGGAAAAGGGCCCCGGCCTTCACCACAGAGGAGCTGTTGAAGCTGGTGGACGGGGTCCTACCCCTGAATGCAAAGTTATATGGGTGACCAGAGGTGCAGGTGAGTGGGCAGTTGACGTACATGGATGCATGTGATGGTGGCGGATGACTGTATGCATGTGTGGTCGGTATGTACCAGCACAGGGGTAGATTGTGTGGCGAGTACCGTGAGTGAGGTGGTGAAATTATCTTGTGAAGTGTCCGTCCCATAGGGGACGTATAGTCAGCGGTATCACAAAGCCATTTTCTGAACTCTGTGTTTCTTTTCTGTGTGTCCCCTACAGATCAGCGCCCATCAGAAGAGGGCACTCTGGCAGGCCATCGCCAGGGAGGTGCGGGCCCTGGGGGTCTACAACCGGCAGAGCGCCCAATGCAGGATGCAGTGGGAGGACCTGCGGCGCTGGACCAGGAAGACCCGGAGGCCCAGCAAGGGAAGACCTTCCAACAAGGAAGTGGTGCCCGTTGGGCCCTGACCCTCCTAATGTGCTGTATTTTGCGGTGGCATATCCAGACTTGGATGGGCGCTTGAAGGCTGCACAGCAGCCACAAGGGGTTGAGTACCAAAACCATATCATGCCTCTTTGATGGATGTCTGAGGGTGCTGTAGTATGTATGCTGTCTAGTGCCAGGGACTCTGACAGGTGTCTTACAGCAATCTGGCCCCCATGGGCACCGAGATGATTATGGGCAGGTCTGCAGTTCATCAGGTCCTTGTGACATTTGGGAGAAGTGTTGTATGCTAGGGTTGTGGCCACTAGTCAGGGGCATAGACATGACTATAGCTGTAGGTGCTGCCTGTTGGTGTATAAGCTGGGTGGGAGTATGAGTGAACCACATATGTACATCCATTCAGGTATTTACATATATCTCTCATGATTTGTCTCCCCACACTGGTACTCTTGTGTTGTCTGTGTACATCAGCATCATCTGGCAAGGGAGCAATGGCACCTGCGAGTGGGGATGCAGCAGCCCACGGTTCCAAGGAGGCAGAATCTACCAACGCCAAGGGGACCAGTGGGTTGGAGGGGAAGGGGAGTACCACATGGGAGGCTACTACCGCTGGTGGTAGTGACTCTGATACCTCCTCTGATGGGAGCTCCCTGGTGGTGGCGGACCCTAGTGGGCCCATCCATTCTGTCATCTTCCGCCACCCCCCATTACCATCACCAACCTCCCAGTTGCTCCCCACCCAGTTGCCCATGCCTGCCCATGCCTGCCCACCCAGAAGTGTGGGCGTCTCCTTCGCCCCAGGCACCTTATCCCCTGCCCCGTCAGCCCTGAGGCTATTGACCTCCTGAGAACCATCTCTGTAGGGCAGACAACCATTGTTAATGCCATCCAGGGGCTAGCATCCCAGATGCAGAAGTGCAATGCATACCTGGAAGGCATTCACTGTGCCATGTCTGGCCTACAGAGATCTTTTCAGGCTCTGGCCTCCTCTTTGACGGCAGGCAGTGTACCTGGCCTTTCCATCCCCTCTCCAACCACCTCTGCCCCTTCCCTTCACCCATCCCAAGCACACGTTCAGACAGCCATACACACACCTCAACACACAAAAAACATACACGGAAACACAAGCACCACACTTCCCACCACAGGCATACACACAGCCAACATACAAAGGCACACACGACAACATCCACTTCTCCCAGTGTGTCCACCTCTCCAGCCTCCCTGTCTGTCACCTCTACATGCACAAACACAAGCACTGCACCATCATTCACTGTTGCTGACCCCATTCTTGCAGTCACCACAACACCAGACATCTAGTCATGCACCCCAGACACCACACCTGCACTCACCACAACAACATTGACTGACATATGCAGCACACTCACCAGACCTGCAGACACACAGACAACATTCATATATACTGGCAGCCTGTCTTGCCCACTGTGTCCACCCCCCTCCTCCCAAAACACTCAAACATTCCCAGACACCCACCCAACACACATCCACCACACCTCAGCATACTGTACAGCCACCAGCATCCATATCTAGCCCACCTACAGCTGTTACAAACATTCCCTCTACCTCCACTCCCACACCTTCCTCCATATCCACCCCAACTACCCCTACATTTTTTTTCCTGTCCCGTGCTGACCTTTTTGAACCCACTGGCCCACCCCGTCTCATCCCTAAATGTGCCCACCTCCTTGTCCTGTCCACTCCTTCCACTTCTAAGTCTGCCCCAGTCTGCCCTTCCCATTCTCGTGCCCCCTCCCAGTGAGCAAGAAGCCCCGTGCTGGCCCTGGTCCATCTGCCAACCCCAGTCCAAGCCCGCTCCCCCACCTTCCAAGGCTAAACCCAAACCCCCTCCACCTCCCAAACGTAAGCCCAAGACCCCTCAGATGTAAGTCCTCACTCCCGCCACCCCCTGCCCCTGTTCCCTGAGGTGCCTGGCTGCCCCCTTGATGTCCTTTGGGGTGGAGTACCATGTGCACAAGTGGGAGTCAAGTTCGGCCCATTTGGGCCCTTCAGCCTTTTTATGTTGGACTTGCCATTGGCCGTATTTGAACATTGAATTTTCTAAATTTATTAAAGTTGGTGTGCCCAGTGTTGCTGTTGGCACACTCTGGAGACGTGGTTCATTGTTTCATTAGGGGGGTGTGTTGTGCACATGTGTGTACTTTGGGCAGGTTGTATTGGCCTTGTGTCGGGTAAGTACCTCTTGTTCTGTGTTGATGGCTTGTGATGGTGTGAGGGGTTGGGAGTGTGTTGCAGGGTGGGTGGGTGTGTAACTGTGCCCTTTCTTCCCTTGTTTAGTAGGCTGCAGTACTTACTACCGTCATCTCCATCGGAGGTCAGGGTCTTGGAGGTATATAGCAAGGAACAGCGCTGGCATGATTTCCAATTCTCTCTCCATGTCTGCTTCGGCGTGTTGGGTGTGCCTACAGTGAGTGTTTCCTTTAATTTGGTTCATTTCCGCCAGCCTTTGCGTGGCGGTGGTTCCCGCCCCGGAACTGACGGCGGTCCTGTGCTTCATTATTTGTTGGGCGGGTGGGGCCTTTCCGTATGCCTGTGGGCGGCCTCTTCCATCAATGTCAGCACTCTTATGCTGGCGATGAGTGGTTTTCACGCTGCCTGTTTTTCATGTGCTTCATTATTTGGCGCCACCGCCGGCGGTGCGGTCTTTCCCGCCATATTCATAATGACCACCTAAGGTTTTTTTATGAGTAAACTGGTTATAGTTTTATTGTAGGAGTGAGTTTAGGGATAGATAAAGGCATAACATTATTGGAAAAATTGGCAGCCATGGGAGCAGAAGAGAATTTGTAATTCAATTTCAACATTGCATTTTCCCCATATAAATAAATAAATAAATATAGAGCAGAAAACAGTAACTTGGCATGCAAAGGGAATATTTAAGATTCAATATTTCATGTGACTAAAGGCCTGATATAGATCTTGGTGGTAACTGTCCTACAATCGCTTTTCCAGCTGAAAACCTGTCCCTCGCCATGATGGTTCGCCCACCCTATTTAGATGTTAGCAGGAGCATAGCTGAAAGACCGCCAGAGGTCTGCCATCACCGGCAAGAGTCTCTTGTCACGTCGTCGGCACCATAGGCTAAAGCAGCTGGCGGTGGGATGCCAGCCCCTCTTACCACTGAGCCAATCACAGTGTGCATTCCCTCCAACGCAACTGTGGCGGCTTAACCTCCACACCTGAGTAGGCGGATCGGGAAGGATAAAAAGACCAAACTCACCTTTTTTTTTCACTTTTCACCTTTCCTGCCACCATAAGCCCAGTCATACCAGTCCATCCGTTGCTGCTGCTCCAGGGCCAAAATGGAAATCAACCCCGTCATCGCCGAAACAGAAGGTAAATCATGGGCATACCTGTTATCCCCATACCTGACACTCCACTGTGCTGTGTGTTGTGGACTTGTGCAGGTGTAAATATCTCTGGCGAATAACACCATAATGATGGGCAATGCTTATGTGTGCAATGTTGTACTTAGAAAATGTATCCTAACACACCTCAAGGTATAAGTAGTACCCTCCAATCTGATACGAACTGCCTTCATGGCAATGGACACCTACACAAAAAGTCACAGCAATCAAAGAGGAATGTGTTCATACAGGTGTGTGCAATAATTCCACAATAAATTTGAAACCATTAACTGAAACAGTTTACCCAATAGGAACCGAACAATCCCATGATAATGTGGCAATTCCACTATACCATGCTACATGTGGGTGTACACAGAATGTACCACCAATTTCACCTCTAAACTGCAAACACAGCAGAGATGTATGAAGTTTACATACCCCCTTGGTGTGTGCACAATATCACAAACATTAGATCTCACTTAATTCTAAAGGGCCAGGTTCCCTCTGTAATGCATATGGGATTATCATGGACACATCATGTCAAAATATTCACACATGCATTCTCCAGTCACAACAACAGAAACATATTTGATTTTGGTGTAGGTGTAAGTGTCCATTACCAACATGAATGCTTGCACCAAAATAAACATGTCCATCACAAATATACTACACTAAGATATGCAATTTAAAAAAAATCCACAAACTGTACTGGTCATTGTCACAAATGAGAGTAAGTGCATGGCACATACATTAGCAGAAATAACATTATCAGCTATCAATTAGTAACATTCATTTAATAAGGCCAGGGCAAAGGTATTTTAAAAATAAAACGTGTTTATATAAATGAGACAATTTTCTCATCAGTAAATTAAATAACCTAAACATGACACAAAAAGGTACTAGGCCTGTAGTACCCAGTGTGAGTGCAACTTACCTCATAATGTCACTGCCCAAATAAACTACCACTGGAAAGGGAATCCATGAAGCAGAGAGCAGGCACCTCAATTATGTCACTGGGAGGGGAGGGTCCCTGGGTTTGGGAGGGGTATCTTTGGGTTTGGTAAGGGTGGGTTTGGTAGGAGTGAGTTTTGGGAGGGGCTGGTTGTGATTTGGAAGGGTTGGGATGTGGAAGGGGTGGATTGGTATGTGGAATGGGTGGAAAAACATTTGGGAGGGGTGGGTTTGGGTTTGGGAGAGGTTTCTTTGGGTTTTGTAAGGGTCGTTTTAGGTTTGGTAGGAGTGAGTTTGAGAGGGGTTGGTTGTGACTTGGAAGGGTTTGGTTGGGATTTGGAATGGGTGAATTGGTATGTGGAAGGGGTGGAAAAACATTTGTGAGGGGTGGTTTGGGATGTGGAATGGGTCAGGGACAGGGAAAAAAGAAGGTTCTTCCTTGGAAAATAGGCAGGGTAGTCGGCAGGGAGTTCAGGTTGCAAGGTAGAAGGAGTGGCTGCGTGTGTTGTGCATGTGTCGGTGAAGGTGTGGGTGCCTGAGGGTCTGGTGTATGTGCTGTATGTTTTGATTTGTGTTTCTTACTGGGTGTCTGTTGGGTGGGAGTTTGAGAGTGTGGGTGTTTGCGTTCAGCATGTGTGTGTGGATGTGTCTGATGTAGAGGTACTGTGTGTTGTGGTATCTGTGGGAGTAGTGCTGGTGTGTGGGTATAGGTGTAGTTGTGGGTGTGCTGGCTGTTGGTGTGCTGCTGGTGTGTGTTGCGTAGGTGTAGTGGTGGTTGTGCTGACTGTGGGTGTGCTGGTGGTGTGTGTGGGTGTAGTGGTAGGTGTGGTGTGGTGTGCTGGTTGTGAGTGTGAAGGTCTGTGTCATGGTGGGTGTGGTGTCTGCAGGTGTGCTGGTGTTGGGTGGGTGGGCAGGTGTTTGTCTTATGGTGGGTGTGCTGACTGTGGATATGCTCATGGAGGTGGTGGGGTATGTGGTGTCTGCATATGTGTGTCTGTGTTTTTGCCATATCAGTGTGAGGATGTCCTGCTTATGGCTGTTGTACTTGGTGCATGCAAATGTATGAGTGTACTTGGGATAGGGCTGTGTGGAGGGATTTTGGATTGGGAAGCACAAGGTTGGGGTGGGTGCAAGGCTTTGCTCAAAGATGAGCCTAGACCCTGGAATGACCACTGTAGGCCAGACAGGGCACCATGAATGCCATCCAGGTAAGCCTTCATCTGTATGTTCTGGCCAGCCAGTCCCTGGATGGCATTCAGTAATGCGGTCTGGCCTACAGCGATCGTCGAAGGTCGACAGCATCCTGATTGAGTGCAGCTTGGGACACCAGGCAGGGGCAAGGTGCTTACAGCAAAGGTGACACCAACTGGGGGGAGCAAAAAGGGAGGGTGGAGATAGAAACATTGGTGGTGGACGGTGACACAGATGTAACATTCTCTCCAGGGTCAACCACCACTAAGGATTGGTCTTCATTCGAGGCTTCCGAAGAAGATGTTGGGTCACTCGCAGCCTCTGTGCCAGTCCTCTCAGCCTCGTGCCACTGGCTCCATCAGTGTCTGTGTTGTGCACAGCGGAGTCAAAGTGGCCAGCTTCCTCCCTGCCGACGTGGCCGCCTTCACCTTGCCCAGACAATTCTGAAAAGACAGATGCAACAGTATGAGGGTATCTGTGGAAACACAATTGAACATGAACTTTGATCACACAACATTTGCTCAAAGTCTAGAAATTCCCCATGCTAGATCCCATAAAATGTATGCCTTTGTCTCTTATCCATTTGTAGTCCCCTCTGTGACAAAGGACTTTGACAGCATGAGTAAACACATATGTGTTGAAACATTCCTAACCCATTGCAGCACACATTTAAAATATACTCACATATCCAAAAGAGCCATGTGTTGGCCTTGAAATTGACTTCTCAAGATGGGATCCCACAACATCTATATGATGTAACCTTCCATCTGCAAATGTCTCTTTAAATATTACTTTTCCCACCATCATTGATTTCTCATCTGGACAGAACTAAGGACACCCAAGTGCTTTTTGGGGCATGTGTAACTCTCTCCCCGATATGGATACATTCCTGTCTGTTGCAATCAATACAGTTTGGTATACAATTTCACTTTGTTTCACACTCATTACCTTACATGCACATTTATGAAAGACTAAGGCATCAAGCCACCCTGCTACTGTATATATGAACTGAATCGAAATTAGCTGTACAAACATGTTCCAGATAGGGAATGATGCCACTGTGCTCGTTTAGAGTCCTTTTGAAGAAGATGATCATTATCATTGTGTCATAGCACCAACTTACCAGTGTCAAGTCTGCTACAACTGCATAATAAGTACACAGTTTGCCATGTCACCGATGACAGGACCTATATGACCTACTCATTTTATTGATGGAACATCCCACCTGACTCACTTATTAAATGAGCCATGTTTGGTCCAACTGTCCCTTATGACATAGAATAAATGAAGGTTCCCTTTGTTTGCATGCAGCCATGTGTCTGCTCAAGACAGTACTTGGCTCGCAATGAGGAATCTAGTGGTAGCCTTCAGCACAACGCAATATACCAGACACAGCATCAGACACTGTCTGATTAACTTCCACCTCCAGAGATCCTTATGTGCATTGGATGTGTGCCAACCATCATGTTGATGCCATACAACATTGCTGGAAATTAAAAAGGTTAAACAAAATAAATATCTGCAGACAACAACTTACCCCCTTGATGCTACTGTTGGGCCCTTACCTGCCCATCGAGCTCTGAGTAAGCCACCACAAGGATGAGGGCCAGTTGGGGAGTCAGAGTGCTGCATACCCGCTTGGATCGTTTGGAGGACTGTCCGAGCTGGACTTCTGCAGACTTTCGCGTTGAGCGTCGCAGTCCTCCCACCTCTTCCCACAATGCTGCTCATGGACCACGCAGGTCCACGCCTTCTTGGCGATGGCCTTCCATATTTCCCGAATTCTGATTGGCGTTGTCCCATATTGATGATAGAAAAGAACAAGAAGAGTTGTTTTTAGTGGTTTGTCTTGTATGTAGTGCGGTGACACAATTTTGTAGCATTGCTCACATGCATTCACCAACAGTAACATTGTCTTTTTCTAGAACATTTAGAGGTTCCATAGATTAACTTTGCTTGTGCTAAGTATGCATGTCCTCCTAACATGTCAATTGAGTAAAATTTAATGTGAAATCATTAATTATACCTTGTTATTCTGTTTCAAGGTACTTCACAGTGTCATCTTCATTTGAAAATGTCAAAGTTGTTACATTTGCAGTGCTATGTTGGTGTTGGAAAGTACAAAGTGAACATGTGTTGATCCTCGGACAGTCACCCGCTTAGAAAGGGCAGATCTTGTACAGAGATATCTTGCACTCTGATAGAATGAAAGATCAGGAAATTGTATCAGACCTGTTTTCTGTGCGATGGTGCCATCAAGGTAATATGTGCCACTTAACTTGCTGTAACCACACGTGTATGTCGAGCCCTAGCATACTGTTCTTCCTTCACATTGGCTAAATCTTCTATTTGTGGTCAGTGGAGATAGCTGTTGATATGTCTTCTCATAGTTGACAGCCCTTTTTCTAGCACACCTCTGAATGGTGGTTGTCTGATTGAACCAGGTACTGCCACAGTATCCAGTAGTGGTCATGTGGCCCCAAAATGTGTTACTGCTATAATGTAGAATATTGGTGTTATTAATGTAGAATTCCTATTATAAGGGCAGGGTGTATGGCTTCAACTGAGGTCATGCTTCAATTATAGTTTGCCTATTTAATTTGATCCCAAGTAATATTCCCTTTCTTCCATGGTGTCAAGGCCATGGAGCATCCACCCCTGTATGGCACAGATTATTGGGGTTCTGCATGGTTTGTGAAACTCAGCTCTGATTTCTTCAATGACCTGTTTGCTACATATGTATGTTTGAATGAAATGGATAACACATTACCTCTTTGTCATTTCTAATTTTCCTTAGCAAATAAATGGTCAAAAAATTTGACAACATGATGATGGAAGACAGACAGGACAAATGAAATGGCCCATTAAAGCCAACAAGAGTTCTGTAGTTTGTGTCCATATCATTTATTTACATGGCAGAAAAGAACACAAAGGTAAATCAAAAAAATGAGGAAATTAACAAAAAAGACTATAATGGTGGATGCAAGTATGGTAGTAGAGCCAAAAACAGTTTGGAGTCCAATGTACAAAATACAACAGTCCTCAGAAAAGGTAAATATATTCTTGCAATGGTCCAGAGAGTTGATGGTAGACACACACCACAAATTAGGATCTGCATCTCGTGGAGGTGGTGGTGGCGGTCTTGCCATCCTGTCCTGGTGGTCCAGATGACTGTCCTGGCCGGTGAGTGGGGGAGCATAGGTGCAGGGACTGGGTTGGATGACAGGGCCTCCCTGTCTGTGAGTGGCAATGTGTACTTTGCCTAGACGTAGCAGGACTACAGACAGCGGAAGATGAAATGGGAAAAGCCCTGCTCACAGTCAGGGAGCTCATATTTTCATTGTGATTGCGCTGTTCTGAGATGAGCTCCCGCTGACCCTCCTTGATCTCCTGGAGCTCAGTTACAACCTGGCCCAGCACATCTTGGGACTATTGTACTGCTCCCAAGACTTGGTCAGTGGTGGTCTGCTGACAAAGACGCCAGTGACCTCACTTTGCTGGTCCACATATTCCCTCCCACAACCCCTACCCCCACTACCCTGTGCACTTGAGGAAATGTGCCCCATTCCACTGGGTCCTGGCATAACTGGAGGCAGTGTTGGTGTTGTCTCAAAAGCAGCCAGGACTGGGTGGGGGCTCCTCAGTACACAGGAAGTGGAGGTGGAGATAGTGTTGCAGCTGGGGTGGAAGGTGTACGTGTGGACCGAGTGTGACTCACTGGAGCTGTCTGACCAGACAGACCAGATGGACCAGCTGACTCCCGATCATCCAGACGTGCAGGAGTTGAGTCCTCACTGAAGGCTTACTCCTGCTCCTGGTCTGGAGAGGCGGTGTCTTGGCTGGTAGATGGTGGTCTACTGGCCTGGGGGGTTGGACCTGTGGAGGATGTAGAGAATATATTACTAATATATAGTTTGTGCATTCTATGTGTCTTTGTCTACAAATGGGCCAACCTAAAAAAGTAGAAACAGAGTGATAGACTGATTCCCAAGCAGCCTGATTTACACAGATGACAGTGCAGACTTTGTAAAGATATCCTGAAATGCAAAAGTGTTATTTCAGAATTGATTGTTACATATAGCAGACTTTCAACCCAATACAGTGGTGTGTAGATTGGAGTAATGGACCATTCCAAGGCCTAGCAGGCTACAAAAAATTAGAATCAGTGTGGTTCTACTTAAAATTAAATTGTCATTGGTCATCATATAGACAGTGCAAAGTAAATTGTGTGAGGCTACTACTTCCATTCAGCATGCCACAACACATTGTTGGAAATCTTGGATTCAAAACACTAAGGCCCAAATTTAAGAAAAGTGGTGTTGCATTATATGCAGTGCCACTTTTCTTGCGACCCTTAGCGCCCCCTGAACGCCACCATCTGTGTGCCGTATTAAACTTACGACGCACTATGACTCAGGTTAGGGACAATTGCGTCAACATTTTTTACGCTAATTCTGTACTTTGCAGGATTAGAGCCAAAACGATTGGCGGTAATCCTGCAAAGTACATGGAGGCCCTTTATAAATAATGGTGTGCCGCCTTTTCACGTCTGCTCTGTGCAGGTGTTAAAATATGCTGCAGAAAAGGGTGCAGTGAAATCTCATAGATTCCACTGCGCCAATTTAGCAGTTCCCCTAACGGGGGTACGCCCCCTTTCATACATTAGGCCTTCTGCAGGCATAATGTGATGCAAGGGGTTACAAAGTGACACAATGCATGCATTGGGCCACTTTGTAAATCTGGGGCAGCAAATGTGGCCTCATTGAGCCACATCAGCATCATAAAAATGATGCTAATGTGGTGCCAGGAGGTGCTAGGCCTTCTTAAATTTGGTCCTAAGGGTTACTATGCATTTCCGTCACTTCAATGTAGCTATGAAAAGGTGTCAACATGCATGAGATACACAAGAAGTGACATTTTAATCCATAGCACAACATGGTGACTATCAAATGCACAAGTCTATGAGATGTATGTTAGTAAAGGGAGGAGGAGCAACATTACAAGGCACTACTGTTTTGCAGATACAAAAACAGGGGATCGTGGTAGCTGTAGTCATCTGTTAACACCATAGACAATACTTGCTTAAAAAGTGAGTTACACATATCTATTTCAATGACTATAGTGGAGATGAAAACACATTTGCAACATGTATACATAGAAGATATGATGTGAATAGGTGAAAATGCCACTTAAGGAAGTGCATGGGATAAATTATGTTTCCTCCCTAGTGGACCAGCAGAATCACAACTGGATGAAGCTGGAGAGAGACTCCTGATAATCCTTTTATGAAATCAGCAAAGACTCCCAGTAGTACTGAGCCTGTGGGCAAGATCATCAAATGGGCCATTGTGCCTCTCAATTGTCAATATCTTAAACACATATTGGTGACCCCTAACATGGCCTTAAGGTACCACCTGATAACTACCATGAAGGCACTCTTCATATTTAGTGCAAATTGAAGCTGTCGCCTTCCATAGCCACATAACCATCTATTCTTCCTCATCTAACTTCCCTGCAGGCTCACCTCCACATTTTATCATATAATTACGTCATACCTGTTCTGGGTCGGTATCTGAAGCCTGATGTAAGTGGAAAACGCCCTTTCAACAAGAAGCCTGGTCGATACTTGACTCTACAGTGGTTAGTGGTGTAAAGCCTGTGTTAGCTTGAACTTGTCTCTTCTCTTTATTTGATATGAGGCTTCACATCCCTCCCTGGATTTCAGGGTTGCATTTTCAAAGCAATTGCATAGCCTGTGTGGATAAGAGCCTTCAGGTTTTAGAGGAGTGAGTCATGTTGTCCCCATGGGAATTCAGATGGGTAGGGGGGAAAAGTATAAACAGTAGTAGTAATAACTTTATTTAGTTTAAATAAAAATAATCATAAAAGTACAATTGAGAAACAGGTAAAACATGATCACGATAAGACCACAGGAAAAACATAGTGCTGGATTTCCTTGGACAAGATGAGAGTCAGTGCCACAATAATAAGACATGAAAACATGTTAACGTGAGTCATGCTGTGTTCCACTGTGAAAATATCTAAGGAACCCACTTAGGTAGAACAACTGTAAAAAGGTGACAAATGACTAAAAGGGATGATGAAATTAAAGGATTACCCTAGACAAGGTTAATATTTAAAATGTCAATATCACAGTAGAAATCCAGCATTTGAAAAACATGAGTGCTTTATTTCACAAGAAATTATATCTCAGAAACCCTCTTTAATAGCACATATGTATGAAAGTGGCAACTGACCAACCTACATATTTTTAGAGAGTGGGGGTTCAACCAGAATCTAAAGCAACACAATTGGAAGCACCTCACATCCCAAGGTTGGGTTTAAATAGATCAAAGGCTTTCTAATTGAGACTTCTAGCCCTTATGTATCAGGCCAGGTATAAAACCTAAACAGCACAAAAGTTCATGTGTATTGGATCTAAGAATATGCAGTGTCTCCCGGCAATGGCCAACACCCAAATGGCAACACATTGCAATGATTCACTTGGTGTGGGGTATGGTGTACTTTGGGCAAGAAAAAAAAAAAAACAGCCACAGTTTCCCTGGCTGCTATGAAAAATGGACAATCCCCTAGATCATCTTTGATAGAAATGGGGTATTTGGTTGGCAGCCAGGTTACCCCTGTCCAAGCAAGGACCCTCTCTCTAGTCAGGGTAAGTCACACACAATCCCAAATTATCCTGTGCCAAACCTCTGGTAGCTTGGCACTGAGCAGTCAGGCTTAACTTAGAAGGCAATGTTTAAAGTATTTGTGCAATAAATCATGCAATAACCCAGTATAAACACCACAAAAGTACACCACACAGGTTTAGAAAAATATAGAATATTTATCTGGTTAAAATTAGGTCAAGACGATCAAGATTTGATAAGTACAAGCTGAAATATCACTATTGGAATGATAGAGTCTTTAGTTCTTAAAAAGCAATAAGTGTCTCTTGCAAGCACAAAGTACCTGGTTTGCGTCTAAATTATCCGCACGGGACGGCATAGGAGGAAATGCATGGAAAACGGGGAGGTGTGCGTTGGTTTTTCTGGGTGCACACAGACGATGCATCAATGCTTTTCCACGCAGCAAGGGCTTTGCGTCGATTTCCTGTGTGTAGACTTGGATCCTCTTCAGGTTGTGGGGTATTTAGACGCTCTGGGGACAATGCGGAGGAACCCTGGAAGTGCAGGACAAAGTCACAGGAGCTGCATCGATCCGGTGGGCAATGTGGGGAAATTGCTGCCGTGCGGCAGATGCTGCGTCGATTCCTCTCGCAGGAAGTCGGGGTGCGTTTTTCCAGCTCGGCTATGCGTCGATCCAGTGGGCCGTGCGTCGACGTTCCGATCAAAACGCTGGCGCTGCGTCGATCTCCACTCGGGGAGCGTCGTTCAGGTTCGGCATTGCGGTGATTTTCTCACCGCAGGGCAGGCGGTGCAAAGATTCCGGCAGGCTGTGCATCGATTTTTGCCGCCCAAGGAGTTCTTTGCAGAGATGAAGTCTTTTTGGCCCTGAGACTTCAAGAAACAGAAGGCAAGCTCAACCCAAGCCCTTGGAGAGCACTTCTCAGCAGAGCCAGAGGGCAGCAAGGCAGCAGGGCAACAGCAAGGCAGCAGTCCTTTTCAGCAAGGCAGTCAGGTAAGTCCTGTGGGCAGCCAGGCAGCTTCTCTTAGCAGGTTTCAGGATCTGGTTCAGAGTTCCTTTCCCAGTAGGTGTCCTGTCAAGAATTGTCTGCGTTGGTAGGGTCAGAGACCTGGTTTAAATACCCAAATGTGCCTTTGAAGTGGGGGAGACTTCAAAGAGTGGCTTAGAAGTGCACAAGTTCCCCCTTTCAGTTCTGTCCTGTCTGCCAGGGTCCCAGGAGGGGGCTTGGCAGTCCTTTGTGTGAGGGAAGACCACTGTCCTTTTAAATGTAAGTGTCAGGCCCTCCACCCTCCCAACCCAGGAAGATCCATTCAGTATGCATATGTATCCAGGTGTGACTGAGCATCCTGTGCTTGGGGGTGTCTGAGTGAAATGCACAAGGGAGCTGTCAACTAACCTAGCCAGACATGGATTGTAAGGCACAGAAGGGTTTAAGTGCAGAGAAATGCTCACTTTCTAAAATTGGCATTTCTAAGATAATAATATTAAATCAAACTTCACCAGTCAGCAGGATTTGGTATTACCATTCTGGCCATACTAAATATGACCCAGTTACTCCTTTCAGATCAGAATCTACCACTCAAACAGTATATGAGGGTGGCCCTAATGTTAGCCTATGAAAGGAGCAGGCCTCACCGCAGTGAAAAACGAATTTAGGAGTTTTACACTACCGGGACATATAAACTACACAGGTATATGTTCTGGCTTTTATCTCTATAGCACGCTGCCCTGTGGGTTACCTAGGGCCTACCTTAGGGGTGACTTATATGTAGGTAAAGGGGAGTTTCAGGCATGGCACGTACTTTTAAATGCCAAGTCGAACTGGCAGTGAAACTGCCCACACAGGCCTTACAGTGACAGGCCTGAGGCATGGTTAATGGGCTATTTATGTGGGTGGCACAACCAGTGCTGCAGGCCCACTAGTAACATTTAATCTAAAGGCCCTGGGCAAATGTAGTTTACTTTACTGCAGACTTACAAGTAAATTGAATAAGCCAATTGGGTATGAGCCAATATCACCATGTTTTAAGGGAGAGAGCATATGCACTTTAGCACTGGTTAGCAGTGGTAAACTGCGCAGAGTCCTAAAACCAGCAAAAACTTGTCAAAAAATGGAGGGAGGCAGGCAAAAAGTTAGGTCTGAACATCATAAGCCTGTCAGGTCTAACAATCTTCTTTAAAGGGATAATCCCCTAGATCATCTTCTTTCTCCTTCCATTTGCAGTCAATATATTTAGGAAAAGGGAACCGATTTGGTAATGGATATACAGTATTTTGGCTGTGTGCAGAGCGATCCTATCCAGGAATGCTTCAAATTTTGGCATACATTTGTGAGCTAAAAACTTGTCAATCAGACCCTCTGGATGTGGTTTGTGACACGCCTCCGAATGGAAATGGTCCCAATATAAACTTTTGAACTGAGTGCCCCCATTTCTGCTTAGATTTTCCAGGTTTTCCCACACATCAGTGAAATGTAAGCTAAAGCAGAGGTCTATAATCTCCTTAAGCCAAGACATGGGACAGTTCGTAACAAGGACAGTCAGCTCCTTCCTGGCCATTTTACATGAAGCCAGGCTTAGGGGTGGTCCGAGTCTGATCCAGTCCTTTCAGATCCTAAGATGGGCAATATGGTCAACCCTCTGGATGTTCAGATCCCATCTCAGTGGTAACACAGGGGTTCTGAATGATAGGTTTGAATAAGGACCTAAGTAATCTATTTTCTGTTCGTATTGCAACACTGGTGTCAATATAACCACAGAGTTCCACTCCGTTAAGGGCCCCACCCATGCTACTGCTATGTAAACCTCGATGACAGGTGACAGTGTCCTGCTGGAAGCATGTCTATACTTTTAAAAGATGTCTGCCGATCTATGTTGCAACATTGATTTACTCTTTTCCAATTGGGGCATCCAAGAGAGTTTGTCAGAGGCACTCTCAGCCAGATAATTGAAAATCCTAACCCGCTCAACCAGTGTCCCACCCAAATCGATTTTGGGCTCAGAAATAAATAAATCACCTGGGATACTATCAGGGCCTGATGCTTTTCCCCGCTTCATTAAATGTAGGGCTACCTCAGTCTCATTTAGTGAGGAAATGCATGCATATGGTTTGCGTTCAGACATTTGCAACCCCTGGACACATGGTTCAAGCTCAATATTATCAGAAAAGGGCATCACATGCGTTTCTCATTTTTAGGTTGTGTGTAAGCGCTTGACCTTGTGTATACTTTTAGTATACTTGTTATGGCTTAAAGCGATTTCATTTATTGGTTTCAGTGTCCTTTAAAAATTCTTGCTCGCCAGTGGTCAGTTCTGCCTTTTTCTCCCTCCTTTTTCTGTTTCAGAGCAGTGACCAACTACTATATTATTCCACTTTGGTTTCTTTATCTGTTGCTGTGACAGCCTATTTTTGTCATTTCTTTGATGCTTCCCTTTCACTGTGGGTGTTTTGAGCTGGTAGCTGCCTGCATTTTATTGCAGCATTCCGTTCCTCCCATCTCCTCCCATGTCGCTGACATTTGTTTTGGCTTTATTCCAGTGCTATCCTTGATTACTTCTGGCTCCTAAAATAAGCTTTTTTATAAAAGAAACATCCAATCATTTAGCTCACTGCTCATGCAAACCACAATATGCCCTTTCTGGTAGAATGTAGCTAAACCTAAAGGCAATGATGTGAAGCTTGCTTACCCTTGCATCGCATCTCAAGTCTCTCTCTCCAGGGCCCCTCCCTGCCAGCACTCACAACATCGCACACAGGGCATTGCTTATCTCCTTTATTGGGGTCATAAATCTTTTCAGGCTGCTCTGCTTGTTGGAATGCAAGGCAAGAGTGCTTGCAAGAGTTTTTATTCAGTGAAAATAAAAAGAAAATACTTTTACAGTCATTTTTTCGAATTTCTGTTCAGACGTTTACACAACTTGAGGTAGTGCAGTAATCTTCTCGTCTCTCCTCTAGGGCTTGTTTTCACAGCACCTACTACTTTAGTTGTGATGTCAACGGCCAGAAACTCTCACGCTGAAAAAACTGTTCCAACACCACTGTGTGGCAACAGAATAACCAACATGCATCAATGTGACTGTGAAAATCAAATTAAATTAACAACATATTAATTTACAAAAATGTCATTCAAAATGACCCCACTGTCAGGAAGTCTCACGCTTGTGCTGGTTCACTCCTCAAACCTCTCCCATTTGCTGTCCAGTACGGTGTAGTCAGACTCTAGCTTTTGACATGCCCTGCACACCCCTCAAACTGAATCCCAGAAATCCCTTGAGGGAATCACAATGAATGAGTTCCATTCAAACTACGTAAACAAGGAAAGGGTCCTATGACCGTGCGGCTCTCTTCAAGGGCAAATGACATACATTATTTGTTTTTGTGTTCAGCCCAACATACAATGCGTCTTGTAGTGCGTTCGGTCCAAAATATAATTTTGCATATTCCAATTCTTGATGATAATTAATGGAATGATGACTAGGCCCCTTCGACAATAATTATAATCTAATAATTCATATAAGGGCACTCTATGCAAGGGTTAATACGCATATATGTGTTTTGCAGAATTGCTTTATGTAATCGGTAAACAATGTCATCTGACAAGCGGAGCAGGGGTGGCTTAACTTGTCAGAAAACAAGCCGCGGAAAAAGATGTGTGAGTCACGTTAAATTTGTTTAGTGAAACAATAATATATGTAAACTCCGATGTAGAAAGCAAGGCCCACTGCCAGATAATGCAATTAGAACATGTTAATGCTGGGAGTTCCACTGAAAGCATCTGAGTGGGAGAGGTTCAATGCTAGCTGGTATAGCGTTTTCAATGACAACATACTAGAACATTCGGCCCTCTGTAGGGAAATGTTCTGGCAACATAGGAACCCTCTTGGCTCTGGGATATGCCACTCCAAGGCCCTCTTCTTTTAAGTTGTAGGCCTGGAATTGTTTTAGACCTATAAATCAGAGGGTTTATTATAAACAGTCAAGTCTGCGGCAGAAGAGCTATAATGCTGTAGAAAGTACCAATGTAATAGTTAGAAAACCTCAATTGGCCAGCTAAATCTGGTTAGCGTTAGGAGCATGGATGTGTGTGCTCCAAAAGACTTTACCAATTAGTTCTGCTCTAGGGGTTCATTGCTTGACTTGTCACTCAGTTGGGTAGAATATTCACCAATTATGTGGCTTTAGTGCAATGTGAGGGTGTGATAGATTCATGGCAGCTTCTTTTCACTGCCATGCAGACTGGAGAGAGCATATGGTGCACCACCAGGATGTAAAAACACACACACAACTACATGGTACAAGGGGTTCATCATTCTTTGTTTCAGATATACGCCCCCCTAAAATCCAAGTATTTACATCAACTGTCACTCAGGAATTGCGCCAGGTTGAAAATGCTTACCATGTGAACAGGCTTCTTCTGAGTGCAGCCCTGAGGGCCCAAACTGTGAGAGTGATTCAGAGGGGCCTACCATTTCTTAATGTAGGTCCATTGTCCTGTTAGATTTCATTTTGGGCTGCATGCATATCAAAAGCAGCACCGAACGCCACTCAACCATCTGTTACCCTTGTCTTTATTGTCGAAGTCTCACCCTGCCTTTCCGCCTGCTATCACCTAACGACAGGCATTATCATATTAATGCTCAGTAAAAGAGTTGACCCCCCGCAGCTAAAGCTACTGGACTCTCAGTTCCAAGGATGTGGATGTGCATATAATTAGCAGCATAGCAGATTTAAATTAGGATGCTAAACGGCAATATGTAATTATTTGCTGCTGATAGAGGAAAAAGGTATATGGAAGTGCTTTAGTTATATGCAGGCCCACTGGAATTATGTGGCAGGAAAGGACCAAATTATAAGGCAGGGTTGACCAATTTATGTGGCAAGAAAAGTCCAATTTGACATTAACAATGCCAATAGCTCTAACTCTCTCAAATGTGAGACCTATTTCATTGCAAATCTTTGTTTAAATAGGGAAGTGAAATAGGCAACTCACTGATCGCCTGAGACAGATGAACCGGGTTGGGATGCACTCAATCTACTCCCGAATGCAATAATTCTCAAGAAGTCTTGGATCTTGTTCTTTTTTAAAGTATCAGTTAGTTTGTTTCACTGTGCCTCCCCCAACTCTTTCCTGTTGGCCCTTACAGTGGACTTATATACTTTTCTAGCAAGGATTGATTCAATAGTATAAGTATGCTTCACTGGCGTGCATCTTTATGTGGTCTATGATGTGAGGGATGCCATAGCAAATGTTGTAATTGGATAGAAAAGAACACTTCTTCAACCATCAGCCTAGGCTTTATCTTCAGTGGTTACATCCGTTCTGTGACAGGACAAATCAGAGCGGCCCCTATCTATTGTGAGACATCAGGAAATCGGAGGCCTCCTTTTGTCTGGCTCTTAAAAAAACGAGTTCTCATAACTATAGGGAATTACCCACCCATATGAAAAACAAGAGATGAGATTGTTGTTCCTTCATGGTCTGTGAAGGAATGGCAAGGGGAATCATTTTTGTCACATCTAGTAAGCGGGGAGGAAGTTTATCTTGATGCTATTGAGTCAACTAATGGAGCATAGGCCCAGATTGCCCCAGCAATAGAGCTCTTTAAAAAACATGTCCAACAAGGTGTGTAGATTGTAATTATATAGGGTGGTGTATCATGTTGGTAACCGTATTCCCAGATAATGAAGCACCCCTCTGTGTATGAAACCTTAATTCTGGAGGCATGGCTTAGTATTCTGGGATGGATTCGCCGCTCCTATCTCCAAGGATTTGGCATAGTTAATATGAAATCCTGACATTCTAGAGAAAGTTTCTAGTTCTTTAAGGGCTGCGATGGAGTCAGCTGGGTCAGCACAAAATATTATCAGCAGAAAGCACAAATGTGAACATTTTGCCTTTAACACTTATGCCACGTATAGCTTGATTATTTGTGATTCTATGAATCAAGGGTTCCATACCAAGGGCAACTACTAAAGAGGGCAGAGTATATCCATGTCTTGTTCCCCTCATACGTGAGATGCTATGCGGCAATTCCCACAGATTTGTATACTATCTGCTGCATTTACTTATGTTGCTATAATTAAAGAAGATAGGAATAGGCCAATAGAAATTTGAGAAAGGACCTTTTGAATAAATCGCCAACCCACCCTATTCTAGATCTTCTCTACATCAAGTGAAAGATAGAACTTTGGGATTCTATATTTAGTTAATGTGTCAATGAGATTCACCACTAACCTTGCATTATGTGAGCATGACGTCCTAGAACAAACCCTGATTAGAAGGGTAGACCAGTTTTGGCCAGATCAGGCTTAACCTTGAGACATGGCACAACACCCTATATATTTACAATCCACCTCCCTTGTTGGGAATTCTGTTTAAAAATCTCTAGAAGTCTTTATGTCATTATTGAGAAGAGCAATCAGTCAGTAAGATCCACAGTGCAGGGGATCTTTCCCTGATTTCAGGAAGATTGTGATCACGGCGTCAAGCATGATGTCCATAACTCTTCCCGACTCCTCTATGAAGGTAAACAACTAAAGGCTAAAGGTTCTTCTAAAATATTCAGAAAAGCTTTGTAAAACAACTAGGGAAAACCCTTAGGGTCTGGACCTTTATTCCGTGGCATCCACCGAATGGGCTGAGTGACCTCTAGTGGGGCAGTGGGTGTTTATAGGTCGTGGAGGGTTTCAGGATCTATCATTGGAGGGTTGTGTTGCTATAAATATAGATCCCGGGTGTGCAGGTCCAATTAATAACTACTATATAATTCTGTACGGAATTATGAGAACATCTTCAACATGTCAGAGATTTGTGACACCATAGAACCATTAGTGGTCTTCGATTTCTATATGAAATTATGATTCTGAAGGGCTTTCAGTTTGTATGCTAGAATGAAGTCTGCCTGGTCACTATTCACATAATATTTCTGGTAAATCTATTGCATTTTTTAAAAGTCTCTCCGATTCAGAACTGTTCTAACTCCACCGAGGCCTTACACAAGGACCAAACTTTTTGAGAAAGGCAGTCATCCTTACTTTGTTGTTCTCTGAAAAGTGACTGTGTGCAAAATCAGCTCACCCCCTCAAGACCACCTTTGCTGCATGCCACACTGTGGGGAGCGAGAGTTCCTTGTATAATTTTCTTGGTAGAAGTGATGCAATTGTTGCTCTAAGGGAAGAGTCTATTTCATCCAAGCTCCATATTTTTATAGTTGGGGAAATCGTACTGGAAGGCCCAGGCACAGCATCAATAAGAGTGGCTCAATATAGTACAGACCTCAATCTCCTTAGTGAACACTATCTCGTATGCCTGTCTTCTAGTTAGAAAGAAATCTGTTCTAGGGTGAATTTTGTGTACTCGAGAGGAAAAACTGTAGTCCCTCTTGTGTCCATGCTGGAAGCGCCATACCTCTATGAGTCTCGGAATTTTATGTGTTGAGTCCTGGGATGCGATGTTCTGTAGGCACCCTGTCTTGGAATCAACCTGTCAAGTGTTTAATCGAGAACTGCATTGAAGTCTCCTCCCGTTATTTAGGCGTCTTGTGAAAAGGCCTCAGATTGAAAATGGTGACCCCTCTCTTCTGTACACTGACTCTAATCCATACCTTTCTACCTATTTGTCCCTAAAAGAGGGTGTCGAGTTGAAATGCTAAGTCACTTTTCAGCAGCATTTCTGAGCCCTTTTTTATTTCTTGTGTGATAATGGTATTGTGGAGGATACCAGTATGATTTGAGACAGGGTGCATCCTGTCTAAGAAGACACGTCTGTTGTAGTCATTTTTAGGGGTGAGCGCAAAGCGCTCCGTCCCGTGTTGTAATCTCTCTTTGGGCTTCAAACCACGCCCATGTCACGTCAGTTTCTTTCATTGGTTCGTGGGCTTGCCTTTTAAAATCTGCTTGCTTTCATTAGTGAAGTCATGCCTTTTCCAGTGTTTAGCCCTCCTCAAGCACAGCGACCAAATATTGAAAACCTACGAGGCTCAACGTTTTCCGTCCGGTTTCTGGACCACTTTTTCTCTTTTTTCGCTGGGCACTCACTGGGCAGAAGGCAAGTGCTTTGCATGACATCGACCCTGTTACATAGTTAATTTCACTTTTGCCGGTTACGTGGATAATTGCACTTTTGACGGTTACATGGATAATTGCACTTTTGCCGATACATTTCACGACAAGTGAGCTTTTATTTCCCTTTGTGTGTCTACTTTACACTGATGGCGGCTGTCAGCTCGCTTATGTGAAACTTTTACTTTTCAGTCCATATGGCAAGAAAAGTCCAGTTAGTTATGTGAAACTGTTTTATTTTAATTTTCAATTTATGTGGCAAGAAAAATCCGGTTTGGAGTTTACAATGCTAATTGCTCAAGCAAACACGAGACCCGTTGCATTGCAAATGCTTGTTGATATCAGCCATTAGAAGGTTTGTGCTTGAGCGAGCAGTTCGCAAATTCGCTGCCTTTGAAACTCTCCAAGGCAACATCCCTCCTCCCACTGCCTAACATAGACATTTTCCTTTCAGCTCCTTAACTCTATGAGAACCCCCCCCCAGTCTCTTCTCCCCATTGCTTCCCACGAGCATTTTTCAGCTCCTTGTCAGAACTAACTTACGAGTAGGGGTGGGCAGTGAACTCCGTTCTGCTCGCAGAATTTGCAGAGTTTTTCCCACTCCGCGCTCCGCTTAGAGTGTGGAGTTCTGAAAAACTCTGTGTAGCGGAGTTTTTCTTCGCTCGCACTCGCCAATGTTAAGTTGGTGGGGGCGAGCGAGGAAACTCTTACTCCAGACCACCTCGCAGCAAGATTTCTCAACGCGGGCAGTCGCAGTTGGTTGCTACTGCTAGCAGTGGGAAACCTTCCATTCGCGTTGAGGAAGCTGCCGCTTGAGTAGAAAACCTACTTGAACAGCAGAAAAGAAGCAGCGCTCTCTTGGAAATAGGGGCTTCTCCCATGGCTGTGATGGGTTGGATTGGTCCAATCTGTCATGGGATGCACCCTTGGTTGTGGCAAATCCTGGATTCCCAGTATCTTTCGGGCTTCTTTAGGACGGTGTACAGTATACGCTTTTCCTTCATATGTGAAAGACAATTGAAACAATTGTTCCAAAAGGTATGAGATTGATTTTTGGAGCAATGTTGAAATGATTTTACTGAAAGTTTTAGGTCTTGTTAGGGTTCCAGAAGGTAAGTCTTGAAAAAAGGAGATTAAGGGCCTGATTTAGATCTTGGTAGAGGGGTTACTCCGTCACAACGATGATGGATATCCTGTCCGCCGGCAGGTAAATCCCATTATATCCTATGGGATGTATATTTCGGCGGACGGGATATCCATAACTGCTGTGATGGAGTGACCCCTACACCAGGATCTAAATCAGGTCCTAGTAACCTTTAAAAGAAATGGAGACCTGTGTTTTTGATTCTGCCATAATAATAATTTTCTTTACTCTGTAGAAATGCACTCTGATGTCTTGAGTTAGCTTTTGGTGAATTTGTTAGTGAGAGTACACTTAGGGGGTCATTCTCACCCTGGCGGTCTTGGACCGCCAGGGCCACGAATGACGGAAGCACCGCCAACAGGCTGGCGGCGCCTCAATCCCCATGTCGGGGCCGGCAGTCATCCGCCGTTTTTGCCCCGGCTGGGAGAATCCACCAGGGCAGTGCTGGGATTCTGACCCCCGTACCGCCAGCCTGTTTCTGGCGGTTTTCACCGCCAGGAAGAGGCTGGCGGTAGCGGGTGTCCTGGGGCCCCTAGGGACCCCTGCACTGCCCATGCCACTGGCCCATGCCACTGGCATGGGCAGTGCAGGGGCCCCCTAACAGGGCCCCGGCCTGCTTTTCACTGTCTACATGGCAGACAGTGAAAAGCGCGACGGGTGCAACTGCACCCGTCGCACCGCCGCAACACCGCCGTCTCCATTCGGAGCCGGCTCCTGTGTTGCGGCCTCATTCCCGCTGGGCCGGCAAGCGCTAACTTGGTTAGCGCCCGCCGGCCCAGCGGGAATGTCAGAATGGGGGCAGCGGAATTTTGGCCGCGTGGTGGCCAAATGGCGGTTTCCGCCAGAGTTGGAATCACCCCCTTAGTGTGTGTGGTCGAGCACTATACAGTCTCAGTTTTATAACATGTTGTTGAAGATCCTTGTTGGGAAGCCTCCAGGTAAACAACCCCAGTCATGATGTTTTTAGTCCTAGACCTGTTTTCTCCATTTTCAAGTTTCTCAAGGATCAGGGTGTGCTAAGCCTTCATGCTTCACCTCTCTACAAATGCCCATCCAACTCTGGCGTTGATTTCACCAACCTCGGTCACACAGTAGACATTTTAGTTTTTAATTTCTCAATGAGGAGTTCGATGCCTCTCATAGTGGCCAGTGCCTGGGCCTCCAGCCTGTCAGGTTTTGGAGCCACAGTCTGCTCTTCCTGAGAGAGAAAGGGTTCCATGCTATCAAACTTTTGCTTCATTTAATGCTGTAGCAAGTCTTTTAGGGATGACACTTTTTGCTTGGCAGCTGCCATAGGGAAAGCTACTGAAGGGTGAGGAGCTTTGGCCCATCACCCCCCCAACCTCATCCATGTTTACTATTGATGACGCAGAAAAAGAAGGTCCGACATATATTCATACATACCGTGTAATCAATACATATAATAAAGTGTGATTTTAGTAAAGAAAATAATGTACGAGGGAAATTGTGCCCTCGGGGTAGTTCGCCATCATTTGTAAATGAGCTTTATTAATCATGAAGTATTGGAAATGTAGTAATCCGTCATAATCGCAAATGTATGCCATGATTTCTTGTTTAAAAACAGTTTTGCTTAGCTTAAATTTAGTATAGGCTTTGGCCTAGTTGCTTGGTTTCAAATTCTAACTGCGTGATTTTTCCTTGAACTAATGAAACATATATTCTTGCTTGAAGTTTTTCCAGTAGAGCTGACTGGTACACTTATCTCCAAGGTTTCGTGCTAGGCCGGTTTCATCCCCTTTGATACAAGGCCAGTCTCTGCAGGTGCGGACAATGAAGGTACAGATAGTAAAATAATTGGCAAACCATGTTACAATTTGTGTTCCAAGGCTCCAAGGACAATGTATGCATAAATGAGCGCTAATAAAAGACAATTTTGATTGGACAATTTGAAGCCAACCTATGAACCCTCCAGTGGAAGACCCTGCAGAATTTGGAATGTTTCTTACTTAAACCCACCGGACAAAGAGAAGTCAGCCATTTTCCTCGATGCCAGTTTGAAGCCTGATGCCAGACTCCATTTTGGACGACACCCTGATGCCCTTTTCTCTATCTGAGAGAAAGAGACTTTAAGAATTCTCACCCTAGAGACTTTAACTTTGATTTGCCCCGTCTTGCCCATGCAGTAACTTTGCCCCATTCTCCTTGCCGCTGCAAGGAAGCTTGCCCTTAACTTTGCCCCTTTGAAACTTGCCCCATGCTGATCAACCGGTACCTGAAGGACGAAGACTTTTCTTGAATGCTGATTGTATTTGGTAAATATGAAAGGCTAAATGTATTATGCATTATGTTTTTCCTTTTAGGTACCAACTGCTAAATTTTGATAGGGTCCTAGTTAGCAGTTTTTCCAAATTTGTGTTGACTAAATTTGTTTTGCATGAAGCCCCACATGCCGATGCTAATTGGAGGTTAGTCAAGGTATTCATTCAATGTACCATGCTAAATTGAAATCTTGTTATGCTGACCGAATGTATGCAATTAGTCAAATACAGTTAGTCACATTGGTGATTTGCATTGCGATAACAGAGTGTATCATTATTCAGATTTTACGTAGATTGCGTTTCTTCCGCCGTCATGGACAGCTAGTAATGTTCATATACATATATCAATTGGTTTTGAGACATATATACATGGTGCTAGCTTTGTTAATATAGGAAAATAAATTCACTAACTTTTAATAAACTGGTGTGGTTATTCATGACTGAAAGGTCATGGTGCGCCGAAATACCAACTGTTGATTTCTGATGTGTTATATTGACCTATTAATTGAGTATTGATTACCGATTACAGTAGTTATTGATTATTGATCTGAGTGACTCGACTATTTTAGGATGAGGAGAGCCCGACTCGGTTAAAAGATTCACCGACCTCCAACGTGTCCAGGTACAGGTAATTTATAAGGGCTGGACGCGTTATCAGTAGATGGTAGCAGAGATTGATGGTTTAGCCCTTTGGGACCCCATCCGAACAATAGACAGAGTCAAGTTAGAATTTTCTGTGATAAAACAAGTTGGAGAGATGATGATGCCCTAAGTCCTCAATGACTTTCCCGGAATCTCGGAGCTTGCGAATGAGGAACATGGAGGTATGAGGATGGTCTCAGCGTTTCTAGTGACGGTATGAGTGAAGTTAGGGTTTTGCGCTTGCAGAGCTTATCGCCGCAGATTAATTGAGAAGTTTGTGAGGACTTTAGGGGGCTTAAAAGATATTAGAGGAGTGTTACTCCAAAGGTGTGAGAGTAGGGAAGTCGTCGAACTTCACGTGTGTGTAGCGCTTTGAGCAGAAAAATTGTCCACGTGGTTGTTGATGTTGAGACGGGCCCTGCGAGGTCAAGAGACTCCGGAGTATGTTGAAAAGTGTATGTGACACTTGTTTGATGTTGTGATCTGGTCAGGTTTAATAGGTTGATCGGGCGTGGTCAACAAGTCGGTATGAATGTTGCGGAGTGAAAGAAAACTTCGACTTTGAGATTTGACGAATTCTAAAGTGCACTAGAATAGTTCATTGATCAGTTGAGAGTAAAGTTTGCGGGTCAAATTTTGCTTGCGAAAGTGGGAAACCGAGAAAGATGGAATAACTGCCGAGGCTAGTGAAAAATCCCTAAGGTTTCTGAAGCGATTGTATTACCTTTCCTGTAGTAAACCGACAGATCTGTTTTATTCTTTTGGTTAAGTGCTCGCGTTATATTGCAGAAATTAGTTTATGAGTGAAGCCGAATGAAAAGAGGACAAGCCGCGGGACTTTGTCAGCCGCAGTGTGTGAGTGTGACATCACTAGGAGCCGCGCTGGGATAGGTCGGTTGGTGAGAAGGGTCGCGCACGGATTGGACGCAGTCCGTGAAGCGCAATTGGAAGGGGAAAGGCAAGCGAAGAGTATTCCGGGAATTAAAGTCACTTATCGATTACATATTTTAGAAAAACAAAAGACGGAAAGATGAAATTTTTCAAAGCATTTAAGAGTGCCATGAGGGGAGATGTTTATATTAAAGCAAATGTAGGAGAAGAAACACCGCCTGAGGGTACACCAGCTTACATCGTCATTGAAGAAAAGGGTGTAGCGCCATGTCTTTGGTTAAAACAATGGTGCAAATTAACAGAGAAACATGGAAGTGTAGCGTTCCCTATCCACGGGTCGTTTAATCTAAGAGTTTAAGAGAATCTGAGATTTGCGCTATACGATATGAAAGTACCTCCAAGACCAGCACAGTTTGAGGCACTAGCAATTTGGGAGCTAATAGCTAGAAACCAACAACAAAAGAAATTTGAGACAAGAATAAGAAAAGTAGAAAAGACACTAGCGGATGCTAGATGGGACAGCACACAAAAGGTTTGGAGATCAGACGTATTGCAGGGGATTAAACTGTTTCCAGCGATTACTGATGAAGCGGAGACGGAAGGAAGGAAAGCCACCTATAAGACAAACAGGAGTCAGTCCAGAGAGAGAGAGAGCAATAGAAACTCGAAAAGGGGAGACGAGTCAAATGATGAGGAGTTCATTATACAATTGCTGAATGATCGCCCACCACCATACGTGGAAAGCAAAAAAGGCTCAAGCATTAGTACTGTCCCTCCAGAACCAATACAGGGTAATGTAACACCAAATTTGAGAATATCTCAGAGGCCGAGCCGCTCCGACATGCCTTTCTCACCACGAATACCACGGGTTCAGAGAATGTACCCAGACGTGCCTACATTGAAACCTGCTGATAACTATCAGCCACAGGTTCAAAGGCACTGTTGCGATGAGCATAATATGGGAATGACTTCCGATTCAATGGCACAGGGAGGACAAAACTATCAGAGACCGACATTGATTCAAGCTGAATCAACACAGTTCTCGATGCCTCAAAAGCAGACACAAGAAGTGCGAGTAGTAGAAAGCCAGTTAGGTATGCCAGCAATGATGAACCACAATGTGGGGATTACCATGCCACAGAATTCGGGGAACAGACAGAATCCAGATGCAATATCTCTACCTATCACTGTAGGTCCACCAGTACCACTGTACATACAGGCAAATTCAAGCACAAGCGACCAAGGGTTAATGATACAGAATGGGACAGGAAGAAGGTGCATAGAAACCACTCCAGAGACAACTCCGATAGCGACACTGCCAAATGGATCTGGGTCCTTGTCGGAATTTAGTCCAATTCCAATTTGTGCTCCGTCAACCGTGGTAAGGTCACATCCACCACTATTAGTACCGTTAACCTCACAGACTGAAACATTGCAGAAACCGTCAGTGGCGGTTGATGTAACTGCTACACTGATGGGACTGAACGCGCAACAGTTAACGCAATGGTTCAACAGCCTGAACTCCCCACAGAGTGCATCCAGCGGGAAGGGAGAAGAATAACTGAATAAAATAAGGTTGGGTATGGAGGCAGATGAGCTAGTTGAGGGAACAATGGGTTTGAACAGATTAGAATCATACACAGAGGAAGAACTAAGATACATGTGCCCTAGGATTACAAGAGAAGTAAGCAGCATACATAAGAAATTACAAGAAATTGCAGACAGACACGAGATTGATATAAGTAAGACTAAACACCTGAGTAGAAGTTACAGGCTAGATTTCGACACAAAAGATTTTGAACACATGAGATCCGCAGGAATGAAAACTCACCTTAAAGAGATACTGCAGAGTGCACAGGTATGGAGATGTTTAGACAAATGGGAAAGCAGATGGGTTAAGAAAAAGGATAAAAAGAAAGAAAATACTCTAGAGCGGAATGAGAAAAAACAACAGAATGACGATCTGATAACTATGTTACCAATGAGAGAGACAGCAGGGGGAAAACTTGTACATGTACCGTGGCACAGGTGCGATATTCAGTCCTTTACGGATGACTTTCCCAAATTGAGAGAGAAGCCGATTGAGTGGTATCAACAAACAGATAGATTTGTGAAACTCGCGAAGTGTCTCTGGGAAGACCTGAATACTTTATTTGAAATTGTGGTTCCGGCAGATATGTGGGAAGATTGTAAAAGGGCTGTAGGTTGGCCGACGAGTGAACCAGAGAGAGATAGGGACACAGGTGCGCCATCACCTACGGTAATGAGTTTGTACCACAAGGTGATCGAGCACTTGAAAACCAAGGTTGCGTCTAAAAATGTGGATTGGCAAAGGATTGACAGGACCGCCCAAGAGGTTAAAGAATCTATACACGCGTATTATGAGAGGTTGTTGAAAGCGTTTAAAAATTACAGTGGCACAGAAACGATTGAGCCAAAGGACATGCTCCATTTTGTGTTCTGGTTTGTGGAAGGGCAGAGACCCGAAATTAGCCAGATGATTAAGTCACATTTGATTTGTTGGCAGTCAAAGTCGATTGATGAAGTGTTGAATTATGCGAAATACTGCAGTGATGAGATTGAGACCAAACAGAAAAGATTAAAAGAAAAGGTGATGGTGATGCAGCTCAGAGCAGCTCAGACAGGTTTGCAAGGTTTGCAAGGTTTTCAGCAACAGATGCCGCAGCAGCAGCAGCAGGGAAATGCTATGTTTCAGCCGCAGATGAGAGGCAGAGGCCGAGGAGGTTTTGTGAATAATGGTCCTGATTTGAATACCGTTATGATTCCAAATGGTATACAGGCAATGATGAAGGTGATGCCATGTCACGCGTGCGGAATTGTCGGGCATTGGAAACGGGAGTGCCCAATGATGGTGCAGGAAGGTGTAGGTCAGCAAAACAATGATGTCAATGCATTCCAGACTATGAGAGGACAAAAGTTGAGAGGTCCGAACCCAAATTTTCAAAACAATATAAACCAGATGCAGGGTTTACAACCCATGCAACCGCAACAGGTGCAGATGCCTCGTGTGCAAATGACACAATTGCAGCCAATGCAACAGCAGTTTCCTATGGTACCTAATCAGCAAATGCAAATACCCTTAGCACCAATGAATCAGCAGCAAGCAATGCTTCCTCAACAGGTCACGGGTCAGGGAATGAGTCAAAATGACACAGTACACCAATTCCCATTATACAGCGAGAATGGAATAAACGATGTATGGGAGGGCAAAAGTTCAGATGAGGAGGGAAATTGTGTGCTTGCAGCATCTTTGGAAGTTGATCAAAAGGGTCCGTATGTGGAGGGAAGAGTTATGGGTCATCGCGTTTCATTCTTAGTCGACACAGGAGCTACACGTTCCACTGTTAGGAGCATTGAAGTACCAAATTTGCCACTTTCAGGGAGAACAGTACAGGTAGTGGGAGTAGCAAATAGGTACCTGACGAACCCAATCACAGACCCAGTACAAGTCAGAATTGGCAACTACCGAGGGTCACATAAATTCGTGGTGTGTGACTCAAGCCCGATATCACTGTTAGGGAGAGACCTATTGTGCAAATTGGGATGTTCAATTATGTGTTCAAATGATGGAATTAAAATTCAGACGAGTAGCGATGGGGAAGAAGAGGACAGTGTAGGAGGAGATGAAGTGGAAACCGTTGATGAAGAGTATCCCCTGATTACTCTTTATCCAATGGTCACTGAGGCAGACATTCCTGCTGAGTTACAAGAAAAAGTCGGAAAGGAAGTGTGGGACATGACAGGGAAAGAGGTGGGACTGGTGAAAGGAGTAGAACCAGTGAAAGTGACTGTAAAACCCAATGTAACCTTTCCCCAGACCCCACAGTACCACATGGCACAAGACACCCTCATGAAAGTTGCCCAACTCATTGATGAGTTTGTGAAACAGGGAGTACTGAAAGAAGTGTTGAGCAGTCCATGTAATTCGCCAATAATGGGACTAATAAAACCCAGTGGAAAGGTCCGAATTGTTCAGGATTTGAGGAAAATAAATGACATAATAGTAAAATGTTGTCCCGTAGTACCGAATCCAGCTGTGATAATGTTTCAAGTTCCCTGTGATGCTGAATGGTTCTCAGTTATCGACTTATCGCAAGCATTCTTTTCTGTGCCTCTTCATGAGGACAGCCAGTTTCTCTTTTGTTTCAAATTCCTAGATAGAGTTTACAGTTTGTGTCGAATTCCTCAAGGGTTTTCAGAGTCACCGTCAATCTTCAATCAGATTCTTAAGAAAGATTTGGAAGCACTGGAGTTGCCATTCGAGTCAACCCTAGTACGGTACATTGACGACTTACTGATCGCGTCCAAGACAGAAAGTGACTGCACAGCTGACACCATTGCCCTACTGAACCATTTGGGAAGAAATGGACATAAGGTGTCCCCTTCGAAGTTACAATTCTGTCAAAAGAAAGTGAAATATTTGGGTCACCAAATAGAGAAGGGGTCACGTAGGATAATGAAGGAAAGAATAACAAGTGTACTCCAAATGAGTCCCCCAAAGACGAGGAGGGAGGTGAGGAAGTTTTTGGGAATGTGAGCTACTGTCGCCAATGGATTCCCAACTTCTCAACTTTAGCAAAACCTTTACTGAGACTGACCCAAAAGGATGCATTGGATGAAATTGAGCTGAAAGGAGATGAGATGGATGCTTTTATTGAATTGAAAGAATGCATGTACAGGGCTCCAGCTTTAGGTATGCCTGATTACACAAAGCCTTTCACATTGTTTTGTCATGAACGTGATGCATGTTCCTTGTCTGTCTTGACCCAAACCCATGGTGGTGTAAACAGACCAGTAGCATATTTTTCAGCTACTTTGGATCCGGTCGCAGCAGCACTGCCAGGGTGTTTGCGCGCCGTAGCCGCAGTTGGTATCAGCCTCACTCAAAGTGAAGGAATAGTGATGGGACACCCTTTAACAGTCATGGTCCCTCACTCAGTCGAGATACTTTTGACACGTTCCCGAACACAGCACATGACTGGTGCTAGACTAACAAGGTACGAAACAATAATTCTGGGATCACCTAATGTGCAGCTGAAAAGGTGCACTACGTTGAATCCAGCAACCTTGTTTCTCAGTGAAAATGCTGAAATTGAGAATGCTGAAGACATCGAGCACGACTGTCTTCAGGTGACTGAATTTTGCACCAAACCAAGACCTGATATCAAAGATACCCGATTGGAAGAAAATGATCAAGTTATTTTTGTTGATGGTTCATGTTTAAGAGATGCACTGGGAATATTTAAAGCAGGATATGCTGTATGTACTGTAACAGGTGTTCTGGAAGCATCTTGGCTTCAAGGAGTTTACTCTGCACAGGTAGCAGAATTGGTAGCCCTTACCAGAGCGTGCCAACTCTCTGCATTAATGAAAGTTACCATTTACACTGACAGTCAGTACGGGTTTGGAATAGTGCATGATTTCGGTCAATTGTGGTCACAGAGAGGCTTCATGACCTCTTCAGGATCACCAGTGAAAAATGGTGAAAGAATAAGGGAATTGTTACATGCCATCCAATTACCAGGAGAGGTAGCAGTGGTAAAATGCAGTACACACTCAAAGGGACAAGACTACGTTTCCCTGGGAAATGGATATGCGGATCAAGTCGCAAGGTTTTGCGCATTGAACTGTATATTGCTCAGGGATGAATGGAATTTGATAAGTGAACCAGAACTTGAACAAAGCGAAATCTTTGCTCTAAAGGTTATAGATACAATGGACGAATTGAAATCCTTACAGAATGATGTCAGTGAGGATGAGAAACTCTCATGGACCAAATCGCAATGTGTAAAGAGGCTAGATGATTTATGGGTTTCAAGTGAAGGGAAATTTGTTCTTCCAAACAGCCTTTTGACACAGATAGCCAGATTTTACCATGGACAAGCTCATCTTGGGAGGGATGCCATGATTAGATTGTTTAAAACTGATTGGTTTAACCCCAAATTCCGTCAAGTTGCTGAAGCAGTTTGCCACCGTTGCGTCATTTGCCAACAGATGAACGCAGGGAAGGGAACCGTAGTAAATTTGAGCCACATTGGAAGAGCAGGGGGTCCATTCAGCAGGATGCAAATGGACTTCATTGAGATGCCTGTGCATGGAGGCTTGAAGTATGTGTTGGTGATTGTGTGCATTTTTAGTCACTGGATTGAAGCATACCCTACACGCAGAAATGACAGTCTCACAGTTGCAAAACTACTCTTGAGAGAGCTAATACCACGTTTCGGATTCCCGATCTCTTTAGAATCAGATAGGGGAAGTCACTTCAATAATGAAGTAATAAAATTGCTTTGTGCAGCACTGAACATTGAGCAAAAGCTGCATTGTAGCTACCGCCCTGAAGCATCAGGTCTAGTGGAGCAAATGAATGGCACATTGAAATCAAGAATGGCGAAAATATGCGCATCAACAAACTTGAAATGGCTTGACGCATTGCCTTTGGTACTAATGTCAATGAGAAACACCCCTGACAGAAAGACTGGGCTGTCCCCACACGAGATTCTCATGGGCAGAGCTATAAGACTTCCAGCAGTTCCTGCAAATGCGCTTTTGAATATTACGGATGATATGGTGTTAGACTACTGCAAAGGTCTAGCTGATGTGGTTCGCTCTTTCTCTCACCAGGTGGAGGCAACCACCTTGCCACCGATCCAGGGTCCAGGACACGCCCTGAAAGCAGGTGACTGGGTCTTGATAAAGAAGCACGTGAGGAAGTCGTGTTTGGAACCCCGTTGGAAAGGACCTTTTCAAGTGATTCTGACGACTACCACCGCTGTGAAGTGTGTGGGAGTTCCCAACTGGATTCACGCCAGTCACACAAAGAGGGTATTGTGTCCCACAGACGAGGAAGTTGAAGCGCTGAAGTTACCAGTACCTGATAACAAAGTTCCAAGCGCTGAGACAGAGCGAAAAAGAACTAGAAGCGAACAGGCAGAAATAGAGGAGGGAGAAATATTCTCTGAGGACGAAGCAACTGATTCACTTGGGGAAGACCAAGAAGGAGCCTCAGAAAGCGACGAAGCGGCTGAAGGTAACAAAGAACCTGAAGCAGCTGAAAGTGACAAAGAGCCTGAAGAAAGTAACGGTGACAAAGGGCTCGAAACAGGTGAAGAAGCAGGAGAGCCTGGTCAGAGGAGGGCTTTCCCAGAAGCAGATGATACAGGAAAGGAACAGGAAAACCTGATTGACTTCCCAGAAGAAGAAGACGAAACAAGACAGAGTGAAACTGTTCAAAGTCCTTCGGAAGAGGTTGCAGGTCCGTCGAGTGGACCCAGTGCAAAACGTAGACAAAGCATATCGCCAATAAAACTAAGAACTAGAGAAACATTGAACAACAGCGAAGGGCCAAGAGTGAAAGAGAAAAGAAAGGAAGTGTCTGTTGTAGTACCAACGCCAAGTGAAGAAAAGGACTTGGCCAAAGAGGAAAGTACCAGTGAGAAAGAATCAAAGAGAGACGCAAAATTGAAAAGAAAAAGGATACCGAGCAGAAGGTATTCCGGTCCGGAGTGGGCATACGTAGCCAATAACGATTGGTCAGACGAATTCGTATCCCTCAGTCTTGAGAACGAAGAGGCAGAACTTCATTTTGGAAATAAAAACTTTATGGACTCTGTTGATTGAAGACATTGATCACCTGATTGACTTTCAACCGGCTAAGACATTGCTAACTTGATTGACTTTGAAACCGATTTTGAGATAACGCTGCTAACCGATAAGAGACTAAGCTGCTAAAGAAAACTGTGTGAACATTGAACTCGTTCAGCTTTGTAAATACCTGCAAATACGCTTTGATAAAGTGATTTCAGCTTTCTGATTCTATACAGATCATGACTAGCTTCACTACACAGGGACGTAAGATGAAGTGTTGTAAATACATGTGTATCGGTCTAATAACCGCATGCGTACTAATCATTGTAGTAATAGTTCTTGGAATGCATGGTAAAAATGAGAGTGAGACGAATGATGCTTCTTCTTCTAAACCTATTATCGTTACTGAACTAACAGCTCTGAAGAGACTCGAGCAAGATGAGAGACACTTGCATGATAAGAAGGAACTTTAATCTAACGTTTTCTATCGCTTGCTGAGTGAGTATGTTGAGACCATGGATGTGAAAGATTGTTATGTGTGTACACAAATACCTTCCTCAGTAGTGGAAGGGGTAACATATCACAGCATGCCTCTTACATATGGAATTACATGTAGTATTATAGCTTCCAGTTTTTATGCTCAAAAGGACATTCATTATTTCTATACTAATTACGATGTTACTTTTGCATGTGTCCCCATAATAGGGCACCTAAGTAAGATAGCTTGAGATTATTATGCCAAATTAATGAGGGAATTCTTCGAACCGATGTCACCTTTTCACACAGCTCACGCACATAGAGAGAACCTTACATGTTTGCTTTCACCAGTAGAAATAGAATTTTTAGACCGCACTGATGATAGGAAGAATGAAATGAAGGAGAAATTAGAGAGGGAATTACACGAAAGAACGTCTGTGGATAATTATGCTTTTGCTGCAATAAAGACACAAGGGAAAATAGCTTTAGATACATTGCATGTGGGAAGATTTTGTATACATAGATTTCAATCATATTATGACACAGTTTTTGTGGGAACGAGTGAATGCAAACATACGTATGCATTTCAATCTAAGTGGACGTTCATGCTGAATGGACAAGACCCAGTTATTCCTGGAGTATATTATATTTGTGGACTCAACGCCTATTATCGTCTTCCTAAAGGATGGTATGGGAGGTGTTATTTGGGAATAGTGTTCCCAAAGGATTACCAACTAGACGACTTAAAGACATTTCCAAGGCTGTCTGAATCACATCATGTTCAGAAAAGGGAGACAGCTTCTGGTGTGGTAGGAGATATATTTGGAGCATTGATTGCTTCAGTAGGAGTCATATTGAATTCAATCAAAATACAAAAGTTGTCTACTATTGTGGATAACATGTTGACAAAATTTTCAGGAGCTATAATCCTGATGGATGCTGAACTTGCTGCAGAAAGAGCTATGACTCTTCAAAATCGGCTTGCCTTAGACATTCTTTTAGCAAAGGATGGCGGCGTTTGCAAAATGCTTGGTACACGTCACTGTTGTACATATATACCAGACAGCAGTGGAAAAATTAGAACGATGCTTGCAAATTTAACTAAAGAAAGTGTAGATTTAAAGGAATTGAAAGAACCTGGAGTTTGGGAGAAAGTTGGAAAAGGATTTGCTTCTGTGGGAAATTGGCTCAGCAACGTTTGGAACGGATTGTTATTAAAAATAGTAAAGGTAATATTAATAGTATTAATTTGTTTATTAGGCCCTTGGGGAATATGGAAAGCTTTCAAAATGTTAAAAGCAAGGAACAAAAGAAAAAGAGAAGAGAAAATAGAGAACAAAATGGTGGAAATATATCGAGAAAAGTCAAAAGGGACTAAAAGAAAAAGGGAATTGACTGAAGTGCCAAATTACTATACAGAATTTTAATGGAATAAAATTTGTGGGTAGATTTGATGTGATGACATAATTAGTCATCAGAGGAGGGATTGATGATGCAGAAAAAGAAGGTCCGACATATATTCATACATACCGTGTAATCAATACATATAATAAAGTGTGATTTTAGTAAAGAAAATAATGTACAAGGGAAATTGTGCCCTCGGGGTAGTTCGCCATCATTTGTAAACGAGCTTTATTAATCATGAAGTATTGGAAATGTAGTAATCTGTCATAATCGCAAATGTATGCCCTGATTTCTTGTTTTAAAACTGTTTTGCTTAGCTTAAATTTAGTATAGGCTTTGGCCTAGTTGCTTGGTTTCAAATTCTAACTGCGTGATTTTTCCTTGAACTAATGAAACATATATTCTTGCTTGGAGTTGTATTTTTCCAGTAGAGCTGACTGGTACACTTATCTCCAAGGTTTCGTGCTAGGCCGGTTTCATCCCCTTTGATACAAGGCCAGTCTCTGCAGGTGCGGACAATGAAGGTACAGATAGTAAAATAATTGGCAAACGATGTTACAATTTGTGTTCCAAGGCTCCAAGGTCAGTGTATGCATAAATGAGCGCTAGTAAAAGACAATTTTGATTGGACAATTTGAAGCCAACCTATGAACCCTCCAATGGAAGACCCTGCAGAATTTGGAATGTTTCTTACTTAAACCCACCGGACAAAGAGAAGTCAGCCATTTTCCTCGATGCCAGTTTGAAGCCTGATGCCAGACTCCATTTTGGACGACACCCTGATGCCCTTTTCTCTATCTGAGAGAAAGAGACTTTAAGAATTCTCACCCTAGAGACTTTAACTTTGATTTGCCCCGTCTTGCCCATGCAGTAACTTTGCCCCATTCTCCTTGCCGCTGCGAGGAAGCTTGCCCTTAACTTTGCCCCTTTGAAACTTGCCCCATGCTGATCAACCGGTACCTGAAGGACGAAGACTTTTCTTGAATGCTGATTGTATTTGGTAAATATGAAAGGATAAATTTATTATGCATTATGTTTTTCCTTTTAGGTACCAACTGCTAAATTTTGATAGGGTCCTAGTTAGAAGTTTTTCCAAATTTGTGTTGACTAAATTTGTTTTGCATGAAGCCCCACATGCCGATGCTAATTGGAGGTTAGTCGAGGTATTCATTCAATGTACCATGCTAAATTGAAATCTTGTTATGCTGACCGAATGTATGCAAGTAGTCAAATACAGTTAGTCACATTGGTGATTTGCATTGCGATAACAGAGTGTATCATTATTCAGATTTTACGTAGATTGCGTTTATTCCGCCGTCATGGACAGCTAGTAATGTTCATATACATATATCAATTGGTTTTGAGACATATATACATCGTGCTAGCTTTGTTAATATAGGGAAATAAATTCACTAACTTTTAATAAACTGGTGTGGTTATTCATGACTGAAAGGTCATGGTGCGCCGAAATACCAACTGTTATTGATTTCTGATGTGTTATATTGACCTTTTAATTGTGTATTGATTACCGATTACAGTAGTTATTGATTATTGATCTGAGTGACTCGACTATTTTAGGATGAGGAGAGCCCGACTCGGTTAAAAGATTCACCGACCTCCAACGTGTCTGATTCAGGTAATTTATAAGGGCTGGACGCGTTATCACTATTTTCTTAATCAGGGATATAGTCTGAGTCCCCTAGTTATCCGGGGCCAACCTTATCACCGAAAGTTCAAAGATCCCTGGAGTACACAGAACTGTTCCTCTGTTGTAGCCAGCAGCACCCGGGTGTAACAGGGGTCTCCTCTGCCTCTCAAGCCCTAGCATGTGTGGCAGCAAGGGAAGAGGGTTGTGTACAGGGAAAGCCAGGTAAACAATAAGGGGAGGGCATTTACAGGAGGCTAGCACACCCAACAGGCCCTAAGGTCCAAACATCCTCAAGGAGCTGATGTTTCAGGGCCCTCAACCCGAACCCAGCAAACAAGGGCAACAATGTGGCAGGTGTTGCTCCAGTGGCTGTGTTGCTCATGCTGTTTACGTGGTGCCAGCTAACGGTCACCAATCCATCGCCATCAGCTCTTCTACTCTCACCTTCTCAACTCCAGCGTTCTATCCTCGACAGCGGACATTGCCATGTGCTCCCACCAGGTAGGTGGCATGATCTTTTCTCATTAATCTGGGAGTACCACCATTGCTTCTTTCCTCACTCCACCATGCCCAGTGCTCCATTCACAAGTCTGGAGGGGGAGGGGCAGTGAGACTATATCGCAACTGTGATTTTCGGCAGCTACAGCAGCAACCTTAGCAGTTCTGGATGGTGGTTGGGTGCCACTCACAACCCACCCACCCCCCATTGGTTTGCGTGAATTCTCTTTTAAGGCCAATCTGTCAATGCAGCTTCTCTTCCCTCATGGTGGTCACCCTTTTGTTTCTTCTGTGGGTCTTCAGCAGCATCGTGGTCAGTGCTCCTCACTCCGTTTGTGGGAACCCTCGTCATCTCTACTCAGCTGATAAGCTTAACGTTCCTCACAATCACCTCCAAGATGCTGAAAAAAGGCCCTATGGCTCCCTGCAGTCCCCCAGCCGAGAGTGCTGCTCAGAGTTCAGCAAGGACGTGTCTTGCCAGGACCTAAGCCCGGACAAGCCATGCAACATATTTCTTAAAGTATTGGTGGCAAAAGATCTGCAGATAGCTGTGCTGTTAAGTTAGATGTACACACTCTTTCCATAGCTATGTTTAGCCAGAATGTTGGGGGGGCTGACAGTACTCATGAGACTGTAGCTTGGGTGACAGAAGAAGATTAGGAGCACTTCTCCGGCCACTCATGCACAACATAAAGCACTTCAAAACTAAGCTCAAAACCACCCTGCTAAATGCAGCATGGTATCTATGTCGGTAACAACTTCTGCACCCCACGTAGGGATAGTAAACACTGTATGAATGCAACATTACGATACAATTGCCCTGATTGAGAATTAACATAAATTAAAGACATGTTAAATTGGTTGAGCATTTTAACTCATAACCATTACTAACTGCCATTGGCCACAAGACGATATCAGCAACCGTGACAGTGTAGTTTTAGTCATGGGCACTTTTTGTTAATGATTGGAGATGAATCTCATAAGTCTGTATTTCGAGTCATATACACATACTTTTTTAATGGGTATTTAATTGTCCATAAAGGTGAATGATGAGATGAGTATGTATGAAAAGTCATAGATATACATTGTTGTCATTAGCGATGGGGGATTAACTTTCTGAATTGTGCTTGTAGGCCATACATTAGTATGTTTGTCATGTGTACTTTCCTTTCGTCATTTGCAATCAATGCTTGGAATATGTTTTTTCATGTCATGGGTATATATATATATATATATATATATATATATATATATATATATTTATATATATACTAAATCATAGGTGAGCAATACCTAATTGTATTGTGAGCCGTAGATACATACTTTTGGTCATACGTATTGTTCTCATTATGAGTGATTAATTCCATGAATTAATGTTCCAAGACATATATGTGTGTGTGTGCAATTAGTCATGGGTATTTTGTGCCTGTCATGCTGCTAATTTATTCAATTCAGTTATTTTCTATTCTATTCGATTCCATTGTTTCACCCAAACGCTTAGGAGCTTTGTTGAAACTAAGATGATTCATTTACATGCAAAGGCAAACAGAAATGTTGCTTTCAAAGTGATGACACCAACAACGAAACAGCTGCCACTCTTGGTTAAGCATTATATCAATAGGAGGCTGGAATGAGCCTTTTGAAATTGCCCAGTGAGCAATAAACCCAAGGTTTTGCCTCATAAACAAATCTGCTATATTTGATTTATCGAAACTTATGATCCAGGAAGAATGGCTCCAATTTACACCTGTTTCAGCTGCAGTCTATAAAGAGAGTGCACTAGACAGATCTACTGGGATGCATAGAGTCCACTTGGCATCATAAAAAACTCAACCCATTGGAAACACTGTTGAACTACCGAGGGAGTAATATATGGAATCCACCAGGAGAAACATAATGCCACCCTTCGGAGGTGTTGTTAATGCAGCAGGTGGTATGCGGAACCCGCCCGGGACAAACAGGGGATGAACTCTATGGAGGTGCTGTTAAATCACCAAGAAAGTGTCGGGTGGATTCCATCTAGTCATTACAAAGGATCAACTCATTGAAGGCACTGGTTAAACACCAAGGGAGTGGGATATGACTTGTATCAATAAGCGACACTTGACCAATCCATTTGAAGTGCTAAAAAGCAACAAGGAAGGGCCATAGAGACCTCCTTGAGTGACAGAGGTCCAACCCACTGAAGGAAGCACTGTTAAAACACTTATGGAGTACTACATAGGATCCACTGTGAGCAACATGGAACTGGCCCTTTGGAGGTTATATTAAGATGGCAGAGTATTATATGGAATCCACCCAAGACAGACATGGCACTGCTCAATATTCTTTACAGAATCACACATATGTTTTACAGAGTCGGATACACAGCTCTACACTCAGTCATATAATCACAGATGTCACATACATAATCACAGAAGAATCAGGCATCATTTACTGGATTACAGACATACTTTGCAGATCAGACATTCTTCACAGTTTGCCGAGCTCTCTACACATAATCAAACATTTCGTTCATAGAACCAAACGCTCTGTCAGGAATATTGACGTCCTTTACAGAGTCAAATAGACTTCTCATTTATCCTTCTCAGAATCATAAAAATCATAAGCTTCCATCACACTAGAAGAGAGTTTGCACTGGTATTTATACAGACCCCTCTGCATTCTTCACAAAACCAAAAGAGTAAATAACAGAATCATATGTGTCATAGATTCAATTATCTTTTGTAACCTTAGAGACATCCATGGAAAAAACAGACACTGACCAAAACGAATCACAGACAATCTTGTCAGTATCACAGGTCACTGATGCCTGGTCCTTTGCTCATGAATGTGTAGTGTTAGATACTAATACTCCTTGGCCCTTGATCCAAGCCTCTCTTCTGACGAGGCAGTATGTGTGTTAGCAGATCTACAGAAGCATGTGTTCCTTAGGACACTTTTACTGCACCCCACAGCTTACTACTAGACCCCTGGTTCCACTTCCATAAAATGGAATTGGTGAAATAATGCTGTCACGGAGTTTATAGTTGGATTAATGTATGCCGGTTGTTTCTTGATGTTTTAGAATTCACTGAGTGCCTTTTCTTCTAGTATGTTTACAGCCAATTTAAAGCTTTCACATTGGTGCTGGGAGCCTCGGGCCAGCTTGGTGTGTGTCTGTTTACCATTCTGCAAGATGTGTTTTAACTGCTTTTTGTTTTTGTCTCCGAGGGCATAAATTCGGTCTTTTTCAGATTTAATTAGTCCCCGTTTTGCAATATTCTGCAGACAGATTTCGATTCTTCCGGCGATCTTTTTGATGCGTGCTCACCCAGTCGTCAGCATCCGGTCAGCACTTGATTTTTAAAAGCAGACAGGGTTTTTACATTCTTGTAGTAGGTACACCTGGATGTTATGCAGCGACTTTGAAGCGTCAGCTTCATTCGTCTGGTGGCTCAGCGGACTAATGCATCCAGGCCATCAATCTGTGTTCGCCATCATGGCCATCGGTTTAAATCTTGCAAATTCATTCAGCCTTTCATCCTGACATCCGGACAGGTTGGTAAAGTAAGTACAATTGACCTCAAAATCGAACGTCTGGTACACAGCGCCAAGATGGCCAAGGGGTATTGCTCACTTTACAAGTACATGTAAATGTAAAGCTGATTGAATGCAGGCAGACCCAAGTATTCAAATAGCAAGCATCTTATCGGGACAAACATACATTGACACTCATTTCTAGTGCAAAAGGTCATTTATTTAGGACAGGATTTAACATAAACAACAACAACTTTGAACTGTATGAAATCCCTCTCGCCCAACTTTCAACTTAAAAGCTTCCTCATGCCCTTCCTTCTCTTCTAATAGCTTTCTTCCAATCCCCTCCCCTAGACACTCCCCTCTTCCTTCCATGCCCTCCTTGTTTGTAAACAATCCTCCCCCCCATTCTTATCCTTCACCTCATTTTTCCCCTTGGAAGGGGGGAACAAGCCCGCATCTGGCTCTCCCCCCTCCCCCATTTCCTGCCACCCAGGAAAACCCATGTGGCGTTTTTCTGCCCCACCCGGCAAATCTTTGTTTGCCCCCTGATTCCTACTCATTTCTTAATCCACAGGTTCTCCCCCCATAACTTCTCTAGCATCAGCCTCAAACCCATCAAATAATACGCATTTCCCAATTGCGATAAATGTACTCCATCATCTCTGAACAATGTCCCCTCATGTTCCGTAATATCCTCGTGCCTCAGCACCTTAATCCCTTGGCCCCAGCAAAATACCCTCATTGCCCTATTCAACTTTTTCCGAGCCCGCTCAATGGCTCCATGATTGATTGCCCCTCTCCATACCCGCCAGGGTATAAACTCCGTCCATACCAGACATGTCCTGCACAGGTTCCGCTTCAATAGCTCCAAATCTTTTTGCATAAATTGTATCAATGTGAGCCCTGATTGCCTCACCAAATCATTTTCTCCCAAGTGTATCAGCAACAAATCTGGGCATCCCCACTGCGGCAAATTCCCTGTGATAAATGGGAGTAAACTCCCCCACCTCATTCCGCTCTTTCCCCACCAACGCACTTCGTGGTGTCTGCTGGGCAGTCCCATTGATCTGCCGTAGATCTGTTTCTCAGCGAATTTTGCCGCCCAATGTACGAATGAATGGCCGAACAGCCAAGTCACTGTCTTATCGTTCCTCGGTCCGGCCACACACCCTGTAAAGAAAAAACACTATAACAACTGTGATGTACTTCTAAACCCCCCCCCCCCCCAAACTGGGTTTCATCATGGCCTAACGTAGCGCTCGCAGCATCTGGATTTCCATCTACCTATTGCTTTAATCTTAGCCCAATCCCACCCTAAATGAGCTGCTGCTGTTGCTGCCCCGATCCTAAAGGAGTGCGTTCCAAAATCCCCTGCTTGCCGACCAGTCCTACCCAAAGCCATCCTCAAAACCTGTAGCAACTGATAGCTAGTGATTTTCTTTCCTGAAGCATGCACAAACACCCCTGCTTCCCCCGCCTGTCCCCACTTTTGTTTGAAAACCATCCACTCTTTCACTGGGCATGCTAGATCATCACCTCCTTTCTCCAACCATACCCACTTCCCTTTTCCTAACTGGTCCGTCTTGGACTTCCTGAGCCATATGCCCAATCTCCCTTGATGCATGCAGATCTCCCTCTCCTTCACACCGCATTCCTTGCCTATCCCCAACAATTCAGATACCCTAAAAGCCCCGAAAAACATCCAGACCATACACAACCTGAAGAGTCCTACTTCGTGTTCATCCGTGCAACATACTGGCAAGACATGCAAAAGTTCTTTCAGTATCCCAAATGTAATGGGCTCTCTTGCCTTACTTCCCTCCCCGGCCCTAACCCTGCCCCATCCTTTCAACATTTTTCCCAGTAAATCATTCCGTGCTGGATCCGTACCGAAGAAAAGCTTCCCATAAAATGAGACACCTGCTAATTTCCCGCCTATCGTGGCCGGGGATAGCCCCTCCTTGATCAAATACAGCACAAAGTGTAAGGCCTGTGCTTCCAAACGCTCAGACCCCTGAGCCCAGAAATTGCCCTCAAACTCTTCAAAAGATTGAAAGTCCAACCATGCCAGCCTGTAACTTCGCCGCGTAGAGACTGCCAAAGACATCTCCACCAGCCCCGAGATCATCATGCCCCCCACTCCCAAATGTCTGCCGGGACCGTAGTCTTGGACTGCTCCGCTCCTGGCGCCAGGTCGCGAAAACGCCGCCACTGTGAACGAGATAGGGAGTCTGCAATCTCGTTGTATACCCCTGGTATGTGTGCAGCTTTAAAGATAACATTGAGAGATAAACATTGCAACATAAATTGACGCAACAAACGCAAAACTCTTAAATCTCTGGCTCTCTGTCTGTTTACCAATTCCACTACTGTCATGTTGTCCACCTGGAAAACTACCGTCCTGTTGGCCAGTTCCCGTCCCCAGACTGCCAGTGCCACCAACAAAGGAAAAAACTCCAGGAACGCAATACTCCTCCCTTGTTGCCACCACTGCCGTGGCCATGTCTCCGCGCACCACCTCCCGTCCCAGTAAATGCCAAAACCCGACGCGCCTGCTGCGTCTGAAAATATTTGATCTTGCCATACTGTGTCCGCATCTCCAAAAGACATTGGTACCCCATTACATTTCTTCAGGAATATCTCCCATACCTTTATGTCCTCCCTCAGGCCCAAAGAAACTCTTATCCTATGGTGAGGTAACACCGCCCCTGACATGGACAGTCCGAGTCTTCTACAAAAAGTACGTCCTCCCCTCACTACTCTACAAGCAAAATTGAGATAGCCTAGTAGTTTTTGTGCAGTCCGTAACTCCATTTTGTGCAAAGTTCGCACAGCTGCTAGGCATTCTAGGATTTCCTTCACTTTTGATGCTGGCAGTCTTGCCACCATTAGCTCCGCATCTAGCTCTATGCCCAAAAAGGTCATGATTGACAGCGGGCCCTCTGTCTTTTCCGGTGCCAATGGCACTCCTGTCTGCTGCATTAGACTCTGGAAGGCTGCCAAGGCCCGTCCACATGCCCCAGATGCCGCTTCCCCTACAAACAGAAAATCATCCAGATAGTGTGTCACTGCTTTGTGGCCGCTTGTTTTCACAAAAACCCACTGCAGAAAGGTACTGAAAGTTTCAAATAGTGCGCATGATATCGCGCAACCCATAGGTAGAACACGGTCCACATAAATGGCTCCATCTAGCTGCATGCCTAGAAGGTCAAAATCTGCTGGATGAATTGGTAGCAGACGGAAGGCAGACTGTATATCACATTTCGCCATCTCCGCTTTTAACCCGCACTTCAATACTAATTTCACCGCATCATCGACTGACGCCTAAATCACCTTGGTATCTTCTTGCGCGATAAAATCATTTACCGACGCCCCCTCTGGCCATGACAGGTGATGTATGAGCCGGAATTCGCCTGGCGCTTTTTTGGGTACTACCCCTAATGGGGATATCATCAACTGATCCGTTGGCCAGTCGAAGAATGGACCTGCGATTCTCCCAAGTGCTATCTCCTTGTCTATTTTGTCGCGTATTACTTGCGGCTGTTCCTTTGCAGACCGTAAATTGTCTGCCCATCGCCTCTGCCGAGGACCTTGATAACCTACCCTAAAACCCTCTCTAAAACCCCATTCCAATTGTCTGGCCTTATTCTTGTCCGGGTACCTGTGCATCCATGGCAATAAAACTTCTAATCTAACTGGTGTAGGCCCCTTTTGGCGCAGGAGCACCTTGTGAGCCTCTTCCTCTTGACGCCCTCCATTGCTCTGCCGGGCTGTTGAGGTAAAAACATTGTATGACTGGATGACGACCCCCGCACTTGGAGCAGTCATGTTTGAACCTACACTGAGCCCTTGAACAGAAACCCTTGTTGAAATTCCAACAAGCCCCCGTGTTACCCGCCTGCGTTTTTGTAGTATTTCCCGCCCCTCCCAAGGCGGGGCGCGCCTGAAAGGGCTTATATGTTACCGGCAATCCGCTCGCCGTATGAGTGGATGCCGCTGCCTGTGCTGATGCCATCCATTGCATCCATAATTCTGGATCTACGTCCCCCCATGGTTTCTCGGGGTTGATGCTCACCCGGGCCCTAAACTCCTCGTCGTAACTTAGCCATGCAAAACCCCCAAAATGCATCTGGGCCTTTCTAATGATATCCATGTACTTGAATAGCGCAATGGCCCGGTCTGGGTATTTTTCGCAGTATACACTGGCGAAAATCAAAAATGCGGACGTCCAGTTGTCTATGGTAATGGGAACCCTAGGCCTGCGTGCTAACTCCCACTCCTCTTCCTTGGTGCCTTCCTTGGCCTGTATGTCCCTATGCAATAGTTTGAAAACATCCACATATTCGTGTTTCCATATTCTTGTCTTGGTTTTCTCCGCAACGTGTGACCCTAAAGGCATGGCCAACCCCATGTACGGCAGGCGCTTCTTGTGAGCTCCCCCTTCTTTATCCTCTGTGTTCTTGCTCTCCCCTGTGGGCGGGCTACACGCCGTTATGGTACTGGTGGGTGCCGTCTCTTTGTCCTTGTTCATGTCGCCCTTCTGTGCTACGACCTCCCCCGGGTTATCTAATACTGACCCATCTCCCACACCTATTGATTTGCTTGTGCACGTCACCTTGCTAGCTACACCCCCGTCACCCCAGACTGACCACCATCTCCCCTTACCTCCAATTGGTTCCTCCACATAACGCAGTGTTCGTCTTGTCATTCCGCCCGTGGCCTTGTTGGCCTCCCACTTGACGGCCCTTCGGCCATGGCGTCGTCCTGAAAAAGAAAAGCAGAGGCAGGGGTTGCGCCGCTCTTGCGCCCCCGCCACCCCCTTTCTTAACCCCGCTCACTACCTCATCACGCCATTCTCCATCTTCCCAATCTCCTTCCTCTTCGTCATAATCCAATTTGAAATCATCTTCCTCTTCCCCACCTCCTTTGTTTTCCCTATACCCTTGCGATTTGGTTGCCGGTGGTTCTGTTGTACTTTGCCCCACATGGCGTCAGCCAACCTGTTGCTGTCCCCGTTCCCGCGGTGTAGAGAAGGCCGCCGTAGACCCCTCTATTGCTTCGTTCCAACGCGCTTGGGCCGTGTTGCGCCCAGTTGGTGCCCCTTTTTTCTTGCCAACCTCTGACGTTGACATTGTGTTGCCTTTCCCCACATGGCCGCCTGAACCACTGGGGCTTCCCAAGCCAACCAGCCTTTCGGCAGCACCAGCCTCCTGGACCCTACCTTCTCCTGCCTGCGGTATCCAGACCCAGCTTCCTGCTCTGGCCACTGCTGCCGGTACACACTTCATGTCTGTGACTTCTCTGACCTTTTTGTTATCCTCGTGCCGCCTCCCCATCTCCTCCCTGTCCCTGCATAATTGTGCCCACCTGGCCTCAGTTTCCGCCACGGCCCTGCGCTGCTCGCGGATTCTGGCTTCTAGGTCCCATGAATCTGTCTGGCCCCATGCTGCCTGAGTGGCGGGTCCGGGCAAACCCCCCGCTAAAGCCTCGTCCCTGGCTTGATGTTTAGGTAACTTCGCCTGGCGTGGAGCCGGTTTGGCCCGGCTCACCCCTCCTCTGGATCTCCCCATGTATTTTCCTCTTTTTTTGGCTGGTGGCCCGTGACCCATGAGTAAGGTATTCCCGCTTCTGGGACATGACAAATCCAATGGTGTCTGTATCCCACTGGGTCCCGGCACTGGCTGCTCGGTCCCGTCCCCTTGCTGCCCAAGGGCTGGCCCTGTCACGCCATCCCCCACTCTGCCTGCGAGCCACCCACTTGACGGGCCTGCGCAGCCCGTTTCTGTGTCACCTGTGCCCGGATCCTGTGTGCCCTGCGACTCCCCTCCAAACATTAGTGGGCTAAAGGTGTTAGGGGTCTCTGGTCGTACCTCTGTGGCCTGTTCTTGCCTCACTGGGACTTCATCTTTGTCCCCCTCCGAATCCAGTGAATCGCATGCTGCGATTGCCGCCGCTACGCCGCTTGATGCGGCCCACGTAGGACGTGTCATGCCCACCCAGGCCTGATCTAATACCCCTGGCCTAAGCAGGTCCGCCCGTCCAGCCTCACCCAGCACCCGCAGTGCGGCCCTGACAGCCTCTGCATCATGCAAGTTGGCCATGTCCCCCACTGCACTGTCCTCTACCCTGCCCTATTTGAGAAAGTCTCCCAGAAAAGTTGTTTTTTTTTTTTTTTTTTTTAATGTTTTTTTTTTTTTTTAATAGGGGCCTGCCCAGGCGCTGTATTCTATGGGGGCCCTAGTGGCCTGGCCCTATTTAGGAAAATTGCGCCACGTTTCTGAAGCGCGCGTGTGCCCCCGGCGTCTAAAAGCCGGTAATTTTTTCTTAATCTGGTGGGGGGGGGGGGGTTGTGCCTTCAGACCCCCGGCGCTGCCCGAGGCCATCTCGAGGCCTCGTGCGTGACCGCTCGCGCACCGCGTTGCTGTCCGCGGTCCGCTTGAAAACAGGCCTTCGCGCCTCTATCTATAAAATTATTTATCTTCCTGCCAGGGCAGGGAACGCCCCCGCGTCCGCGAAGGGCGCACCCCGGGGAAAAATCCTGTGCCCGCCGCCTCCGTGCCCTCACTTGCACTGCCGGGGGAGCCCCTGGCGTGCGCACACTCCCGTCTCCATGGAGGCCCCCAAGGGGAAGGTGAAAGGGCCCAAGAGCCCTCCCCGATTCCCCCTGACACACGTAACTAACCTGGCCTAGGCCCCGTTGCGAAATCCTCTCTGCCAAAACTTCCTCCCTGTAATGGTCGGCCTGGAAAGAGGCCGACCCCACCCCTCTACCCCCTTTTAACCCATCCCTAACGCCCACCCCCACTTACCTGTCCGCCAATCCTGGCGCAACCGCGCCACTTCCTGTCGTCCCGAAAAGACCCGCGGAGAGACTAGAGCGAGTCTCTCTCTCCGCGGGCCCCCCCATAATGTACACTGGGCACGCGTAAGCGTGAACCGGCAGGAGCAACGTGTTACTCGCCCAGCCAGCTGGTCTGGGTCTTAACTTACATCGCGAAGAATGGGTTGATGTAACCTTATGACATCACCGGCCGTATGAAGACAAGACAACGGAGGCCATCAGCCCAAGGATTTGGATCTGATGGGGAAAACAGGCAGGTTGAAGTAATTCTTCTTTTGATTATAAGCAACCGCATCCTTTTGATTGCCCGTTTACCACAAAACTGGCTCACACGGTTAAGAGATTAGGCTTCAGTCACGTGCCATTCAATTTTCCAATTTTAATATGTAAGTCTTTAGATCTGGTATTAATCAAAACCTTTTGATATAAATAAAATTTTATAAAACAGGGGAGCCTGCAAACCCCGTAGAAAGGCCCGAATCTAATATCCTTATTACAGACTGTAGTGTTGCGCCAGTGACGGAACTGGTCGCCCGACACTACCATGTTGTTTGGTGCAGAAGGGGTGCGTTACCCTCTTCGCACCTCGTGGTGTTTTCCCCTTCCCCGGGGCTGCATTTGTGGTGACCCTATGTCATGTGACCTGGGTTAATAAAGGTGTGGCTGTCCGGGGCGTGGGCAGAGGGGAACCGCGCGAGACACGAGCAAGGGCTGTGTCTACGCACGTGTTACATCTGAGCACGTGACCGGCCCAGTTACAAAGAAACGCATAATTGTGACGGTCTGATTATTTGGAACTTTAGTAGTGCCGGCCGTCGCCGACACTACAATTTGGCGACGAGGGTCTAGAACCCTTGCAACGCGTGTTGCCCTACGGCGGCCCCAGTGAACGTGGTGCTCGTGCCATGTGGGGCCTGACTCTGGTGTTTTGGCGTTGCCGGTCAGAACACGTTGCCCGGCAACAGCTTTATCCTGCGGCCTCTCTCCGTCACTCAATGAGCGCTTGGGCCAGGAGCGCTTGGGCCGGCAGGCAGCGGATGGTACGGTAGGAGAGGAGAAACTATCTATCTCTCCATCTATCCCAAGTGAGTGCAGACAGCCCCTCTGTAGCACACATCATGAGGCTGCATATATTATACCCTGAGGCCACACCCACTACACTAAAGGCCCAAAGGCCCCAAGACAAAAGTGACCTGAGCTGCTCTGAGCCCAGCTCATCATAGTGCAGCACACCCTGCCGGCGCATATAAGAACTGAGCTGAAATCTGTTTTTTTTCTCTCTCCCTCTCTGGTATTTCTTCAAAAAACAAGGGAGTGAAAGAAAAAAAAAAAAAAAAAAGAAGAAAAGGAAAGAACAATCACTCTGCTACAAATGATGCCCTAAGGTATTGCCCGAATTTACGTTTTCGTCAGGCAGTCACGCCACTATAGGCCACCATGTCGGTCATACCACCCATAGAGCCTTTTATCGAAGAAGGAGCTCCGTCAGCACAAGCTCCCAAGTGGAGAGACTGGGTGGCAAGAGTCATGTTGTTTTTTGAAGCAACAAAGGTAGAGGACGATCAGAAGAGGGCCATGATCTTACACCTAGGCGGAAAGGACATTTACAACATCTCCAAGAACCTTCAAGAAGACGCCCCCAAAACACATCACACCCTGATAGCAGCCCTGAACAGGCATTTTGAACCGATGGCTAACACAGATTATGAGCGTTTTGTTTTTAGACAAGCAAGACAACAACAGGAAGAATCCATCGACTCATTCCACTTGCGGCTGCGTGGTCTGGCCAGCACCTGCCGATTTGCAGATGAAGCCGAAGAGATACGAGGGCAGGTGATACAGGGGTGTGCGTCAATAAAGCTTCATGAACGAATCCTCAAGGCGTCTGGGAGGTCGTTAGCCGACATCCTCATGATGGGACGCACCAAGGAACTGTCAAAGGCTCGGGCATCTCACATGGAGGCAGCACTTCAGAGACCCATCAAAGAAGAGGCATTGAACATGGTGGCTGCACCCTCAAACAAGACAAAGCCTCAGCGCGTCCCGAGACAACAGCAGAGACAGTGCGGATACTGTGGTGGCCCGTCACATCGACCGACAGAATGCCCGGCAAGGGGCAAGAAGTGCGCAGGATGTGGGAAGTTAAACCATTTTGCAAGAGCATGTCGGTCAAGTAAATTGCGCAACAGCGCCGCAGGCGTCAACGTAGCGGCCAGTAAATCGGAACAGGGGAGTGATATGGATGATGATGAAGCGGAGGAGCATGTCATTCATTCCCTGTTCACCATTGGGAATGCGACCCAATCATTGAAGAGACTACCCAGGTGCCAGGTGAGGGTGAACACTCAAGAAATTACGGCTGTGGTGGATACAGGGGCGTCGATAAACATCCTTGCTGCCCGCGAGTACCAGAAAATGAGCCTGTTACCGACACTCCTGAACACTAACGTCAGAGTCTATGCCTATGGCCAAACCACTCCATTGGCACTAAAAGGTATGTTCCTTGCCACGGTGGCACATGAGTCTAGTGCAGTTAGTGCCAAAGTTTAGGTAGCCGAAGACGGACATGGTATGCTGTTAGGTTGCAAGACGGCAGAGGACCTGGGAGTTGTCACTTTTGCGTTTGGGATCCATCAGGAGGCGATATCAGAACTCATAACCCAGTATCATGAGTTTTTGAAGGGATTGGGTGCCTCAAGGACAAGGAGGTGAGGCTACACATTGATGAGACTGTTCAACCGGTAGCCCTCAGGCACAGGAGGTTTGCCTTCCACCTCCGGCCCCAAGTGGAAAAGGAACTTGAACAGCTTGAGAAGGCTGGCATAATGGAGCGAGTGACAGGACCTACTCCGTGGGTATCGCCCATAATGGTGGCACGCAAGCCAAAGCAACCAGGAGAAGTCTGCATCTGTGTTGACATGTGCCTTCCAAACACCGCGATTAAACGAGAGAGACATCTGACACCCACCATAGATGATCTGATAGCGGAGCTCAGTGGCTCATGTTGGTTCTCTAAGCTGGATCTACGATCAGAATACCACCAGTTGGTTTTAGCCAGGGAGTCAAGCTACATAACAACTTTTTCCACCCATGTTGGCTTGAGGAGATACCGACGTTTGAGTTTCGGAGTGTCCAGTGCCGCGGAGGTGTTTCAAAACACCATACAAGAGCTATTGAGAGATCTCCCTGGTACGATCAATGTAAGTGATGACATTTTAATTCATGCCCCCACTATATCGGAGCACCACTCAACAATCTGTTGTTTGGTGCAGAAGGGGTGCGTTACCCTCTTCGCACCTCGTGGTGTTTTTCCCTTCCCCAGTGCTGCATTTGTGGTGACCCGAGTTCCTGTGACCTGGGTTAATAAAGGTGTGGCTGGCCGGGGCGTGGGCAGAGGGGAGCCGCGCGAGAAATGAGCAAGGGCTGTGTCTATGCGCGTGTTACATCTGAGCACGCGACCGGCCCAGTTACAAAGAAACGCAGAATTGTGTCGGTTTGATTATTTGGAACTTTAGTAGTGCTGGCCGTCGCCGACACTACACAGACGACATGGGATGTTCCTAGTCGGCAGGTATAAAGGAATGACTTAGCCACCCAACTGTAATAAGTTATTACAGTTGAGTTGTGATATCACAATGCCTGCTGTCAAAGCCAGTGATGAGGGAAGGCAGGTCCGAGAGCATTATTTTAAACTGTACTTTTCCCACTTCTGCTCCGTTTTCCTAGATGAGCAATGATAAACAGAAAGGAGATATTGACAGCAAAAGATGTATTTTTAGCTTTAGGTAATTAATTGTAGGATAAATACAATTTCTCCACATGTTTCTGTGCATTCTGAGCCACAGCGTTTTTAAATGACCTGTACTAAACTGATTCTAATTTCAGTTTTGCAACAAAAACCTAGCTGCGTGTTAGTGTGTTTACTTTCCACTAGAGATTCAAATGGTATACTTCATGTTTACAGCGTCCTATCTCATTCATCTGAAAGAGCACCACACCAAGGATATAAGTACTGGGTCACACAATGACACAACGGGTAAAGAACAGTGAGTTCCAAGCTAGGGCCAGTAGATGGAGCACAGCACCCCCGGGTTACTATAAAAAGGCTTCTAGGAAGATAGCACCTGGCAACTTTGCGTTTGTTTATGACACTTAGTTCATCACCACATTGCATTCCTTTCACATTTGTCGTTTTGTTCCTTTCCCTGGTTCGGGTTTCCTTTGTCTCTTGTTGCCTTACATCCTTCCCTCTGTTAAGAGTACTGCTTTCTCTGATTCTTGGTTAAATTGGTTCGTTCACTACAGCTGCTTTGCCTGACTGTCAACCAGGCATTTCCTGGTGCTTTTGGGGATCGCTATTGCCATCTCCTTTGAGGCACCCAGTGGGTCCAAGCTCCCTTTCCTTCCTCCCTTCCTGTGCATGCATTTATATGTGTTACTAGTACATATTGATTGCCATTGTACCATTAGTTATTACAAGAACTTACACCTCCATCTCTGAAATTGCTCATTACAACCCCATCCAATCCAGGCATGCAGAAGAATCCTTCTGTGATTCTTACCATACCACCTCCCAAGAAGGATTATTTCTGAGTCCATAGCCTACCTCTCATTTGCAGGAATAGGCACATTCACACTTTCTGTTCTTTTCAGGTGCCCCTCTCTGTCCCAGCAATCACCCTGAAGTGACTCGGTGGGAGCCCAAGACTATGAAGTCAGGGCAGCTCCCGGCTCGCCCATCACTTCTTCACATGCAGATGGGGAAGCCAGCTTTGATTCCCTTTTTCTCTGTCTCTTCCAACTCTTTACTTTTCCCTGTGAGAATCCTGGGAGTGCGGGGAGTAATGAAAAAGACAGGCATTTGCAGCAGGTCTATCGGGTTCTCTTGACTCCTGGGCTGCCTCAGTCAGGCCCAGGGGCTCCCAAAGCCTGGTACTGGCAATGGTTGGCCCTAACTGGGGACATAATTGAGAATGTTGACCTTGGTGTGCTCTAACTGGTTGGTCACCGAGGGAGATGCACTAGGTCATGGGCACCCTGGGAGCATTGAGAAGGCACCACTAGATGTCATTATGGTTTTCTTTGACTGACAGCCTAAATGGACTTGCTGGGTGGACAAAAAATAGACAGGAACAACAGATATGAATAACTTTGGCCTTATTGCACCTTTTGACAAGGGGATTTCAGTTTTGTTTTCTGCTCCTGGAGGTATGGTCCAGCCACCAGGACTGTTCTCTGAAGGTCACCTGGTTTTTAAAATGTCAGATGTTTTTCTTGGGTTTCTGGAGCTTTATTCTAGATTACTGTTACTCTGTTGAGTAGAAGTTGCCCTTTTGCAACCTAGCTCCTACTAGATTCCTGTCTCAAAGATTACCAGAAGCAGCAACTTGCAGCCCTGAAAGAAGACTACATGACCTGCCTGCACTTTACAGGACCTGAGGCCTCCTGGCCACTTGTAGGGTGCCTGCATATCTTTTAAGTGTGTGGGATACTCCTTCTCTTGACACCCACAGCCAGAACTGGTCTACAGAAATTCTAGGGAAACTTCTCCTCTATTGTCCCCAACATATTCACACTCTACATCCACAGAGTTGTAAAAAGTCCAAAGTGGGCCTCTTCACTCCATAGAGGGGTTTGTCAGCAAGCTGGTACATCCTTATAGTCTGTCTTTTCCTTAAAGCCAAAACCCCGATGGAGTGGTTTAAAAGTGAAGGTGAATATTTCAAGAAGTTAGCTGTCTCTGCATAATACACGGTGCCCAATACCCTTCCACCTCTGAGTAACAATTTTGTGCGGTTCCTATTTTGGTAATAAGACTTCTTGTTTTAGGGTGGCAGCACCACTGAGTGTGGGGGACTGAGTCAGTACCACAACACCTTGAAAGCTGTCGGCCTAACTCCTCGCTAGCCCGCGGTGCCTACCCCAAACTTAGAAAGGAGAGGTGATTTGTGGCAACTTAAACCTGACACTCTGACTCCTTAGGGAAGTTGTGGTGAACAGCTCATACCCCTTTGCTCAGTTACTTTGATACGCATATATGCCAAGGCAGAACAAGAGATGCAAAATGGATTTCAATGCATGTATTGAAGCAACTGCATTCTATTACAAAAAGCATGAGCTGCGATAATTAGCCTAATAAAACATAAAACAGTGATCATTATTAAAATTAGTGTGAAAAGAAAAAACAACCCCACCATCTCAGTATGATCCTAAAAGCCTAAAGATTCCTATCTACACTTTGGCACATATTTATACTCCTTTTGCGCCAAATTTGCATAATTTTTTTAATGCAAATTCGGTGCAAACTTAACTCCATATTTCTAATTTGATGTTAGACACATCTAATGTCAAAATATAGGAGTTTGCACCATTTTTTGTATGAGTGATCCTACCTTGCATCAATAGCCCCATATTTATTCCCCGTGGTAAAATGTTGCAGGGGTCGGGGGAGGGGTTAAGTAATGGTGCTAAGCTTGCTTCGCACCACTTTTTAATGCCTGGGTCAGACCAGGCATTAGGGGACCTGTGGATCCATTGCCATGGTGAAACACCATGGAATGCGTCCACAGGTGCCATCCCCAAGCCCCAGAAACACCCCAACCCCACCAGAAGGACACCGGAGGATGGGGGACCCCATCTCAGGTAAGTCCAGGTAACTATTTTTTTTTTAAATGTTGCCACCGGGGCTCTGACTTGGGGCCCCATGCATGACACAGGGTGCAATGGGACAGGGGCACTTGTCCCCTGTTCTGGCCATTGGGGTGGTGGGCATGACTCCTGTCTTCCCTAGATGGGACTCATCTTTTCGGTGTTTGTGCACCAGGAAATGTCACTAGTCTAGTTGGAGGCATTATTTTGCCTCTAACCAGGCTAGCGCCATTTTCTGACGCACAACCCCCTCCTTCCCTACTGCCAACCCCACCCAGCTAGCATCTTTTTTTAAGACGCTCGCCCAAGTTTAGCACCGGCTTGCGCCATTCAATAAATACGGCGCTCGGCTGACTTTGTGAAATGACATAAGCCGGCGCTAAACTTTTTGCTGCAAAACTGCATTCGGGCAGTTTTGTGGCAAAAAGTATAAATATGGGCCTTCATGTATAAGATCTGAGAGAAAGCAGTGGTAACCCTTCTGCCTATCCTGGTCTAAGGGAGGGATCCCAACCCCATTCCTGAAGAGGTTGGCTGTTGTCTGGATGGAAATCCTCTTGGGTAGCTAAAGAATCAGCACCAGGATCAGCACAGCTGTCAATGGAATGATGTGCGTCACAGGTTCGTCGTGATTGGAATGCCCTCTGCCCCGCTTAAGCCTGTGTGGTGTTTATATAATAAATACTGCAGTGTTCTAAGAACAGGCCTGATGTGTCAACACCTATGGTGCCGCAGGCGAGCTGGTCTCATCCAGGCACACGGTTTCCGTGTGCCTGTAACGCGACCAGCTCGTCCTGCACCCAGCCCACAGCCCTCAGTCGGGGATGGAAGGGGAATCGCTTCCCCTTCCACCCCAACCTCCCCCAATGCCCCCCAGCAACGTCTGATGACATCAGCGTGCAAATTGCGTGCTGACCTTGTCAGAGGTCACCTCGGATCACGCTAGAAGCATATTTCCAGCACAATCCTGGAAGTGAAATGCTTTTGCATTTCTCTTCTGACCAGGAGGTGGGGCGGGAGAGACAAGAAAGGAAAGGAAAGACCTTTCCTTTCTTGTCTCTCACAGCATTTCTGCTGCCCGATCATTGCGATCGGGCAGCAGAAATGCCCACTACACACCAGGGAATTTTCTTTTTTTTAGTAAATTTCAATCAGGGGACCCCTTGGGCAAGGGCCACTCCCCAGGGGGCCAAATGATTTTTAGGCCATTTCTGCCCCCCCGGGGGAAGATCAGCCTAATATAATTAGGCCGATCTGCCCCCGGGGGGCAGAAACCACAAGACAACAGGGAATTTTTATTTTTTATACTAACGCATAAGGGGAGCGGCCCCTTGGGCAAGGACCGCTCCCCCGGGGGGGGGCAAAATATTTTTAGCCCTTTTCTGCCCCCCAGAGCTGCCTATTTTTGTTAGGCAAACCTCTAGACACCAGGGATTGGTGTGTGTGTGTTTTGTTTGGGGGGGGCAGCCCCTTGGGCAAGGGTCGCTCCCCATGGGAGCACATTACTGTTGGCCATATCTGCCCCCCTTGGGGGAAGATTGGCCTATTTTTGGAAAGGTCATCTGCCCCCAAGGGGGGCAGAAAACCCACCAGAGACCAGGGAAGATTTTTCTTTCAAAATAAGAGGTTGGGGGTATGGCCATACCTCCACCCCAAATAAATGGGGCCAAAGTTGTTCTGTGGGGTGGTAGCTACCAACCCGTATGGGCCTGGTTATGGCCCCACCCAAACTGAAGGGGGTAACAGTCTTTCAGCTCTCCCCCGCACACTAAAACATCTTATCCCATGGCAAGCGATAGGACATTTGATTATTTTGGGTTTTGTTTTACATTTGGGCCATGAGAGCTTGGTAACTCTCAAAATCGTACTACTTGGAATGGTGAGGGTTGCACTTTTTTGACTTTGGGACGCAGCCATATAGAAAAATCCACAAGACCTAGACACATCTCAAAACTAAACATCTGGTTGATTCCAGGGTGGTGTGCTTCACATGCACCCTGCACCATTTTCTTACCCACAAAGCCCTGCAAACCTCCAACTTTGCTGGAAATCTCACATTTTTACCACATTTTTGTGATGGGACCTTCTGGAATCTGCAGGAATCCACAAAATTCCTACCACCCAACATTGTCCCATCTATAGCGATAAAAAGTCTGCTCAGCCTAAAAATTTTTTTTTCAAACTGCCCTTTTGGACCTGCTTTGGTTCCCCCTCAATTTCAACATGTTTTTGTCTCTTTGCTGTCACAGGCACTTGGCCCACCTTCACAAGGGAGGTATCATTTTTACCGGGAGACTGAGGGGAACGTTGGGTGGTAGGAAATTTGTCCCGGTGTGGTGCTCCCACGCAGAACTGTGGGAAAAATTTGATTTTTTAGCTAATTTTGAGGTTTGCTGAGGATTCTGGTTAAGAAAACTTTGGGGGATCCACGCAAGTCACACCCCCCTGGACTCCCTTGGGTGTATAGTTTTCAGAAATGTCTGGGTTTGGTAGGTTTCCCTAGATGGCTGCTGAACACAGGACCAAAGATGCAGGTGCTCCCCCCACCAGCAAAAACAGGTAGTTTTGTATTTGATAATTTTGATGGGTCCAGATAGTGTTTTGGGGCATTTCCTGTCGTGAGCACTAGGCCTACCCACGCAAGTTAGGTAACATTTTTATCAGGAGACTTGGGGGAACGCTGGGTGGAAGGAAATTTGTGGCTCCTCTCAGATTCCAGAACTTTCTGTCACTGAAATGAGAGGAAAAAGTTGTTTTTTGGCCAACTTTTGAGGATTGCAAAGGATTCTGGGTAACATAACCTGGTGAGAGCCCCACAAGTCACCCCATAGTGGATTCCCCTAGGTATCTAGTTTTCAAAAATGCGTAGGTTTGGTAGGTTTCCCTAGGGGCCAGCTGAGCTAGAGGCCAAAATTCACAGCTAGGCTCTTTGCAAAAAACAGCTCTGTTTTCTTTGGGAAAATAGGATGTGTCCACGTTGTGTTTTGGGGAATTTCCTGTCCTGGGCGCTAGACCTACCCACACAAGTGAGGTACCATTTTTATCGGGAGACTTGGGGGAACGCTGGGTGGAAGGATATTTGTGGCTCCTCTCAGATTCCAGAACTTTCTGTCATCGAAATGAGAGGAAAAAGTGCTTTTTTTGCCAAATGTTGGGGTTTGCAAAGGATTCTGGGTAACAGAACCTGGTGAGAGCCCCACAAGTCACCCCATTGTGGATTTCCCTAGGTGTCTAGTTTAAAAAAATGCCTAGGTTTGGTAGGTTTCCCCAGGTGCCGGCTGAGCTAGAGGCCAAAATCTACAGCTAAGCACTTTGCAAAAAACATCTCAGATTTCAATGAAAAAACGTGATGTGTCCATGTTGCGTTTCCTGTCGCGAGCATTAGGCCTACCCCCGCAAGTGAGGTATCACTTTTATCAAGAGACTTGGGGGAACACAGAATAGCAAAACAAGTGTTATTGCCCCTTGTCTTTCTCTACATTATTTCCTTCTGAATGTAAGACAGTATGTATAAAATACATCTATTTGTGAAATGGCCTTTAATTCACATGCTAGTATGGGCACCCCAGCTTTCAGAGCTGTGCAAATAACCACTGATTCCCAACACCTTATCTTGTGCCCATTTTGGAAATACAAAGGTTTCCTTGATACCTATTTTTCACTCTTTATATCTCAGCAAATGAATTGCTGGATACCCGGTATAGAATTAAAACCTATGCAAGGTGCAGCTCATTTATTGGCTCTGGGTACCTAGGGTTCTTGATGAACCTACAAGTCCTATATATACCCGTAACCAGAAGAGTCCAGCAGATGTAACACTATATTGCTTTAAAAAATCTGACATCGCAGGAAAAAGTTACAGAGTAAAACGGAGTAAAATGGTTGTTTTATTCACCTCAATTTCTATATTTTTTCATATCAGCTGTTTTTTTTCCGTAGGAAATCCTTTTACGATCTACACAAAGTACCCTTTGCTGAATTCTGAATTTTGTCTACTTTTCAAAAATGTTTAGCTTTCCGGGATCCAGCATTGGTTTCACACCCATTTCTGTCACTAACTGGAAGGAGACTGAAAGCACAAAAAATCACAAAAATGGGGTATGTCCCAGTAAAATGCCAAAAGTGTGTTAAAAAATTGGGTTTTCTGATTCCAGTCTGCCTGTTCCTGAAAGCTGTGAAGATGGTGGTTTTAGCACTGCAAACCCTTTGTTCATGTCATGTTGAGGGAAAAAACCACAAGCCTTCTTCTGCAGCCCTTTTTGTTTAAAAAAAAAAGAACATTGTTGCAGTATTTGGCTAATTTCTTGGTTTCCTTCAGGGGAACCCACAAACTCTGGGTACCTTTGGAATCCCTAGCATGTTGGAAAAAAAGGACGCAAATTTGGCGTGGGTAGCTTATGTGGACAAAAAGTTATGAGTGCCTAAGCGTGAAGTGCCCCAAATAGCCAAAAAATGTACTGCCACCTGAGGAGGAAAAGGCCTGGCAGTGAAGGGGTTAATGTGTCTAAGAATTGAGGACTGACTCATGAGCTCCTGGAGTGGCAATACGAGTTAGAATATACCACTGTGTCAGTGCTGACGCTGAAATCATCCATATGTTTTTTACATGCATAAAATTAACAATGTTCATACAGGAAATTGAAAGATTTTTGAGGTTAGTACTGTGTATCGGTGTTTGTATTACATATTCTGTGTTGATTGTGGGGGTGCTCGAAGGACCTGATAATGATGAATTACTCAGACAGGAACCATTTGTATCATTTATTGCCTCAGCTGTTGCCCAAATTTATATACCATCAGAATGGCTAAGACCTGATCCCCCAACATTTTCTATGTGGAGATCAAGGTTGTTAGCAATCTATCATATTGAAACCTCTCTGTATAAATATAAAGGATGTCAGACACATCAAAGAGGTGCCAGAATTTGGGCTTCGCTAACTACCTGGATGGAGGCAGCTGTAGAGTAGCACATCTGACTAGACCATGGATCTATATTATTGTTATTTACTGCACTGCACTTTTAGCTGTATGTGGTCGTGATTATTTTTTGGGCTGAAGTTGATGATACAGCATTATATTTGTATATGATGAGTTATAGCGACAGTAGGTGGTTCTTAAACCTGGATTGATGATTGCAGTTACAGATTTGTGCCCTATGCTGAGGCTATCATCTATTTCATAATCTGATTGCTGCTATTTGTGATTGTTTGACAATCTTACTGCTAGAACGTCTGCACTGCACTTTGTTTCATCCTTTGTATTAATCTGTCTGCTGAACACTACGATGCATTTTGTTTGCGGAGAAAAATAATAAAAATATAATGAAAAAATAAAATCTCACATTCTGAACATGACAGCCTTGAACAGGGCACAAATTGAAATGTGTACAAATGGCTGATAAAATATGCAGCATGAACAACTATGTCCTCTCAGAATTAAGCAGTTGAATAAAATATAAAAGCAAGGAGCTAAAGGCTGGCTGTGCTGAAAAATATGAAATTAATAAAAACGGGTTTACATACAAAAGGCACATGCTACGGGCCTAATGCTAAAATAAGAGTGCCCAACCCAGGCACCAAGGTGAACCCACAACAACATGTACCTTTAGCAGCCCACAGGCTGGCTCACCTCTGAATAACATCTATCTATCTATCTATCTATCTATCTATCTATCTATCTATCTATCTATCTATCTATCTATCTATCTATCTATCTCTGTCTCTATCTCTGTCTCTCTCTCTTTCTCTCTCTCTTTCTCTCTCTCTCGCCCTTTATATATATAGTTAGAAATGGGGTCTTTGGTTGGCAGTCAGGTTACCCTGTGTCCAAGCAAGGACCCTCACCCTAGTCAGGGAAAGTCACACACAATCCAAATTATCCTGTGCCCACCCTCTGGTAGCTTGCCACTGAGCAGTCAGGCTTAACTTAGAAGGCAATGTGTAAAGTATTTGTGCAATAGATCATGCAATACCACAGTATAGAGGCCACAAAATGCATCACGCAGGTTTAGAAAAATATAGAATGCTTATCTGGATAAAATAAGTTCAAAACTATCAAGATTTGATAAGTACACATTGAAATATCACTTTAGAAAATGATAAAATGAGTCTTAAGTTCTTAAAAGCAATATGTGTCTGTTGCAAGCACAAAGTACCTGGTTTGTGTCAAAATTATCCACAAGGGACCGCAGAGAAGGAGATGCGTGGAAAAGTGGGAGGTGTGCGTAATTTTCTCCAGGCGCACACAGATGATGCATCGATATTTCTCACACAGCAAGGGCCTTGCGTCGATTTCTGGTGCGCAGACTTGGATCCTCTTTGGGTTGCGGGCTATTTGGATGCCCCGGGGACGAAGCATAGAAATCCTGGGCGTGCAGGATGAAGTCACAGGGGCTGCGTCAATCCGGTGAGCGATGCAAGAACATTTCTGTCACACGGCAAGCGATGCATCAATTCTTCTCGCAGGCAGTCAGGCTGTGTTGTTCCGGCTCGGCTATGTGTCGATCCAGTGGGCTGTGCGTCGAAGTTCCAGTCGCAACGCTGGCGCTGCGTCAATCTCCACTCGGGGAGCCGAGCTGCACCATTCTGGTTCGGCATGCGGTGATTTTCTAACTGCGATGCAGGCTTTACGTCATTTCTGGCAGGCTGTGCATCGAAACTTTGGCGCACAAGGAGTTCTTTGAAGGGATTAAGTGGGTAATTATGACCCCGGCAGTCGGTGTAAATGTGACGGTAGTACCGCCAACAGGCTGGCAGTACATACCCACCCCATTATGACATTGGCGGGTTGGCCTATGCCAACCCGCCAATGTATCACACCAACCGCCATGGCGGTAGCAGCCGCCGGGCTGGAGATGACAATCACACATTCACACACTCACTCACACAGGCATACACGCATGCATCCATTCATTCACGCATGCATCCATACACACATTCATACTGGCACACAGACCCATTCACATTACAATTCATACACGCATTCTCACACATGCACACACACACGCAAACAACACTACACACATTTATATACACGCACACATTCACACATTCATGCACACACACCCCCACACACACAACATCCCCCACCCCCCTCCCCTGTCGGAAGCCTGACTTACCTGCATCCAGAGGGTCTTGCGGCAGAGGACGGGCGCTGCTACCACGAGCAGCGCCCTCCAGCAGAACACTGCCGGGCCGTATTTTTTTACATAATATGGCTGGCGACGGTCTACTGGCGTGGCGCTGCTGGTGGTAGCAGCGCCACCTTAACACCGTCCGCCAGCATGGCCACAGGTGGATTTCTGCCCTTCTTGTGGTGGAAATCCAGCTGTGGTCATATTATGGCGGACGGACGTTAGCCGCGGCGACGGTCTTTTGGCTGCCGCCGCCTAAGTCTTTTTGGCCCTGAGACTTCAGAAAACAGGAGGCAAGCTCAATCCAAGCCCTTGGAGAGCACTTCTCAGCAGAGCCAGAGGGCATCAAGGCTGCAGGGCAACAACAGGGCAGCGGTCCTTTGCAGAAAAATAGTCAGGTGAGTCCTTTGGGCAGCCAGGCAGTTCCTCTTGACAGGTTGCTGGTTCAGGTCCAGAAGTGTCTGAGTTGGTAGGGTCAGAGGCCCTGTTTAAATACCCAAATGTGCCTTTGAAGTGGGGGGAGATTTCAAAGAGTGGCTTAGAAGTGCACAAGGTCCCCTTTCAGTTCCATCCTGTCTGCCTGTATGGGGTGTGGCAGTCCATTGTGTGAGGGCAGGCCACTGTCCTTTGACATGTAAGAATCAGGCCCTCCACCCTTCCAGCCCATGAAGACCTTTCAGTATGCAGATGTGTGCAGGTGTGACTGAGCATCCTGTGTTTGGGGTTCTCTGAGAGACCTGCACAAGGGAGCTGTCAACACATCTAGCCAGATGTGGATTGTAAGGCACAGAAGGATTTAAGTGCAGAGAAATGCACACTTTCTAAAAGTGGCATTTCTCAAATAGTCATATTAAATCCAACTTCACCAGTCAGCAAGATTTTGTATTACCATTCTGGCCATAATAAAATGACCCTGTTACTCTTTTCAGATCAGAATCTCAAACAGTATGTGAGGGTAGCCCTAATGTTAGCCTATGAAAGGAGCAGGCCTCACAGCAATGAAAAACTAATTTAGGAGGTTTACACTACTAGGACACATAAATGACACAGGTATATGTTCTGACGTTTATCTACATAGCACCCTGCCCTATGGGTTATCTAGGGCCTACCTTAGGGGTGACTTATATGTAGAAAAAGGAGAGTTTAAGGCTTGGCCTGTACTGTTCAATGCCAAGTCAAATTGGCAGTGAAACCGCACACATAGGCCATGCAATGGCAGGCCTTAGACATGGTTAAGGGGCTACTTGTGTGGGTGGCACAATCAGTGCTGCAGGCCCACTAGTAGCATTTAATCTATAGGCCCTGGGCACATGTAGTGCACTTTACTAAGGACTTATACGTAAATTAAATGAGCCAATTGGGTATGAACCAATGTCACCATGTTTTAAGGGAGAGAGCATATGCACTTTAGCACTGGTTAGCAGTGGTAAAGTGCGCAGACTCCTAAAACCAGCAAAAACAGTGTCCATAAAGTGGAGGGAGGCAGGCAAAAAGCTGTCACTTGAAATAACTCTAACTATAACAGGTACATTTCTATGGTCTTGTAGGTTTAAAATGTGAGCCTAACTATAAAGTCCCTATAAGCTTTGTTTTTTTAAGTGAATTTCCATGTTTTTTAATTCTATTTCTTAACTATAAAGTCTCTGTAACCTTTGGGTTTTTTCAGTGAATTCCTATACCTTTTTTAATGTAATTTTCATTACTCCATGTTAATCCAACTACTGCCACGCACGGCTGGTGCAGGGCCTGGCCTCTGGCCAGGTCCGGCGGCCAACCGTTATAACAGCCCAATCTCGCACTGTGCACAGCCTTCACTGAGCGCAACAGGAGTTTCATCCCAAGGAGGTGGCAGTCCCCAGGGATGCAGGGGGGCCGAGTGGTCCCCACGCTTTAGATTTACAAGATGTGCCCCGGGGGCTTCTTCAAAACAATCACAGGAGCCTGCACTTGTCTTTGAAAAATATATTTCTGCTAATTTGCAATGCTGTCGCAAAATTGCTGTAGTTTTTTTTCAAAAGTGATTTAAAGCCCTTGTTGGGTCCCTCTGGGACCAGAGCTAAGGAGTCAAGATGACTCTGCCTTGGCCCCTTATCTTATTTTTTAACTTTTTTTGTGGGACTCGGCTGAGGCCGAGTCCCAAGATGGCTGACAACACTTCCTGGTTTAAAGTGTTGGCAGCCATTCAGAGCTCTGCCGCTACGTGCATGAGCTCTTATTATTCATGAAATCGTCGGGGAGGATCTGCTGCCCTAGGGGTACAAATTTATTTTTCCTTTAATATCTTAAAAATGACTCAATGGATTCGCATGAAATAACTGAAAGCGTAATCTGCGTACCAAAAGCTAAATTGTTTCCAAATTTTGTGTAATTACATCTACCAGCTTGGCCTGTAGACTTGTTCAAAACTCTTATGGGAATTAACATGAGAAACGCACATTTTTTTACCCCCCCCCCCCCATTTTTCCAAGCCCCACCTTGACAGATCACCCTGAAATTTTCTGTGCGCAATAAGAATCACTGTAACACTTTTTTGGGGAAAATTTCATGAAGGTTCATAAAAACGGTGCCAAAGATATAGGCAAGTTAAGAACACTTTTTCTATGGAAACATGGTCCTAACTATTACTACCTATTGGTACCTGCCACTAGGTAATAACAATACCCTTTCAGGCTTTGAGTGCTGCATAAATAAAAGAAATATGAAAATAAGAAGAAGCGATCTATGGGCAGCCCCTATATATAACACCATACAACACCAGTGACCATCTAAATCTGCTCACCTCAAATGACTATGGGCCTGATTACAACTTTGGAGGAGGTGTTAATCCATCCCAAAAGTGACGGTAAAGTGACGGATATACCACCAGCTGTATTACGAGTCCATTATATCCTATGGAACTCGTAATACGGCTGGTGGTATATCCGTCACAAATGGGGACGGATTAAAACCTCCTCCAAAGTTGTAATCAGGCCCTATGTTTCCTTTAAATGTTGTAATCATAGGATTAGCACAGTGGCATCTAAGCTGAGCTAGAAAGGGACAAAGGGCCCGATTAAGATGTGGAGGGGAATACTCTGTCACAAATGGGACTGGTATCCTGTGCACCGAATTATATATATATATATATATATATAGGCCCTCTCTCTCACTCTCTCTCACAAGACTCTAGATCATTTTATGCATGCATAGAAAAAGTCATGTCAATCAATTTTTATGTTGCAGCAACCCATAATTATTTTCAGTGCAGATTTCACCCAAAGTGTAATTACAGTGAAGCAATACAATGTTACACTTTAGAGGAAAAGGAGAGGGCTATTTCTTATTTCATTCCATCTTGAAATACAAGGCCTGTAGCAGGTGCTAAAGCAGGTGTTCTAATAAAAATATATTGCTAAAACAGGTGTTCCAATAAAAATATGAATGAATATTCGTGTACTCTGATTAATGGCTTTGCATAGAAAATTTAATAACATAGAGAAAAAATATGCACGCATTTGAAAATGTGATCACAATGAGTGGCCACCAATGTTGACGAAGTGCACTTATTAATGGCTTATTAATATGAAATATTGAGCATATGTTTGATTAATGTAGTAATACATCATATTAAGGGTTATGCAGTATGTAATTGCTTTATTGATTGTAAACCTAAACTTAGCGGAAGTCTTGGCCTAGTTGCACAGCCTCATATCAAGCTGCATTTCATGCGCGTTTCATGCAATGGCTGTCTTAGAGAATTAAATTGTGATTTTCGTGCTCGTAGCTAAAAGTCTTTCTCATGAGAACCGCTTGCTAGAAGATGCTGTTCTTGCTAAATGTAACAATATGAGTGTAATGTGTGTAAGACTGTCTTTCTCAGGAGAAGAACAATGGAGACACTGAATGGAGTATATGCTGCAACAATATTGTTACCTGCTGAGCAGGATGATGAGGACATTACAAGAGAAGCCAATCAGCGACATTTGAACTGTGCACTAGTAGAAGTTATAGATTTGATTTTTAGTTTTATTGGACAAAGTGTGACCATGTGATCCCTTGACCAATAGGGACTTGGGAAGTAGTTTTAGGAAATCTAACTTAACAGGACTGTACCAAGAGAAGACAGTGCATTTGCCCATTTTCTATCTTATCGAGAGGTCATTATTTTCTGAGCGTCTTGAAAAAAGATGTGCTTATTTTAATGCTTAAAGACTTTGCCCTTTCCAAATTTTGATGCTGAATCCTGAATGCTTGAGGACGAAGACTGACACTACTTGCTGCTTCATAGTGAGGATAGGTAATATGAATTAGAATGTCAATTATATTGTCTATTTGCTCTCTTTTCTAGGTACCAACCGCAATATTTTGATGGAGCCATAGTTAGATGTTTTCCAAATTTGTGTTGACAAAATTGTTTTGCATGAAGTCCAGCATGCTAATTCTAATTGGATGTTAGTTACGGTTCTCACTAATGAAATTCGTGCTAGGAAATAACAACTGATGTATGTGATATCATTTGTGCAATTATTCTTGCTATTAATTTGCACTGTGATATTAGAATGTGCAGTAGCTCAAGCCTTGATTAGATTGTGTTTCTTTCGCAGATTGGGACAGCCAGTATTGTTTCTGTATGTTTATCATTGGACCTTGATATTAACCTATGTGACATTAGAATTGCTAATATAGGGAAATAAACATTCTAACTTTTACATAAAGGTGTGGTTATTCATGACTGCAAGGTCATGGTGTGTCAATTACTGACTATTAATGATTACTAATGTTATTGATTTTTATTGACATTCACAAATTGTTTATTGGTCAGTGTTGGTATTGGGTCCTTGTGGTAGGAACATCTCAAGCATTGGGTCAAAAGGTTCATCAACCTATTCGCGTCCCCTTGTAAGTTTACTTATTAAGGTCTGACGCTCTAACAGAGATGGTAGCAGAGGGTGGTTCGTCCCCTTGGAAACCTATCATAGAGACCAGTACATGATAGCAGATGTTAACAGAGATAATAACAGATTGTTGGTTCGTCCCCTGGGGAGCCCATCGTAAAGGCCCTGTACATGGTACTGAGAAACAGTGGAGAACCACAGAGACAGAGATAAGCAGATTGATGGTTCGTTCCCTTGAAAACCCATTGTAGAGGTCCGGTACGTGGTATTAAGAAATAAACAGGTGTTAACAGAGATAGTGCCAGACTGAAGATTTGGTTGGATTTATTTTTTCAATGATACAAATTGGAGAGAAAATGTTCCCTTAAGTCCTGAAATGACTTTCCCAGAATCTTGGAGCACACCAATGGTTTTTTGAGGATGTTCTCGGCATCCTAGTGATAGAGTGAATGGAGTTGGGTTTGCGCTTGCACAGCTTATGAAAACCACAGGTGAATTGTGTTGTTTGTGAGGGTTTTAGGGAGTTTGCATACTCCAAATGAAGTTGTAGTAAAAGGAGTGTGCGTACTCTGAGTTATGAGAGTAGGGAAGTTGTCGAACTTCACACGTGTGTGGCGATTTTTTCTCAAAAATTGTCTGCGTGGTTTTTGATGTACAGACCCTGCGTGGTCTAAGACTCTGGAGTATATTGAAAAGTGTATGAGTCAGTTGGTTTTTGTTGTAATTTGTCTGGTTTAGTAGGTCGATCAGGCATGGTCGACAAGTCAGAATGTGAGTCTACCTGAGTAAAAGGAATTTCGACTAATATCTGGCGAGTCCTATGTGCACCAGGACAGACCCACTGATCAGTTGAGAGTAAAATTTGCGGGTTGAATTTTGCTTGCGAGTCACGAAAGCTGAGAAAGAGAGAGTAGCTTTAAGAGTGGAAAAAAAAGGTCAGTGAAAAATCCACAAAGTTTCTGAAGCGATTGTCTTACCTTTTCCTGTAGTAAACCAGCAAATTTGGTTTGGATTAGTGCTAGCAATATATTGCATTAGTTTTGTGTAAATCTGAGAGTAGGAGGGCAAGCCGCAAGACTTTGTCAGCCGCAGTACGTGTGAATGTGACGTCATTGAAGCCGTGCTGGGATAGGTTGGTTAGTGAGAAAGGTTGCACATGGATTGGCAGCCGTCCGTGAAGCGCAATCGGTTGAGAAAGTGGATGAAGAGAATTCTGGGATTAAAAATCACTTCCTGATTTGATTTCGAATAAATACATGTCGAAAAGATTAAATTGTTTAAAGCTTTAAAGAGTGCTTTAAGGGGTGGTATGTACATTACAATGAGTATAGTGCAAATTACACCGCCAGAAGGTGCTCCAGCTTACATTGTAATGGAAGAAAAGGGTGTCACACCATGTCTTTGTCTCAAGCAATGGTGCAAAGCGACAGACAAAGATGGGAGTTTAGCTTCTCCTACAAATGGGACATTTAATTTTAGGAGTCTAGAGAATCTGAGGAGGGTATGATCTGAAACTCCCTCCGAGACCAACACAGTTTAAGGCATAGGTGATCTGGGAGCTAGTAACCAGACAGCAACAGAAATTCGAGAGGAGAATGAGAAAGGCAGAAAAGACACTAGCGAATACTAGATTGGATCATGAACAGAAATTTTGGAGAACTGAGACATTACAGGGGATTGAGCTATTTCCAGCAATCACTCAAGACAATGACAAAGAAGGAAGGAAAGCTACTGGAAAGACAAACATAAGCCCTTCTGAGAGTAGAGAGGCTAGAAAATCTTCGACAATGGAGGAAGAGTCAGATGATGATGAGTTTCTTACACAGTTATTAAGAAATCGTCCATCACCATATGCAGCTCATGAGAGTGGCCCGAGCACCAGTGCTGATCCTTCAGCTCAGGTACAGAATAATGGGACAGTGAGTCCGGTGCAGGTTAATACTAGCCTGACACAGAGTCCGATGCAGAGTAGTGTTAACACACCTATCACTCAAGTAGTACAGAGTCAGGTGCCAAAGCCACAGGTCCAGAGAATTTATCCTGATGTGCCCATTATGGAAACTGCCACAAACTTAATGGGGCCTACGGGACAGGTTTATCCAAGACCGATGTTGATTTAGACAGAGCCAACTCCACTCTTACTGCCCCAAGTGCAGCCACAGGTAATGCCAAAATACACTCCAGTGACTGGAGTAGACAATCAGAGATGTCTCCAATGATGAATCGGAACATGGGAGTTACTCTCCCACAGAATTTAAGTACCAGACCAACCCAAGATGCTATATCTTTACTCATTACTGTTGGTCCAGCCATACCCTTGTATGCAAAACAGAAATCCAGTGTATGTGAACATGGTGTAATGACAAAAAATGCAATAGGGCGGGGGATAATGAGAACACTCAAATAGTCTCTCCTGTGAGACAGACTTTTGATGGTTCAAAATCGCTGCTAGACTTTAGCCCGTTCGGAGTTTCTTCGGATGCCGTGATAGGGTCAAACGTTTGTCAGAGCTTGAACTTATTAACACCACAGACCCCAAGTACAGTTGTGCAACAGGTGCCACAGACACGGGATAATAACATTTCATTGCAAGGCTTAACAGCCCAGCAATCGACTGAATGGTTAGACAAGCTGAATACCCTGCAGAGTGCTCCTAAGGGAGAGGAGTACTTGAATTATGCTAGACTAAGCACGGAAGTGGGTGAGCTCATTGAGGGAACTATGGGAGTGAACAGGTTAGAATCCTACACAGGAGTAGAATTGAGGTATTTGTGCCCAAAAATTACAAGGGAGGTGAGCCATGTGCATAAGAAACTAGCAGACCTGGCAGAGAAATACGGCATAGCATCTGAAAAGGAGTTACAGATTAGATTTTGAGACTAAAGATTTTGAACACATGAGATCTGCTGGAATGAAAGTACGCCTTAGGGAATTACTTCAAAGTGCTCAGACTTGGGGAGCATTAGACAGATAGGTAAAGAAAAGAGACAAAAGGAAAAGGGATTCTGTGGAGCTGACTGCAAATGTGCAGCAGGACAAGGAACCGATGAAAATTTTACCAATGAGAGAGATTCCAGGAGGGAATTTTGTTCATGTCCCTCGGAGCAGAAGTGACATTCTGTCATTTACAAATGATTATCCCAAATTGAGAGAGAAGCCAATGGAATGGTACCAGCAGACAGACAGGTTTGTGAAACTTGCAAAGTGCCTTTGGTAAGTCTTGAACACTCTGTCAGAGATAGTAGTTTCAGCTGATTTGTGGATGGAGTATAAAAGGAGTATAGATTGGCCGACGAGAGAGCCAAAGAGAGACAAAATTGCAGATGCTCCATCTCGTGAGGTAATGAAATCCTATTACAAGGCGATCAAATTCCCGAAGACGCGAACTTTGCCCAAAAACATTGATTGGCAGAGAATTGATAGGACAGCTCAGGAAGCCAAAGAGTTGATACATGCATACTATGAAAGATTGTTGAAGGCGTTCAAGCATTACAGTGGTACTGAAACAATCGAGCCGAAAGATATGATTCATTTTGTGTTCAGATTTGTGGAAGGAGTGAGACCTGAAATCAGCCAGATGATTAAGAGTCATTTGATTTGCTGGCAAGTAAAGCTGATTGATGACGTGTTGCAGTATGAATAATACTGTAGTGATGAGATTGAATTGAAGCAGAGAAAGTTGAAAGAGAGGGCGATGGTGATGTAGATTAAAGCTACACAAACAGGAATAGAGGGAAATTTTCCACATCAGCTACCACAGCAGCAACAGAAAAACATGGGCCCATATTTATGCTTTTTTAGTGCCGCATTTGCGCCGCTTTTTGAGGCAAAAGCGGAGCAAACTTACAAAATTCAATTGTATTTTGTAAGTTTGCACTGCTTTTGCGTCATAAAATTACGCAAATGCGGTACTAAAAAAGTATAAATATGGGCCATGGTGTTTCAGCCCCAGATGAGAGGTAGAGGTCGCGGAGGTAATGTGACTTGCGGACTAGACTTGGGTACTGTAGTACTTCCGAATGATGTACAGGGAATGAAGAAATTGTTGCCTTGGCATGCTTGCGGAGCCGTAGTACATTGGAAATGGGAGTGTCCAATGATGGTGCAGGAAGGTGTTGTTCAGCAAAGTAATGGCATCAATTTGTTTCAAAACATTAGAGGGCCAAGAATGAGAAGTCAAAACCCAAATTTCCTGAATATTGTAAACCAAATGCAAGGTTTCCAACCCATCCAGCAGGTGCAAATGTTACGTGTACAAATGACACAGCTGCAGCCGATGCAACAACAGGTTCCCATGGTACCTAGACAGCAAATACAAATACCTTAAGCCCCAGTGGAACAGCAGCAGGTGATGCTTCCTCAACAGGTCACAGGTCAGAGGCTTAACTAAAGTAATAACAGAGTACACCAACTCCCGTTACACACTGAGATTGGAATAAACGATGATGGGATGGAGTTGTTGGAATTGCCTTTCCAATCGACCTTGGTACAGTACATTGACGACTTGCTGATTGCGTCCAAAACAAGGGACGAGTGCAAGTATGACACAATTGCCCTGTTAAACCATTTGGGAAAGAATGGTCATAAAGTACCACCACTTAAATTGCAAAAGAAGAAAAATATTTGGGTCATCAGATTGAGAAAGGATTAAGGACAATATCCAAAGAAACGGTCACAACCATATTGCAAATGAGTCTACCAACTACACAGAGAGATGTCCGGATATTCCTAGGGATGGTAGGCTACTGCCACCAATGGATTCCACATTTTTCAGTCATTTCAAGGCCATTGCAGAAGCTGACCCACAAAAGAAGTCACTGATCCCATAGTGTTAGACCAGGCTGGTATGAAAGTGTTCTCTGAGTTGAGAGAGAGTATGTGCAAAGCTCCAGCTTTGGGTATGCCTGATTACACAAAACCTTTCACATTGTTTTGTCGTGAGTGTGATGCATGTTCTTTGTCTGTCTTGACGCAGGTCCATGGAGGTGTAAACCACCCAGTAGCATATTTTGCAGCTACTTTGGACCCAGTTACAGCAGCCTTACCAGGTTGTTTGAGTGCAGTTGCAGCGGTTGGACAGAGCCTCAAACAGTGTGAAGGTATTGTGATGGAAAATCCTTTGACAATTATGGTCCCTCACTCAGTTGAACTTCTCCTTACCCGCACCAAGACTCAATATTTAACTGGTGCAAGATTGACCAGATATGAAACTAGTATTTTAGGATCACCAAATGTGTCATTGAAAAGATGTACAGTGCTAAACCCGGCAATTTTTCTTCCAGTTGAAAATTTTGAAATTGAAAAGTTAGAAGACATTGAGCATGATTGTCTTGAAGTAAATGGCTTGTGCACAAAACCAAGACCTGGCATCAGAGATACTCGATTGGAGGCGAATTACCAAATTATCTTTGTTGATGGTTTTTGTCTGAGAGACAATACAGGGACACTGAGAGCAGAATATGCCGTATGCACAATTTCTGGTATCCTGGAAGCATCCTGAATTAAAGAATTGTTGCATGCTATCCAAATGCCTGACGAAATTGCCATGGTGAAATGCAGTGCACATCTGAAGTCACAGGACTTTGTGTCAATGGGTAATGGATATGCGGATCAAGTCGCAAGGTTTTGAGCATTGAACTGTATATCGATCAAAGATAAGTGGGAACTGTTGCCTGAAGAAGATGTAACATGTTCAAATTATGCATTGAAAGTAATTGATACATTGGAGTAATTGAAAACGTTACAGAATAATGTTGGTAGGGAGGAAAAACGTTTATGGAGCAAAATGAAATGTGTGCAGCGACAGGATGAATTCTGGGTTTCAGAAGAGGGTCAATTGGTTTTGCCTAATAGTCTGTGGTCTCAAATGGCTAGGTATTATCATGGGCAAGCACATGTCAGGAGGGATGCCATCATTCGACTGTTCAAACATGATTGGTTCAACCTGAGGTTTAGACAAGTTGCTGAAGCAGTTTACCAGCAAATGAACGCGGGGGAAGGGACAGTGGTTAATTTGAGCCACATTGGAAGAGCAGGAGGTCCATTCAGCAGATTACCGATGGATTTTATTAAATAGCCTGTGTGTGGAGGTCTGAGATATGTTTTGGTGATTGTTTGCATCTTTAGTCACTGGATTGAAGCTTACCCTACACGAAGAAATGACAGCCTCACAGTAGCGAAACTACTGCTTAGGGAACTGATACCACGTTTTGGGTTCCTGATCTCTTTAGAATCAGATAGGAGAAGTCATTTCAACAATGAAGTTATTAAATTACTGCGTGCAGCATTGAACTTTGAGCAGACGTTGCATTGTAGTTACTGCCCTGAAGCATCAGGACTAGTGGAACAGATGAATGGTACCTTGAAGTCAAGAATTGCAAAGACGTGTGCGTCCACGAATTTGAAACGGCCTGGCACATTGCCTTTAGTTCTGATGACAATGAGAAACACACCCGACAGGAAGAAAGGATTGTTGCCGTATGAGATCCTTATGGGTCGAGACATGAGGTTGCCAGCTGTACCTGCAAATGAACTTGTAAGCATTAAAGATGACATGGTGTTGGACTACTGCAAAGGTCTGGCTGATGTGGTTTGCTCTTTCTCTCAGTAGGTGGAAGCCACCACACTGCCATGATCCATGACCCAGGGCTCAAGAGAGCTGGGGACTGGGTTGTGGAACGGAAACATGTGAGGAAAACGTGTTTGGGGCCTCTTTGGAAGGGTCCTTTCCAGGTAGTTCTGATGACTACCACAGCTGTGAAGTGCGCTGGAGTCCCGAACTGGATCCACATCAGCCACACAAAGAAAGTGCCATGTCCGCTGGACCATGAAGAAGAGTTGTTGAAAGTACCAAAAACGACAGAACAAGTCTCAGGGCTGGAAGGAGAAGAAAGAGGAACTGAGACTGGATCTGAGCCCATTGAGGACGGATCAGTCACTCCTGTGAGAGACGAAGGAGAAGACCTCCGAGAAGGTTATAGTGAGCCTATCTCAATTGAGGCAGCAGGAGAGCCTAGTCAGAGGAGGGCTTTCCCAGAAACAGACAATCTTGATAAACCAACAGAGCAATTGCCAGACCCTGAGGGGGAAGGAGTTGAGGTGGATCAAAGCCAATGTGATCTAACTCCTCCTGAACCAGTTTCAGGTCTGTCAAGAGAAAACACCACAGAGCAAAAAGACGTCACAAGTACAACATTGAAGAGAGCACTGACAAAGGGTCCACTGAAAGGAGATAAGTGGCTGGAGTCACAAGAAAAGAGAAAGGAAGCAGTTGTTGAAATAACAATCGAGGAAAACGTAGACACAACAAGGAGAGAAGATCTGAGTGAAGCAGAGTTGCAAGGAGATCAAAAGTTGAAAAGAAAGAGAATAGCAAGTCAAAGATACGCAGGTACTGAATGGGTGTATGCAACAATAAGCGAATAGCAAAGAGAGTTTTTATCTTTTTGTTTTGATTGAGACATTAAAGGTCAATATTTTGGCACTTGAAGGAAACTGATGAACTGAACTGTGGGGGACATTTTTGAGAGACAGACTGTTGTAAGTAACCGGAAAAGACTTTGATAACCTGATTTGACTTTCGAAACTTGATATTGACAAGCTGCTTACTGATTTTGACAAAGGATCCTGGAAGAAAGTTTGTTTGTTTTGATTTTTGCTGCAATTACTAAAATTCTCATCTACTTTCTGATTCTTTACAGATCATGAGTAACATTAGCCAACAGAGTAGGAAGAATAGGCGCTGTAATATTGAATATTGGTTTGGCAATTACCTGTGTGTTATTGTTTGCAGTATTAAATGTGGGTATGACTGTTCTTGACAAAAGGGAAGCCAACCATACTTCTGCTTTAGAGACGACTACTGCATTAACAACTATAGAGAGGTTTAAATTAGAAGCATCTGCATGAAGGAACTAATTCAAATGGGGAACTTTCTTCTAATGTCTTCTGTCAAGTATTGTGTGAATATGTTGAGACGATGGATGCAAAGAATTGCTTTGTGTGTACGCAGATTCCTTCATCAGTTCAAGAAGGAGTTACTTATCACAGTTTGCCCCTAACGTATAGGATATGTTGTAGTCTGTTACTAACAAGATTCTATACCCAGGAATACATCCAGTACTTTTACTCTAATTAAGACATGGTGTATTTTTTTGTCCCTATAATTAAGTATTTGAGTAGAATAGCTAAGGATAAAGACATAGGCCCTCATTATGATCACAGTGGTTCAGACAGCCATGCCGGCGGCGGCGGTAAATACCGCCACTGGCATGGCGGTCTGACCTGCCATAATATGAACACAGGGAGGGCCACCTATGGCGGCCCTCCGCCACTGCCAGGCTACCACCGACAGGCAGCCTGACGATTTCGGATATCATTATCTGACAGAGCAGTGCTGCAAGCAGTGCTGCATGCAGTGCCACCCTCCAGATAATGAACCCCTGTTTTCTCCAGCCAAACGGCTGGCGGAAGGGGTGCCTAGAGGCTCCCCTGGGGGCTCCTGCACTGCCCATGCATTTGGCATGGGCAGTGCAGGGGCCCCCGTGCAGTGCCCTGTCGCGAAGGTCACTGCCCGATTTACGGGCAGTGATCTGCGCAACGGGTTCTGCTGCACCCGCCGCACTGAGGCATTGACGACGGCTCCACGTCCTGGCCCTCCATTCTGCTGGGCCGGCGGGCGGAAACACTGTTTCCGCCCGCCGGCCCAGCAGAATGTTTGTAATTCGGCCGGCAGGTTCTCAAGGGGGCTGGCGGTGTATGAAAAGACCGCCAGCATGAGCACGGCGGGGTTTCCCGCTGCGTTCGTAATGAGCCCTATAGTACTAGTTAGAGGTTTCTTTGAGCCTACATTAACAGTTGGCACAGCTTATGCCCACCGCAATAACCTGACATGTTTGCTTACACCTGAAGAGAAAAGTTTCTTAGACGACCACACGGATGACAGGAGAAAGGTATTGACGGGGAGGTTAGAAAAAGGCTTAGAGAAAAGGACTTACAAGAGTGTTTATGCTTATAGTGCAATTAAAGCACAAGGGAAATTAGCTTTAGATGCACAACACATAGGTAAACTTTGTGTATATAGGCCTAAATCTCACATTGACACTTTATTTGTGGGAATGTGTCAACACCAGGGCAGTGCGCGCTCTATTGGCGATTAGAATGCAAAAACCCAGCACTCTCAAAACAACGTAATTTATGCATTGTGCTGATATGTTGTTGTTTACCCTTTTGCATTGCAGAGTTCAATCCTGAAGACTTATTTTTAATGTGCTTACAAATGCTGTTCATTTGCAATGTATTGCTGCAGGCTTTCAGAGTTGTGTTAGGGTGTGGTCCCTTTCCAGGGCCTTCTAGAGACTTTCCCTGCAACATGCCTGTAGGAGGCTGGACTGGCTTGTAGTGAGTACCAAGGGGTACTTGCACCTTGCACCAGGCCCAGTTATCCCTTATTAGTGTATAGGGTGTCTAGCAGCTTAGGCTGATAGATAATGGTAGCTTAGCAGAGCAGCTTAGGCTGAACTAGGAGACGTGTGAAGCTACCACAGTACCACTTAGTGTCATATGCACAATATCATAAGAAAACACAATACACAGTTATACTAAAAATAAAGGTACTTTATTTTTATGACAATATGCCAAAGTATCTTAGAGTGTACCCTCAGTGAGAGGATAGGAAATATACACAAGATATATATACACAATAGCAAAAATATGCAGTATAGTCTTAGAAAACAGTGCAAACAATGTATAGTTACAATAGGATGCAATGGGGAAACATAGGGATAGGGGCAACACAAACCATATACTCCAAAAGTGGAATGCGAACCACGAATGGACCCCAAACCTATGTGACCTTGTAGAGGGTTGCTGGGACTATTAGAAAATAGTGAGAGTTAGAAAAATAACCCTCCCCAAGACCCTGAAAAGTGAGTGCAAAGTGCACCAAAGTTCCCCTAAGGATAAAGTAGTCGTGTTAGAGGAATAATGCAGGAAAGACACAAACCAGCAATGCAACAACTGTGGATTTCCAATCTAGGGTACCTGTGGAACAAGGGGACCAAGTCTAAAAGTCACAAGCAAGTCGGAGATGGGCAGATGCCCAGGAAATGCCAGCTGCGGGTGCAAAGAAGCTTCTACTGGACAGAAGAAGCTGAGGTTTCTGCAGGAACGAAAAGGGCTAGAGACTTCCCCTTTGGTGGACGGATCCCTCTCGCCGTGGAGAGTCGTGCAGAAGTGTTTTCCTGCCGAAAGAACGCCAACAAGCCTTGCTAGCTGCAAATTGTGAGTTTGGCGTTTTTGGACGCTCCTGGGGCACAGGAGGTCGCAAATTGGACCTGAAGAGAGAGGGGACGTCGAGCAAGACAAAGAGCCCTCACTGAAGCAGGTAGCACCCGGAGAAGGGCCAGAAACAGGCACTACGAGGATGCGTGAAATGGTGCTCGCCGAAGTTGCACAAAGGAGTCCCACGTCGCCGGAGACCAACTTAGAAAGTCGTGCAATGCAGGTTAGAGTGCCGTGGACCCAGGCTTGGCTGTGCACAAAGGATTTCCGCCGGAAGTGCACAGGGGCCGGAGTAGCTGCAAAGTCGCGGTTCCCAGCAATGCAGCCCAGCGAGGTGAGGCAAGGACTTACCTCCACCAAACTTGGGCTGAAGAGTCACTGGACTGTGGGGGTCACTTGGACAGAGTCGCTGGATTTGAGGGACCTCGCTCGTCGTGCTGAGAGGAGACCCAAGGGACCGGTAATGCAGCTTTTTGGTGCCTGCGGTTGCAGGGGGAAGATTCCGTCGATCCACGGGAGATTTCTTCGGAGCTTCTGGTGCAGAGAGGAGGCAGGCTACCCCCACAGCATGCACAAGCAGGAAAACAGTCGAGAAGGCGGCAGGATCAGCGTTACAGAGTTGCAGTAGTCGTCTTTGCTACTATGTTGCAGGTTTGCAGGCTTCCAGCGCGGTCAGCAGTCGATTCCTTATCAGAAGGTGAAGAGAGAGATGCAGAGGAACTCGGATGAGCTCTTGCATTCGTTATCTAAAGTTTCCCCAGAGACAGAGACCCTAAATAGCCAGAAAAGAGGGTTTGGCTACCTAGGAGAGAGGATAGGCTACTAACACCTGAAGGAGCCTATCAGCAGGAGTCTCTGACGTCACCTGGTGGCACTGGCCACTCAGAGCAGTCCAGTGTGCCAGCAGCACCTCTGTTTCCAAGATGGCAGAGGTCTGGAGCACACTGGAGGAGCTCTGGACACCTCCCAGGGGAGGTGCAGGTCAGGGGAGTGGTCACTCCCCTTTCCTTTGTCCAGTTTCGCGCCAGAGCAGGGGCTAAGGGGTCCCTGAACCGGTGTAGACTGGCTTATGCAGAATTGGGCACATCTGTGCCCAACAAAGCATTTCCAGAGGCTGGGGGAGGCTACTCCTCCCCTGCCTTCACACCATTTTCCAAAGGGAGAGGGTGTCACACCCTCTCTCAGAGGAAGTTCTTTGTTCTGCCATCCTGGGCCAGGCCTGGCTGGACCCCAGGAGGGCAGCTGCCTGTCTGAGGGGTTGGCAGCAGCTGCAGTGAAACCCCAGGAAGGGCAGTTTGGCAGTACCAGGGTCTGTGCTACAGACCACTGGGATCATGGGATTGTGCCAACTATGCCAGGATGGCATAGAGGGGGCAATTCCATGATCATAGACATGTTACATGGCCATATTCGGAGTTACCATTGTGAAGCTACATATAGGTAGTGACCTATATGTAGTGCACGCGTGTAATGGTGTCCCCGCACTCACAAAGTTCAGGGAATTGGCTCTGAACAATGTGGGGGCACCTTGGCTAGTGCCAGGGTGCCCTCACACTAAGTAACTTTGCACCTAACCTTTACCAGGTAAAGGTTAGACATATAGGTGACTTATAAGTTACTTAAGTGCAGTGTAAAATGGCTGTGAAATAACGTGGACGTTATTTCACTCAGGCTGCAGTGGCAGGCCTGTGTAAGAATTGTCAGAGCTCCCTATGGGTGGCAAAAGAAATGCTGCAGCCCATAGGGATCTCCTGGAACCCCAATACCCTGGGTACCTCAGTACCATATACTAGGGAATTATAAGGGTGTTCCAGTAAGCCAATGTAAATTGGTAAAATTGGTCACTAGCCTGTTAGTGACAATTTGAAAGTAATGAGAGAGCATAACCACTGAGGTTCTGGTTAGCAGAGCCTCAGTGAGACAGTTAGGCACCACACAGGGAACATATACATGCACACCTATGAGCACTGGGGCCCTGTGTGACAGGGTCCCAGTGACACATACATATAGGCCACAAACCTATGAGCACTGGGGTCCTGACCAGCAGGATCCCAGTGACACATAACAACCATACTGAAAATATAGTGTTTTCACTATGAGCACTGAGGCCTGGCTATCAGGATCCCAGTGAGACAGTGAAAACAGTGACAAACACCCTGACATACACTCACAAACAGGCCAAAAGTGGGGGTAACAAGGCTAGAAAGAGGCTACCTTCTCACACAACCCCCCCCCCAAACGAAGGACAATAAGGCTAACCTTGGCCAGTTGAGACTTTATTGTCTAAGTGGTGATAAGTAGAGAGTAGCTCTGCAATAGACTGGTTACTCCCTTTATCATCCACTATATGGTTACTTCCCTGTGGGGATGTAAACCACCCTGCTTGAAGTTTTTTAGCTAAGCAACAATGTGAAGATGTATTTTCAGAGTTTCTATCAGTAAGTTTTAGTTTAGAGCAGTGGGAATTGTCCACTGAACCTATTTGTAGTGATGGAAATGCCAGACAGGGATGCTGTCTCAGAAAAGCCATAGCTGGGCAAAAACTTTGTCCATCTGGCTGGAAGAGAGAACAGGGATGCTGTTTCTCTTGAGTTGGAGCAGGGCAGGGATGCTGTCCTATGAGCTCCACACTAGGGTAGGGATGCTGGCCTAAGTGTTGTGAGGTAGTGCAGGGTTTCTGCACTAAAGTTTCTCTGGGAGGGTTGGAGGGATGCTCCATGTTAACTAAAATGGTACTCTTTTTCTCACCAATGTTAGTTATCCCACAGAGAGGTACTTCCACCTCAGGGAGTCCAGCTTTGCCAGCTGATGATTCCCTTGGAACAGGTGCCACCCCAGGAGAGGTTTCTCCCACCACAGGAATAGTATCCTGAATGGTAGGGTGGTTAGGGGATACTGTGATACCCTTTTTACCTGTTGATGGAGAGGGATCCTGAGTTTTCAGGCCTTCTCTCCTTTGCTTTTTCATTTCACTTGAAATGAGAGGGAACAATTCCTCAGGGATGCCTAGCATGGCTGCATGGGCATAAAACTCTACATCAGCCCAACCTGAGGCCTCTAGGTCATTACCTAAGAGACAGTCTACAGGTAAGCTAGGTGATACCACCACCTGCTTAGGGCCAGTAACTCCACCCCAACTAAACTGAATTATAGCTAAGGGAAGAAACTTAGTGGAGTTATGGACATCAATAATCTTATACTGTTGTCCAATGATGTGTTGATCAGGGTGCACTAGGTTTTCAGTCACCAAAGTAAAACTGGCACCTGTGTCCCTGTAGGCCAAGGCCTCAACACCATTTATTGAAACTGTCTGCCTGTACTTATCCATTGTAAGGGGACAAGCAGCCAGTGTGGCAAGGCCAGTGCCACTAGGTGTGACAGAAACTGTCTTGGGACTGATTACATCAGTTTCCACTATGGACCCATAAGTGAACCCAACTACACCCTTTGCTTGACTGTTGCCAGCAGTCCCACCACTAGTACCACTACTGCTAGGGGCACTAGAGCTTGATGTATTAGTGGTGGTAGGCTCAGGGGGTTTACCTGGACAGGACTTATCCCCTGGCCTATGGCCTCTATTTTTACACACAAAGCACCAAGGCTTTTTAATGTGTGCAGGTTGGGAAGAAGAGGAAGAATTAGTTTTATCCCCACCCTCTGAAGAGTGTTTAAGATTTGAAGTGGGATCTTTGGTTTTACCCTTGTCCCCATGCTTGTCTTGAGATTTTTCACCATCTTTCTTCTTATTGCCATCTTTGTCACCCCCTGTATGAACTTTTCTGTTCACCCTTGTTCTGACCCATTTGTCTGCCTTCTTTCCCAATTCTTGGGGAGAGGTCAGATCAGAGTCTACCAGGTACTGGTGCAACAAATCAGACACACAATTATTAAGTATATGCTCTCTCAGGATTGTGTTATACAGGCTTTCATAATCAGTAACTTTACTGCCATGTAACCACCCCTCCAAGGCCTTCACTGAATGGTCAATGAAATCAACCCAGTCTTGTGAAGACTCCTTTTTGGTCTCACTGAACTTTATCCTGTACTGTTCAGTGGTTAAGCCATAACCATCCAGGAGTGCATTCTTAAGAACTGTAAAATTATTGGCATCATTTTCTTTCACAGTAAGGAGCCTATCCCTACCTTTTCCACTAAATGATAGCCATAGGATAGCAGCCCACTGCCTTTGAGGGACATCCTGTACAACACAGGCCCTCTCAAGTGCAGCAAACCACTTGTTAATATCATCCCCCTCCTTATAAGGGGGAACTATCTTGTGCAGATTCCTGGAATCATGCTCTTTTGCAGGATGACTATGGGGAATACTGCTGCTGCCACCATGGGTATCTAAACCCAACTTCTGTCTTTCCTTCTCTAATTCAAAAGACTGTCTATCCAAATCCAGCTGTTGCTTTTTAAGCTTCAGTCTGGTTTGTTCCACCCTCAACTTATTGAGTTCCCTCTCTAACATTCTGTCATCAGGGTTGGTGGGAGGGACATTTCTAGAAACAGAGCTATGATGGGAATGAACAGAAGGAGACCTGTCCCTTACAGAAGCCACCCTAACAGCTTGGTTTACAGAAACATTACTACCAGTATGGTGAGAATAAATGCTTTTGCTATGATGTGAGACAACACTATTTATTTGGTGTGGCTCATCATCATTACCAACTATGCTAGACTGTCTAGTAATGGGCAGGCTAGGAAGTTTCTTTCCTGAATCTTTTCCTGGGGGAGTCCCTGAATCAGATTGAGAACTATTAGGTACTTTTTCAACAGATGAGGCACCTATGGCCTTATCCTGTTCTCTAAGCATGTTAAGTAACAGTTCCAAGGAAGGATTCTTCCCTACACTCAAACCTCTCTCTATACAGAGACTCCTTGCTCTTTTCCAGCTAAGGTTGTCATATGCCAGTTTGGACAGATCAACACTTTGGCCTGTGCCAGACATTTTTAAAGAGAGTTAAAGTGATAGAAAAAGAGAAAAAAGTTTTCAGAACTTTTTGGAAAGACAGAAAAAAAACTTTTTTAAACTTTTAAGAACTTTTTGAAAGTTTAGAGGTACTTTTCAGCACTTAGAAAAGAGTGAAAAGAGGAAATGCAAAACTTTTTGGCTATGTGTATATACACTGACCTTGTTTTGTATATTTTTCTCTTATGAAAAGTACAATGACAAGAGTGGTAAGTAGTCTCAAGCACTTATCCCACCACTGCACAACCAATGTAGGAGGCTGGACTGGCTTGTAGTGAGTACCAAGGGGTACTTGCACCTTGCACCAGGCCCAGTTATCCCTTATTAGTGTATAGGGTGTCTAGCAGCTTAGGCTGATAGATAATGGTAGCTTAGCAGAGCAGCTTAGGCTGAACTAGGAGACGTGTGAAGCTACCACAGTACCACTTAGTGTCATATGCACAATATCATAAGAAAACACAATACACAGTTATACTAAAAATAAAGGTACTTTATTTTTATGACAATATGCCAAAGTATCTTAGAGTGTACCCTCAGTGAGAGGATAGGAAATATACACAAGATATATATACACAATAGCAAAAATATGCAGTATAGTCTTAGAAAACAGTGCAAACAATGTATAGTTACAATAGGATGCAATGGGGAAACATAGGGATAGGGGCAACACAAACCATATACTCCAAAAGTGGAATGCGAACCACGAATGGACCCCAAACCTATGTGACCTTGTAGAGGGTCGCTGGGACTATTAGAAAATAGTGAGAGTTAGAAAAATAACCCTCCCCAAGACCCTGAAAAGTGAGTGCAAAGTGCACCAAAGTTCCCCTAAGGACAAAGTAGTCGTGTTAGAGGAATAATGCAGGAAAGACACAAACCAGCAATGCAACAACTGTGGATTTCCAATCTAGGGTACCTGTGGAACAAGGGGACCAAGTCTAAAAGTCACAAGCAAGTCGGAGATGGGCAGATGCCCAGGAAATGCCAGCTGCGGGTGCAAAGAAGCTTCTACTGGACAGAAGAAGCTGAGGTTTCTGCAGGAACGAAAAGGGCTAGAGACTTCCCCTTTGGTGGACGGATCCCTCTCGCCGTGGAGAGTCGTGCAGAAGTGTTTTCCTGCCGAAAGAACGCCAACAAGCCTTGCTAGCTGCAAATTGTGCGTTTGGCGTTTTTGGACGCTGCTGGGGCCCAGGAGGGACCAGGAGGTCGCAAATTGGACCTGAAGAGAGAGGGGACGTCGAGCAAGACAAAGAGCCCTCACTGAAGCAGGTAGCTCCTGGAGAAGGGCCAGAAACAGGCACTACGAGGATGCGTGAAATGGTGCTCGCCGAAGTTGCACAAAGGAGTCCCACGTCGCCGGAGACCAACTTAGAAAGTCGTGCAATGCAGGTTAGAGTGCCGTGGACCCAGGCTTGGCTGTGCACAAAGGATTTCCGCCGGAAGTGCACAGGGGCCGGAGTAGCTGCAAAGTCGCGGTTCCCAGCAATGCAGCCCAGCGAGGTGAGGCAAGGACTTACCTCCACCAAACTTGGGCTGAAGAGTCACTGGACTGTGGGGGTCACTTGGACAGAGTCGCTGGATTCGAGGGACCTCGCTCGTCGTGCTGAGAGGAGACCCAAGGGACCGGTAATGCAGCTTTTTGGTGCCTGCGGTTGCAGGGGGAAGATTCCGTCGATCCACGGGAGATTTCTTCGGAGCTTCTGGTGCAGAGAGGAGGCAGGCTACCCCCACAGCATGCACAAGCAGGAAAACAGTCGAGAAGGCGGCAGGATCAGCGTTACAGAGTTGCAGTAGTCGTCTTTGCTACTATGTTGCAGGTTTGCAGGCTTCCAGCGCGGTCAGCAGTCGATTCCTTATCAGAAGGTGAAGAGAGAGATGCAGAGGAACTCGGATGAGCTCTTGCATTCGTTATCTAAAGTTTCCCCAGAGACAGAGACCCTAAATAGCCAGAAAAGAGGGTTTGGCTACCTAGGAGAGAGGATAGGCTACTAACACCTGAAGGAGCCTATCAGCAGGAGTCTCTGACGTCACCTGGTGGCACTGGCCACTCAGAGCAGTCCAGTGTGCCAGCAGCACCTCTGTTTCCAAGATGGCAGAGGTCTGGAGCACACTGGAGGAGCTCTGGACACCTCCCAGGGGAGGTGCAGGTCAGGGGAGTGGTCACTCCCCTTTCCTTTGTCCAGTTTCGCGCCAGAGCAGGGGCTAAGGGGTCCCTGAACCGGTGTAGACTGGCTTATGCAGAATTGGGCACATCTGTGCCCAACAAAGCATTTCCAGAGGCTGGGGGAGGCTACTCCTCCCCTGCCTTCACACCATTTTCCAAAGGGAGAGGGTGTCACACCCTCTCTCAGAGGAAGTTCTTTGTTCTGCCATCCTGGGCCAGGCCTGGCTGGACCCCAGGAGGGCAGCTGCCTATCTGAGGGGTTGGCAGCAGCTGCAGTGAAACCCCAGGAAGGGCAGTTTGGCAGTACCAGGGTCTGTGCTACAGACCACTGGGATCATGGGATTGTGCCAACTATGCCAGGATGGCATAGAGGGGGCAATTCCATGATCATAGACATGTTACATGGCCATATTCGGAGTTACCATTGTGAAGCTACATATAGGTAGTGACCTATATGTAGTGCACGCGTGTAATGGTGTCCCCGCACTCACAAAGTTCAGGGAATTGGCTCTGAACAATGTGGGGGCACCTTGGCTAGTGCCAGGGTGCCCTCACACTAAGTAACTTTGCACCTAACCTTTACCAGGTAAAGGTTAGACATATAGGTGACTTATAAGTTACTTAAGTGCAGTGTAAAATGGCTGTGAAATAACGTGGACGTTATTTCACTCAGGCTGCAGTGGCAGGCCTGTGTAAGAATTGTCAGAGCTCCCTATGGGTGGCAAAAGAAATGCTGCAGCCCATAGGGATCTCCTGGAACCCCAATACCCTGGGTACCTCAGTACCATATACTAGGGAATTATAAGGGTGTTCCAGTAAGCCAATGTAAATTGGTAAAATTGGTCACTAGCCTGTTAGTGACAATTTGAAAGTAATGAGAGAGCATAACCACTGAGGTTCTGGTTAGCAGAGCCTCAGTGAGACAGTTAGGCACCACACAGGGAACATATACATGCACACCTATGAGCACTGGGGCCCAGTGTGACAGGGTCCCAGTGACACATACATATAGGCCACAAACCTATGAGCACTGGGGTCCTGACCAGCAGGATCCCAGTGACACATAACAACCATACTGAAAATATAGTGTTTTCACTATGAGCACTGAGGCCTGGCTATCAGGATCCCAGTGAGACAGTGAAAACAGTGACAAACACCCTGACATACACTCACAAACAGGCCAAAAGTGGGGGTAACAAGGCTAGAAAGAGGCTACCTTCTCACACAACCCCCCCCCCCAAACGAAGGACAATAAGGCTAACCTTGGCCAGTTGAGACTTTATTGTCTAAGTGGTGATAAGTAGAGAGTAGCTCTGCAATAGACTGGTTACTCCCTTTATCATCCACTATATGGTTACTTCCCTGTGGGGATGTAAACCACCCTGCTTGAAGTTTTTTAGCTAAGCAACAATGTGAAGATGTATTTTCAGAGTTTCTATCAGTAAGTTTTAGTTTAGAGCAGTGGGAATTGTCCACTGAACCTATTTGTAGTGATGGAAATGCCAGACAGGGATGCTGTCTCAGAAAAGCCATAGCTGGGCAAAAACTTTGTCCATCTGGCTGGAAGAGAGAACAGGGATGCTGTTTCTCTTGAGTTGGAGCAGGGCAGGGATGCTGTCCTATGAGCTCCACACTAGGGTAGGGATGCTGGCCTAAGTGTTGTGAGGTAGTGCAGGGTTTCTGCACTAAAGTTTCTCTGGGAGGGTTGGAGGGATGCTCCATGTTAACTAAAATGGTACTCTTTTTCTCACCAATGTTAGTTATCCCACAGAGAGGTACTTCCACCTCAGGGAGTCCAGCTTTGCCAGCTGATGATTCCCTTGGAACAGGTGCCACCCCAGGAGAGGTTTCTCCCACCACAGGAATAGTATCCTGAATGGTAGGGTGGTTAGGGGATACTGTGATACCCTTTTTACCTGTTGATGGAGAGGGATCCTGAGTTTTCAGGCCTTCTCTCCTTTGCTTTTTCATTTCACTTGAAATGAGAGGGAACAATTCCTCAGGGATGCCTAGCATGGCTGCATGGGCATAAAACTCTACATCAGCCCAACCTGAGGCCTCTAGGTCATTACCTAAGAGACAGTCTACAGGTAAGCTAGGTGATACCACCACCTGCTTAGGGCCAGTAACTCCACCCCAACTAAACTGAATTATAGCTAAGGGAAGAAACTTAGTGGAGTTATGGACATCAATAATCTTATACTGTTGTCCAATGATGTGTTGATCAGGGTGCACTAGGTTTTCAGTCACCAAAGTAAAACTGGCACCTGTGTCCCTGTAGGCCAAGGCCTCAACACCATTTATTGAAACTGTCTGCCTGTACTTATCCATTGTAAGGGGACAAGCAGCCAGTGTGGCAAGGCCAGTGCCACTAGGTGTGACAGAAACTGTCTTGGGACTGATTACATCAGTTTCCACTATGGACCCATAAGTGAACCCAACTACACCCTTTGCTTGACTGTTGCCAGCAGTCCCACCACTAGTACCACTACTGCTAGGGGCACTAGAGCTTGATGTATTAGTGGTGGTAGGCTCAGGGGGTTTACCTGGACAGGACTTATCCCCTGGCCTATGGCCTCTATTTTTACACACAAAGCACCAAGGCTTTTTAAAGTGTGCAGGTTGGGAAGAAGAGGAAGAATTAGTTTTATCCCCACCCTCTGAAGAGTGTTTAAGATTTGAAGTGGGATCTTTGGTTTTACCCTTGTCCCCATGCTTGTCTTGAGATTTTTCACCATCTTTCTTCTTATTGCCATCTTTGTCACCCCCTGTATGAACTTTTCTGTTCACCCTTGTTCTGACCCATTTGTCTGCCTTCTTTCCCAATTCTTGGGGAGAGGTCAGATCAGAGTCTACCAGGTACTGGTGCAACAAATCAGACACACAATTATTAAGTATATGCTCTCTCAGGATTGTGTTATACAGGCTTTCATAATCAGTAACTTTACTGCCATGTAACCACCCCTCCAAGGCCTTCACTGAATGGTCAATGAAATCAACCCAGTCTTGTGAAGACTCCTTTTTGGTCTCTCTGAACTTTATCCTGTACTGTTCAGTGGTTAAGCCATAACCATCCAGGAGTGCATTCTTAAGAACTGTAAAATTATTGGCATAATTTTCTTTCACAGTAAGGAGCCTATCCCTACCTTTTCCACTAAATGATAGCCATAGGATAGCAGCCCACTGCCTTTGAGGGACATCCTGTACAACACAGGCCCTCTCAAGTGCAGCAAACCACTTGTTAATGTCATCCCCCTCCTTATAAGGGGGAACTATCTTGTGCAGATTCCTGGAATCATGCTCTTTTGCAGGATGACTATGGGGAATACTGCTGCTGCCACCATGGGTATCTAAACCCAACTTCTGTCTTTCCTTCTCTAATTCAAAAGACTGTCTATCCAAATCCAGCTGTTGCTTTTTAAGCTTCAGTCTGGTTTGTTCCACCCTCAACTTATTGAGTTCCCTCTCTAACATTCTGTCATCAGGGTTGGTGGGAGGGACATTTCTAGAAACAGAGCTATGATGGGAATGAACAGAAGGAGACCTGTCCCTTACAGAAGCCACCCTAACAGCTTGGTTTACAGAAACATTACTACCAGTATGGTGAGAATAAATGCTTTTGCTATGATGTGAGACAACACTATTTATTTGGTGTGGCTCATCATCATTACCAACTATGCTAGACTGTCTAGTAATGGGCAGGCTAGGAAGTTTCTTTCCTGAATCTTTTCCTGGGGGAGTCCCTGAATCAGATTGAGAACTATTAGGTACTTTTTCAACAGATGAGGCACCTATGGCCTTATCCTGTTCTCTAAGCATGTTAAGTAACAGTTCCAAGGAAGGATTCTTCCCTACACTCAAACCTCTCTCTATACAGAGACTCCTTGCTCTTTTCCAGCTAAGGTTGTCATATGCCAGTTTGGACAGATCAACACTTTGGCCTGTGCCAGACATTTTTAAAGAGAGTTAAAGTGATAGAAAAAGAGAAAAAAGTTTTCAGAACTTTTTGGAAAGACAGAAAAAAAACTTTTTTAAACTTTTAAGAACTTTTTGAAAGTTTAGAGGTACTTTTCAGCACTTAGAAAAGAGTGAAAAGAGGAAATGCAAAACTTTTTGGCTATGTGTATATACACTGACCTTGTTTTGTATATTTTTCTCTTATGAAAAGTACAATGACAAGAGTGGTAAGTAGTCTCAAGCACTTATCCCACCACTGCACAACCAATGTAGGAGGCTGGACTGGCTTGTAGTGAGTACCAAGGGGTACTTGCACCTTGCACCATGCCCAGTTATCCCTTATTAGTGTATAGGGTGTCTAGCAGCTTAGGCTGATAGATAATGGTAGCTTAGCAGAGCAGCTTAGGCTGAACTAGGAGACGTGTGAAGCTACCACAGTACCACTTAGTGTCATATGCACAATATCATAAGAAAACACAATACACAGTTATACTAAAAATAAAGGTGCTTTATTTTTATGACAATATGCCAAAGTATCTTAGAGTGTACCCTCAGTGAGAGGATAGGAAATATACACAAGATATATATACACAATAGCAAAAATATGCAGTATAGTCTTAGAAAACAGTGCAAACAATGTATAGTTACAATAGGATGCAATGGGGAAACATAGGGATAGGGGCAACACAAACCATATACTCCAAAAGTGGAATGCGAACCACGAATGGACCCCAAACCTATGTGACCTTGTAGAGGGTCGCTGGGACTATTAGAAAATAGTGAGAGTTAGAAAAATAACCCTCCCCAAGACCCTGAAAAGTGAGTGCAAAGTGCACCAAAGTTCCCCTAAGGACAAAGTAGTCGTGTTAGAGGAATAATGCAGGAAAGACACAAACCAGCAATGCAACAACTGTGGATTTCCAATCTAGGGTACCTGTGGAACAAGGGGACCAAGTCCAAAAGTCACAAGCAAGTCGGAGATGGGCAGATGCCCAGGAAATGCCAGCTGCGGGTGCAAAGAAGCTTCTACTGGACAGAAGAAGCTGAGGTTTCTGCAGGAACAAAAAGGGCTAGAGACTTCCCCTTTGGTGGACGGATCCCTCTTGCCGTGGAGAGTCGTGCAGAAGTGTTTTCCTGCCAAAAGAACGCCAACAAGCCTTGCTAGCTGCAAATCGTTTGTTTGGTGTTTTTGGACGCTGCTGGGGCCCAGGAGGAACCAGGAGGTCGCAAATTGGACCTGAAGAGAGAGGGGACGTCGAGCAAGACAAAGAGCCCTCACTGAAGCAGGTAGCACCCGGAGAAGGGCCAGAAACAGGCACTACAAGGATGCGTGAAACGGTGCTCGCCGAAGTTGCACAAAGGAGTCCCACGTCGCCGGAGACCAACTTAGAAAGTCGTGCAATGCAGGTTAGAGTGCCGTGGACCCAGGCTTGGCTGTGCACAAAGGATTTCCGCCGGAAGTGCACAGGGGCCGGAGTAGCTGCAAAGTCGCGGTTCCCAGCAATGCAGCCCAGCGAGGTGAGGCAAGGACTTACCTCCACCAAACTTCGGCTGAAGAGTCACTGGACTGTGGGGGTCACTTGGACAGAGTCGCTGGATTCAAGGGACCTCGCTCGTCGTGCTGAGAGGAGACCCAAGGGACCGGTAATGCAGCTTTTTGGTGCCTGCGGTTGCAGGGGGAAGATTCCGTCGACCCACGGGAGATTTCTTCGGAGCTTCTGGTGCAGAGAGGAGGCAGGCTACCCCCACAGCATGCACAAGCAGGAAAACAGTCGAGAAGGCGGCAGGATCAGCGTTACAGAGTTGCAGTAGTCGTCTTTGCTACTATGTTGCAGGTTTGCAGGCTTCCAGCGCGGTCAGCAGTCGATTCCTTATCAGAAGGTGAAGAGAGAGATGCAGAGGAACTCGGATGAGCTCTTGCATTCGTTATCTAAAGTTTCCCCAGAGACAGAGACCCTAAATAGCCAGAAAAGAGGGTTTGGCTACCTAGGAGAGAGGATAGGCTACTAACACCTGAAGGAGCCTATCAGCAGGAGTCTCTGACGTCACCTGGTGGCACTGGCCACTCAGAGCAGTCCAGTGTGCCAGCAGCACCTCTGTTTCCAAGATGGCAGAGGTCTGGAGCACACTGGAGGAGCTCTGGACACCTCCCAGGGGAGGTGCAGGTCAGGGGAGTGGTCACTCCCCTTTCCTTTGTCCAGTTTCGCACCAGAGCAGGGGCTAAGGGGTCCCTGAACCGGTGTAGACTGGCTTATGCAGAATTGGGCACATCTGTGCCCAACAAAGCATTTCCAGAGGCTGGGGGAGGCTACTCCTCCCCTGCCTTCACACCATTTTCCAAAGGGAGAGGGTGTCACACCCTCTCTCAGAGGAAGTTCTTTGTTCTGCCATCCTGGGCCAGGCCTGGCTGGACCCCAGGAGGGCAGCTGCCTGTCTGAGGGGTTGGCAGCAGCTGCAGTGAAACCCCAGGAAGGGCAGTTTGGCAGTACCAGGGTCTGTGCTACAGACCACTGGGATCATGGGATTGTGCCAACTATGCCAGCATGGCATAGAGGGGGCAATTCCATGATCATAGACATGTTACATGGCCATATTCGGAGTTACCATTGTGAAGCTACATATAGGTAGTGACCTATATGTAGTGCACGCGTGTAATGGTGTCCCCGCACTCACAAAGTTCAGGGAATTGGCTCTGAACAATGTGGGGGCACCTTGGCTAGTGCCAGGGTGCCCTCACACTAAGTAACTTTGCACCTAACCTTTACCAGGTAAAGGTTAGACATATAGGTGACTTATAAGTTACTTAAGTGCAGTGTAAAATGGCTGTGAAATAACGTGGACGTTATTTCACTCAGGCTGCAGTGGCAGGCCTGTGTAAGAATTGTCAGAGCTCCCTATGGGTGGCAAAAGAAATGCTGCAGCCCATAGGGATCTCCTGGAACCCCAATACCCTGGGTACCTCAGTACCATATACTAGGGAATTATAAGGGTGTTCCAGTAAGCCAATGTAAATTGGTAAAATTGGTCACTAGCCTGTTAGTGACAATTTGAAAGTAATGAGAGAGCATAACCACTGAGGTTCTGGTTAGCAGAGCCTCAGTGAGACAGTTAGGCACCACACAGGGAACATATACATGCACACCTATGAGCACTGGGGCCCTGTGTGACAGGGTCCCAGTGACACATACATATAGGCCACAAACCTATGAGCACTGGGGTCCTGACCAGCAGGATCCCAGTGACACATAACAACCATACTGAAAATATAGTGTTTTCACTATGAGCACTGAGGCCTGGCTATCAGGATCCCAGTGAGACAGTGAAAACAGTGACAAACACCCTGACATACACTCACAAACAGGCCAAAAGTGGGGGTAACAAGGCTAGAAAGAGGCTACCTTCTCACACAACCCCCCCCCCAAACGAAGGACAATAAGGCTAACCTTGGCCAGTTGAGACTTTATTGTCTAAGTGGTGATAAGTAGAGAGTAGCTCTGCAATAGACTGGTTACTCCCTTTATCATCCACTATATGGTTACTTCCCTGTGGGGATGTAAACCACCCTGTTTGAAGTTTTTTAGCTAAGCAACAATGTGAAGATGTATTTTCAGAGTTTCTATCAGTAAGTTTTAGTTTAGAGCAGTGGGAATTGTCCACTGAACCTATTTGTAGTGATGGAAATGCCAGACAGGGATGCTGTCTCAGAAAAGCCATAGCTGGGCAAAAACTTTGTCCATCTGGCTGGAAGAGAGAACAGGGATGCTGTTTCTCTTGAGTTGGAGCAGGGCAGGGATGCTGTCCTATGAGCTCCACACTAGGGCAGGGATGCTGGCCTAAGTGTTGTGAGGTAGTGCAGGGTTTCTGCACTAAAGTTTCTCTGGGAGGGTTGGAGGGATGCTCCATGTTAACTAAAATGGTACTCTTTTTCTCACCAATGTTAGTTATCCCACAGAGAGGTACTTCCACCTCAGGGAGTCCAGCTTTGCCAGCTGATGATTCCCTTGGAACAGGTGCCACCCCAGGAGAGGTTTCTCCCACCACAGGAATAGTATCCTGAATGGTAGGGTGGTTAGGGGATACTGTGATACCCTTTTTACCTGTTGATGGAGAGGGATCCTGAGTTTTCAGGCCTTCTCTCCTTTGCTTTTTCATTTCACTTGAAATGAGAGGGAACAATTCCTCAGGGATGCCTAGCATGGCTGCATGGGCATAAAACTCTACATCAGCCCAACCTGAGGCCTCTAGGTCATTACCTAAGAGACAGTCTACAGGTAAGCTAGGTGATACCACCACCTGCTTAGGGCCAGTAACTCCACCCCAACTAAACTGAATTATAGCTAAGGGAAGAAACTTAGTGGAGTTATGGACATCAATAATCTTATACTGTTGTCCAATGATGTGTTGATCAGGGTGCACTAGGTTTTCAGTCACCAAAGTAAAACTGGCACCTGTGTCCCTGTAGGCCAAGGCCTCAACACCATTTATTGAAACTGTCTGCCTGTACTTATCCATTGTAAGGGGACAAGCAGCCAGTGTGGCAAGGCCAGTGCCACTAGGTGTGACAGAAACTGTCTTGGGACTGATTACATCAGTTTCCACTATGGACCCATAAGTGAACCCAACTACACCCTTTGCTTGACTGTTGCCAGCAGTCCCACCACTAGTACCACTACTGCTAGGGGCACTAGAGCTTGATGTATTAGTGGTGGTAGGCTCAGGGGGTTTACCTGGACAGGACTTATCCCCTGGCCTATGGCCTCTATTTTTACACACAAAGCACCAAGGCTTTTTAATGTGTGCAGGTTGGGAAGAAGAGGAAGAATTAGTTTTATCCCCACCCTCTGAAGAGTGTTTAAGATTTGAAGTGGGATCTTTGGTTTTACCCTTATCCCCATGCTTGTCTTGAGATTTTTCACCATCTTTCTTCTTATTGCCATCTTTGTCACCCCCTGTATGAACTTTTCTGTTCACCCTTGTTCTGACCCATTTGTCTACCTTCTTTCCCAATTCTTGGGGAGAGGTCAGATCAGAGTCTACCAGGTACTGGTGCAACAAATCAGACACACAATTATTAAGTATATGCTCTCTCAGGATTGTGTTATATAGGCTTTCATAATCAGTAACTTTACTGCCATGTAACCACCCCTCCAAGGCCTTCACTGAATGGTCAATGAAATCAACCCAGTCTTGTGAAGACTCCTTTTTGGTCTCTCTGAACTTTATCCTGTACTGTTCAGTGGTTAAGCCATAACCATCCAGGAGTGCATTCTTAAGAACTGTAAAATTATTGGCATCATTTTCTTTCACAGTAAGGAGCCTATCCCTACCTTTTCCACTAAATGATAGTGTCAAAGCCCAGCTCACCTGAGTTCTTGTTCAGTTCTGATGGAGGTTGAAGACAATCCGACCCCACCCTGAAACTGCTTGTTCCAGCACACTAGTTTTTAACACAGTGCACTAAGAACAGAAGCTCAAGGGTAGGGGGGAAGTGGATAAAATAAAAAAAGAGAGACAACACCGTTCTTGCGTTTCCACTGTTGAAGTGCTGCACAAATCTGCGGCCCTTTCTGACTTCTGTAGAAACTGGTGCCTCTTGGATCCTGGTCTCGAGTTTCCAGGTTTGGAATGTGTTACTGCTCTGGGATGTGCTTTCTATTACTGTAAAGCTTTTTTCCCATATCTCCAGAATCTTTTGGAAAACAAATACTGTACTTTTACATCAAAATACAGCATGTAATTTGTGCAAGTCCTTGATTTACTGTTTGCCTTGCTGTTAATGGTTTCCACTGTTCGATTCTTAAAAGTTCCATAAAAAAAAAACAATGTTTGTTTCACAAAGCTCCGCAAGGTATTCTTGCAACAAAGAGCCTGAATCACAATGTTCGTGGAAGGTATCTTGCTTCAAACCGTCCACACACGAATCCAGAAATTGTTGTCAAAGTTCCTTCAGGTAATAAAAAGTTTTGCACTTACTTGTTGCTGGCAAGAGATACTGATCAGTCTAACCTTGTCTTCTTTCTCTTTTGCAGGTTGTTTGTAGGAGAGAGGCTGAGGCAAGGAGGAACCGGAAACCAGAAGAAGGAAGAGCCAGCAGCTGCGCGCATTGAAGCCAATGAAAGTCTGTAGAGAGCAGGAGTGCCAGCGCCGAGGGATCTGTTCTCAGGTAAGCGGGAGGTAGACGAGCACAAGCACTGGGTGAGGCTCGGGGGCTGCCTTTTATAGACAGGGCTGGGTGTGGTTCGAAGAGCTGGGTGTGGTTTGAAGGGCTGGGTGTGGTCCTCACATGCTGCACATGTTCTTGAAAGGTGTGCAGAGTTTCAGTTATTATGCAAATGAGTTGAATTAACACATGGCCTAAGGAGGAGTGTTTTAAAGAAGCCTTGGTAAAAGCAAGGCCCAATGTGTAAACAAAACAGCACATTAAACAACATACACAGAAGCCTAAGGGGGGGGGAAGGTGAGATAACAAGAAAGGGTTTGAATAGTAAGTTTAAAAGGGAGCTATTACAGAACCCACTAGTGCAGTGAGAGGGGACATGCTCTTTGCTGTGCACAAACCCTAACAGTTGCCCCCCTCAAAGGCCCTCCTACAGGACGGGGTTTTCCTGGGTTTTTTAAATAAAACCGTCTAATCAGCTGTGGGGCATGTACATATGATGCTGGTTCCCATGAATTCTCAGATTCATCATATCCTTTCCATTCTACTAAATAAAACAGACGTCCACTAATTCTTTTTGAGTCTTTTATGCTTTTCACTTCATATTCTAGATTTCCCTTAATTGGTATGGGTGGAGGTGGTGGTTCAGGTCGGGTTTTTGGGTTGTACGGCTTAAGCAAGGACACATGGAATGTAGTATGTACTGGATATTCTTTTGGTAAATCTAATTTTACTGTTACCGGGTTTACTATGGCAGTTATACTAAAGGGTCCAATGAAACGTGGTTGCAGCTTTCGGGATCCCTCTATGTTTAGGTTCTTTGTGGAGAGCCATACCTTGTCACCAATTTTATACATTGGGGCCTCAGATCTGTGTTTGTCTGCTTGTCTTTTCATGCTTTCCTTGTACTTTAATAAATGTTTCCTGGCTTTGTCTTGTATGTCACCTAACCTCGTTAGTCTATCCGTTACTGTAGGCAACAGGGACTCTTCTAACAAAATGGGTATAGCTCTTGGATGATACCCCTGCAAGAAATAGAATGGTGAGCAAAGTAGAGCTGAATGCTCAGTATTATTATAAACAAACTCCGCTACAGGGAGAGCTTCCAACCATTCACTAGAATAATCAGCCAATAAACAACGTAGCGTTTGAAGTAAGGTTTGGTTCAGTCGTTCAGTCTGTCCATCTGTCTCTGGGTGGAAAGCAGTGGATAATGCCACATCTATTTTCAGTTTTTCACATAATTTTTTCCAAAATCTAGAGTTGAACTGGCTCCCTCGATCTGACACCACTTTGCTTGGCAAACCATGTAAACGCACAATTTCCCTTATAAAAATATCGGCAAATTCTGCCGCCGTGGGTAATTTCCGTAATGGTACAAAATGTGCCATTTTAGATAAAAAATCCACTATAACCAACACTGTTGTGAAGGATTTTACAGGTGGTAAGCCTACAATAAAGTCTACGCTCACAGTGTGCCAAGGTTGCTTGGGTGTTGGCATTGGTATTAACAAGCCGTCAGGGGCCTTATGAGAAGATTTATGTCTTGCACAAATTGGACAGGTAGTGACAAATTGCTTAATGTCCTTTCTTATAGTGTCCCACCAAAAGTGTTTTTGCACATTTTCCAGGGTTTTTACCCAACCAGGATGACCTGCCAATGGTGAGGCGTGATGCCAAATTATCACCTGTGTTTGTAATTCAGAGGTGGGCACTAACAGCATGTTGTCGTGATACAATAAACCTCGTTGTATTGTGTTATGGGAATCCTTTAACCAATCCTGAGGTGCTATTTGCATGTGTGCATTATATAGATCTGTGATGAAATCCTTCTGTTGTACTGGTGCCAAAAACTTTTGGGGAGGAATAATGGGTTCTCCTATTTTATCTTGTTTCATGTCTGAGGTATGTCCGTATCTAGATAACACATCAGATTGAATTTGTTGTGCACCTGGTCTATAGGTTATAACAAAGTCAAATGTGCTAAAAAAATTTAACCAGCGCATCTGACGTGGTGTTAGTGCTTTAAGTGATCCAAAAAACTGTAGGTTCTTATGGTCAGAAAAGATTGTAACTGGGTACTTGGCTCCCATTAAATGATGCCTCCATTCTGAAAAGGCTACTTTGATAGCTAGTAGTTCCCTTTCAGCCACAGTGTAATTTTGTTCAGCTGGTAATAACTTTTTGGAATAGAAGGCTATAGGATGTAACTGGCCATCTACTATATCTCGTTGAGAGAGAACTCCTCCTAAAGCTACTTGTGAAGCATCCGCTTCAACAAAAAAGGGCAAGTCAGGATCAGGATGTTTCAGAATTGGGGCTGAAGTGAACTTTTGTTTTAGGAGTTGAAAGGCGTGTGCCGCCTCATCAGTCCAAAGAAATCGTTGCCCTTTCCGCAACAAGGTAGTTATTGGGGCCGCAATGTCTGCAAAATGTGCAATAAACCTCCTATAAAAATTGGCGAAACCCAGAAATTTCTGAATATCTTTTACAGAGGATGGTTCTGGCCAATCAGCAATAGCACTGATTTTCTTTACATCCATAGTTATTCCTTGAGGTGACAGGCAGTATCCTAAAAAGTCCACCTTGCTGACATTAAAAGTACACTTTTCTAACTTAGCAAAAAGATGATTTTCTTTTAACTTTGATAATACTGCACGAACATGTTGGGTATGTTCTTCTGAGTTCTTAGAGTAAATGAGGATGTCGTCTATGTATACTATGACACAAACGTCCAGGAATTCGTGTAGGACCTCATTTATAAAGAACTGAAAGGCCGCAGGGGCATTACATAACCCAAAGGGCATTACTGTGTACTCAAATAAACCAAACTTTGTCTTGAAAGCTGTCTTCCACTCATCCCCCTCTTTTACTCGGACCAGGTGGTAAGCTCCCCGCAGATCTAGTTTAGTGTATACAGTAGAATGTCTTAATTGATCCAACAACACAGGTATTAGAGGAAGAGGATATTTATTCTTTATTGTAGCCTTATTTAGTCCTCTATAATCGATACACGCGCGCAGGGATTTATCCGGCTTCGGGATAAAAAAGAGTGGAGATGATACCGGAGATGTGGAATGACGGATGAACCCAGACTGTAGTAGGTCATCTAGGTAGGTTCTTAAGTATTTGGTTTCTTCGTCAGTCAAAGCATATACTCTGTTATTAGGTAAAGGGGCCCCTGGGATAAGATCTATACGGCAGTCATAAGACCGATGTGGGGGCAGCACACTAGCCTTTACTGGATCAAAGACGTCTTTAAAGTCAGAATATTCAGGAGGGAGACTTGGTTCATCTTGTGTAACACTAGCACAGTGTAATACTGTGCTCTGTTCTGTACCTGCTTCTTGATAGCAATTGGTTCTACAGAAAGAGGAATCCAAAGTAACAGTTCTATTCACCCAGTCAATTTTTGGGTTATGAGTTGTTAACCAGGGTACCCCGAGAATCAAACCAAAATTAGGAGTATCTATCAGATCAAAGCTAATCACCTCTGTGTGCCCGTTCTGACAGACCATAACAAGTGGACTTGTTTGTTTTGTGATTAATCCAGAGGTCAATTCTGACCCATCCACTGCACATACTGCTTCTGGACAAGGCTTTAGGCACATAGGAAGTCCTAAGTTTTCAGCTAACTTATTATCCACAAAATTTCCTGTCGCGCCTGAGTCCAGTAGGACAGGGAGAGAATGCCTCACTTGGGTAGTAACAATTAAAACGACCTGAATTATGAAATGTCTAGGAATGTGCGGTACCATGAAGGCTGCAGCATTAGAGGTTTGATTAAGATGTTTTCTCGAACAAGTAACCTCTCCCCTTGTCGAGCTTAATCGTTTCCCGATTCAGTTGAGGAGGTGGAGGAAACAGCACCCTTTTGTGGAGTTTTAGGCTTTACTGGACATTCTCTGGCAAAGTGACCTGCCCTGCCACAATATAAACATAATTGAAGTTTTCTCCTTCTTTCTTTTTCCTCTGATGTGAGTGGACCTCTGAGTGTCCCTATTTGCATAGGCTCAGGTTCAGGGAGTTTATTATCTGTGTCTTTCTTCTCGTGTTTAATAAAAGTTAACCGTGATTCCAGTTTGTATTTATCTCCCTTTCTTTCTCCTAGTCTATGTTCTAATTTCACAACTAAATCTACAAAGTCCGAATAGTCTTCTGGCAAATCAACGATATGAGCCAGCGCGTCTTTTAACTCGTCTCTCAAACCTTTATAAAAAAGGGAGACACGCTTTCCTTCTGGCCACTGTGTCTCGGTGAGTAAACGATTAAAACTAGTGAGATAGGTCAATAAATCCTTGTTACCTTGTTTAAGATTTAAAAGCTCATTATCACTTGCCTGCATGAAAGTGTGTTTTGCAAAAAGGCTGGTCATGGTACGTTTAAATTGATTCCAATTATGGAGGATGGGATCATCTCTATCCACGAAAGGAATTGACCAATTGGCTGCTGTGCCACCCAAATAAGACAAGACGAATGCCACTTTCGTAGCATCAGTAGGGAACTGTTGTGGCTTACAAACGAAGTGTAATTGACATTGATGGATAAAAACATGGAATTTGTTACTATCTCCATGAAAACGTTCAGGTGCTGCTAAGGGCACAGCATTAGGAACATTAACAGTAACCTCAACTGGGGGAGGCAAAGTTGTATGTTTTGATGGCGCCCCTGTCTCTGAGGTGGTTTTAAACAAAGGCGTAAAAGCTGTGTTCCACTGAGATCCCCTAAATTTATACCTGCTTAAATCCTGTTTTAAAGAGGTATTCTCCATCTTTAATCTCTCTATTTCCTCTTGCATATGTTGTAAGATGCCAGACACTGATTCATTATGAGCCAAGTCCTCATTTAGGGCCTGCGCCATATCCGTGACGTCAATGCCCTCTATTTCTTCCCCGGTATTCATCGTCCACCAGAACTGAATTTTTTTAAGGCTTGTGCTTCTGTCAAAGCCCAGCTCACCTGAGTTCTTGTTCAGTTCTGATGGAGGTTGAAGACAATCCGACCCCACCCTGAAACTGCTTGTTCCAGCACACTAGTTTTTAACACAGTGCACTAAGAACAGAAGCTCAAGGGTAGGGGGGAAGTGGATAAAATAAAAAAAGAGAGACAACACCGTTCTTGCGTTTCCACTGTTGAAGTGCTGCACAAATCTGCGGCCCTTTCTGACTTCTGTAGAAACTGGTGCCTCTTGGATCCTGGTCTCGAGTTTCCAGGTTTGGAATGTGTTACTGCTCTGGGATGTGCTTTCTATTACTGTAAAGCTTTTTTCCCATATCTCCAGAATCTTTTGGAAAACAAATACTGTACTTTTACATCAAAATACAGCATGTAATTTGTGCAAGTCCTTGATTTACTGTTTGCCTTGCTGTTAATGGTTTCCACTGTTCGATTCTTAAAAGTTCCATAAAAAAAAAACAATGTTTGTTTCACAAAGCTCCGCAAGGTATTCTTGCAACAAAGAGCCTGAATCACAATGTTCGTGGAAGGTATCTTGCTTCAAACCGTCCACACACGAATCCAGAAATTGTTGTCAAAGTTCCTTCAGGTAATAAAAAGTTTTGCACTTACTTGTTGCTGGCAAGAGATACTGATCAGTCTAACCTTGTCTTCTTTCTCTTTTGCAGGTTGTTTGTAGGAGAGAGGCTGAGGCAAGGAGGAACCGGAAACCAGAAGAAGGAAGAGCCAGCAGCTGCGCGCATTGAAGCCAATGAAAGTCTGTAGAGAGCAGGAGTGCCAGCGCCGAGGGATCTGTTCTCAGGTAAGCGGGAGGTAGACGAGCACAAGCACTGGGTGAGGCTCGGGGGCTGCCTTTTATAGACAGGGCTGGGTGTGGTTCGAAGAGCTGGGTGTGGTTTGAAGGGCTGGGTGTGGTCCTCACATGCTGCACATGTTCTTGAAAGGTGTGCAGAGTTTCAGTTATTATGCAAATGAGTTGAATTAACACATGGCCTAAGGAGGAGTGTTTTAAAGAAGCCTTGGTAAAAGCAAGGCCCAATGTGTAAACAAAACAGCACATTAAACAACATACACAGAAGCCTAAGGGGGGGGGAAGGTGAGATAACAAGAAAGGGTTTGAATAGTAAGTTTAAAAGGGAGCTATTACAGAACCCACTAGTGCAGTGAGAGGGGACATGCTCTTTGCTGTGCACAAACCCTAACAGATAGCCATAGGATAGCAGCCCACTGCCTTTGAGGGACATCCTGTACAACACAGGCCCTCTCAAGTGCAGCAAACCACTTGTTAATATCATCCCCCTCCTTATAAGGGGGAACTATCTTGTGCAGATTCCTGGAATCATGCTCTTTTGCAGGATGACTATGGGGAATACTGCTGCTGCCACCATGGGTATCTAAACCCAACTTCTGTCTTTCCTTCTCTAATTCAAAAGACTGTCTATCCAAATCCAGCTGTTGCTTTTTAAGCTTCAGTCTGGTTTGTTCCACCCTCAACTTATTGAGTTCCCTCTCTAACATTCTGTCATCAGGGTTGGTGGGAGGGACATTTCTAGAAACAGAGCTATGATGGGAATGAACAGAAGGAGACCTGTCCCTTACAGAAGCCACCCTAACAGCTTGGTTTACAGAAACATTACTACCAGTATGGTGAGAATAAATGCTTTTGCTATGATGTGAGACAACACTATTTATTTGGTATGGCTCATCATCATTACCAACTATGCTAGACTGTCTAGTAATGGGCAGGCTAGGAAGTTTCTTTCCTGAATCTTTTCCTGGGGGAGTCCCTGAATCAGATTGAGAACTATTAGGTACTTTTTCAACAGATGAGGCACCTATGGCCTTATCCTGTTCTCTAAGCATGTTAAGTAACAGTTCCAAGGAAGGATTCTTCCCTACACTCAAACCTCTCTCTATACAGAGACTCCTTGCTCTTTTCCAGCTAAGGTTGTCATATGCCAGTTTGGACAGATCAACACTTTGGCCTGTGCCAGACATTTTTAAAGAGAGTTAAAGTGATAGAAAAAGAGAAAAAAGTTTTCAGAACTTTTTGGAAAGACAGAAAAAAAACTTTTTTAAACTTTTAAGAACTTTTTGAAAGTTTAGAGGTACTTTTCAGCACTTAGAAAAGAGTGAAAAGAGGAAATGCAAAACTTTTTGGCTATGTGTATATACACTGACCTTGTTTTGTATATTTTTCTCTTATGAAAAGTACAATGACAAGAGTGGTAAGTAGTCTCAAGCACTTATCCCACCACTGCACAACCAATGTAGGAGGCTGGACTGGCTTGTAGTGAGTACCAAGGGGTACTTGCACCTTGCACCAGGCCCAGTTATCCCTTATTAGTGTATAGGGTGTCTAGCAGCTTAGGCTGATAGATAATGGTAGCTTAGCAGAGCAGCTTAGGCTGAACTAGGAGACGTGTGAAGCTACCACAGTACCACTTAGTGTCATATGCACAATATCATAAGAAAACACAATACACAGTTATACTAAAAATAAAGGTACTTTATTTTTATGACAATATGCCAAAGTATCTTAGAGTGTACCCTCAGTGAGAGGATAGGAAATATACACAAGATATATATACACAATAGCAAAAATATGCAGTATAGTCTTAGAAAACAGTGCAAACAATGTATAGTTACAATAGGATGCAATGGGGAAACATAGGGATAGGGGCAACACAAACCATATACTCCAAAAGTGGAATGCGAACCACGAATGGACCCCAAACCTATGTGACCTTGTAGAGGGTCGCTGGGACTATTAGAAAATAGTGAGAGTTAGAAAAATAACCCTCCCCAAGACCCTGAAAAGTGAGTGCAAAGTGCACCAAAGTTCCCCTAAGGACAAAGTAGTTGTGTTAGAGGAATAATGCAGGAAAGACACAAACCAGCAATGCAACAACTGTGGATTTCCAATCTAGGGTACCTGTGGAACAAGGGGACCAAGTCCAAAAGTCACAAGCAAGTCGGAGATGGGCAGATGCCCAGGAAATGCCAGCTGCGGGTGCAAAGAAGCTTCTACTGGACAGAAGAAGCTGAGGTTTCTGCAGGAACAAAAAGGGCTAGAGACTTCCCCTTTGGTGGACGGATCCCTCTTGCCGTGGAGAGTCGTGCAGAAGTGTTTTCCCGCCGAAAGAACGCCAACAAGCCTTGCTAGCTGCAAATCGTGCGTTTGGCGTTTTTGGACGCTGCTGGGGTCCAGGAGGGACCAGGAGGTCGCAAATTGGACCTGAAGAGAGAGGGGACGTCGAGCAAGACAATGAGCCCTGACTGAAGCAGGTAGCACTCGGAAAAGTGCCAGAAACAGGCACTACAAGGATGCGTGAAACGGTGCTCACCGAAGTTGCACAAAGGAGTCCCACGTCGCCGGAGACCAACTTAGAAAGTCGTGCAATGCAGGTTAGAGTGCCGTGGACCCAGGCTTGGCTGTGCACAAAGGATTTCCACCGGAAGTTCACAGGGGCCGGAGTAGCTGCAAAGTCGCGGTTCCCAGCAATGCAGCCCAGCGAGGTGAGGCAAGGACTTACCTCCACCAAACTTGGGCTGAAGAGTCACTGGACTGTGGGGGTCACTTGGACAGAGTCGCTGGATTCGAGGGGCCTCGCTCGTCGTGCTGAGAGGAGACCCAAGGGACCGGTAATGCAGCTTTTTGGTGCCTGCGGTTGCAGGGGGAAGATTCCGTCGACCCACGGGAGATTTCTTCAGAGCTTCTGGTGCAGAGAGGAGGCAGGCTACCCCCACAGCATGCACAAGCAGGAAAACAGTTGAGAAGGCGGCAGGATCAGCGTTACAGAGTTGCAGTAGTCGTCTTTGCTACTATGTTGCAGGTTTGCAGGCTTCCAGCGCGGTCAGCAGTCGATTCCTTATCAGAAGGTGAAGAGAGAGATGCAGAGGAACTCGGATGAGCTCTTGCATTCGTTATCTAAAGTTTCCCCAGAGACAGAGACCCTAAATAGCCAGAAAAGAGGGTTTGGCTACCTAGGAGAGAGGATAGGCTACTAACACCTGAAGGAGCCTATCAGCAGGAGTCTCTGACGTCACCTGGTGGCACTGGCCACTCAGAGCAGTCCAGTGTGCCAGCAGCACCTCTGTTTCCAAGATGGCAGAGGTCTGGAGCACACTGGAGGAGCTCTGGACACCTCCCAGGGGAGGTGCAGGTCAGGGGAGTGGTCACTCCCCTTTCCTTTGTCCAGTTTCGCGCCAGAGCAGGGGCTAAGGGGTCCCTGAACCGGTGTAGACTGGCTTATGCAGAATTGGGCACATCTGTGCCCAACAAAGCATTTCCAGAGGCTGGGGGAGGCTACTCTTCCCCTGCCTTCACACCATTTTCCAAAGGGAGAGGGTGTCACACCCTCTCTCAGAGGAAGTTCTTTGTTCTGCCATCCTGGGCCAGGCCTGGCTGGACCCCAGGAGGGCAGCTGCCTGTCTGAGGGGTTGGCAGCAGCAGCAGCTGCAGTGAAACCCCAGGAAGGGCAGTTTGGCAGTACCAGGGTCTGTGCTACAGACCACTGGGATCATGGGATTGTGCCAACTATGCCAGGATGGCATAGAGGGGGCAATTCCATGATCATAGACATGTTACATGGCCATATTCGGAGTTACCATTGTGAAGCTACATATAGGTAGTGACCTATATGTAGTGCACGCGTGTAATGGTGTCCCCGCACTCACAAAGTTCAGGGAATTGGCTCTGAACAATGGGGGGGCACCTTGGCTAGTGCCAGGGTGCCCTCACACTAAGTAACTTTGCACCTAACCTTTACCAGGTAAAGGTTAGACATATAGGTGACTTATAAGTTACTTAAGTGCAGTGTAAAATGGCTGTGAAATAACGTGGACGTTATTTCACTCAGGCTGCAGTGGCAGGCCTGTGTAAGAATTGTCAGAGCTCCCTATGGGTGGCAAAAGAAATGCTGCAGCCCATAGGGATCTCCTGGAACCCCAATACCCTGGGTACCTCAGTACCATATACTAGGGAATTATAAGGGTGTTCCAGTAAGCCAATGTAAATTGGTAAAATTGGTCACTAGCCTGTTAGTGACAATTTGAAAGTAATGAGAGAGCATAACCACTGAGGTTCTGGTTAGCAGAGCCTCAGTGAGACAGTTAGGCACCACACAGGGAACATATACATACACACCTATGAGCACTGGGGCCCTGTGTGACAGGGTCCCAGTGACACATACATATAGGCCACAAACCTATGAGCACTGGGGTCCTGACCAGCAGGATCCCAGTGACACATAACAACCATACTGAAAATATAGTGTTTTCACTATGAGCACTGAGGCCTGGCTATCAGGATCCCAGTGAGACAGTGAAAACAGTGACAAACACCCTGACATACACTCACAAACAGGCCAAAAGTGGGGGTAACAAGGCTAGAAAGAGGCTACCTTCTCACAATGCCTGGGTGTGGTTGTGGGCTGGGCCAAGACTCTATAAAAAGGAGCCAGCCCAGCTCCAAGTGCTCACTATTCAGAGGTCCCGGTGCAAAGCAGCAGCTACTTCCTGAGCTCCTGTCCCGGTGGCCTATTTGATCTTCCAGACATCTGACTTTCCTTCTTCATTTGGAGATCCTTGTTCTGGGTGGTAAGACGGTGGTTGGGCTGGCCTCCCGACGCCGTTATCGAGAACTCTCATTCTAATCTGATGTTAATTAAGGTTCTCACTAATGAAATTCGATTTAGGGAATAACAACTGATGTCTTTCTTTGTTGAAGCTAAATGTATGTGATATTGTTTGCGCAATTATTCTTGCTATTAATTTGCGCTGTGATATTAGAATGTGCAATAGCTCAAGCCTTGATTAGATTGCATTTCTTTCGCAGACTCGGACAGCCATTATTGTTTTTGTATGTTTATCATTTGACCTTGGGATTCACCTACATGACTTTAGCATTGTTAATATAGGGAAATAAACATTCTAACTTTTACATAAAGGTGTGGTCATGGTGTGTCAATTGCTGACTCTTAATGATTACTAATGTTATTGATTATTATTGACATTGACAAATTGGTTATTGATCAGTGTTGGTGTTGGGTCTTTATGGTGGGAACATCTCAAGTGTTGGTCAAGCGTTGGTTAAAATGTTCATTGACCTATTTGCGTCCCCTTGTAAGTTTACTTATTAAGCTCTGACACACTAACACAGGTAAATGTGCCGCTGCATAACAGCTGTGTGCTGGGGGTTCCACACTGATAGGAAATGTCCTTGGAATGTGATAATTCCAGTGGCAAATTTCAGTGTGTGACTGACAAGTGGGGCACTATGAGAAGTAAGACAGAGAACCCAAAATAAAGTTAGCACATCAGTCAACAGCAATGAAATTCCAGCTTATCTGAACCTTCATAATTCCTCCATATTTATTTGTTGTATGTTTCCCCTTTATACAAAATTAACAATAAATACAAAGAAGGTGTTCACGAATTGTGGCCCATATTTAGAGGAAAATGACAGAGCGTGACGTTGCGCCAAATTTCACAATGCAGGGATGCACCCTATTTAGTTGAATAAGGTGTACCCCTGTGTTGCCCCCTGCGCTGCACCAATGCAGGCATCCTTGCACCAATGTGCAAACAATCGCTAATGGCAATTTGGCACTTCTGTGTGTGCTGCAGCCTCATTTTCAATTGATTTGTTCATGTGCAGGAAGGGACACCTTCCCGCACATAAACAATAATTTCTAGCATATTGTTCTTTCTATGCGTGCTGAAAAAAGCACATGGGTGAACACGGAATACTGAGGAGGCGTAATCCTGAAACCATCTTGGGACTCTTCAATCCATATAAAGCCGCTCCCTGCCCCTTCAGCTCACTCTAGCAGCTTTCTAATTTCTCCCTTTCTGACGCTTTTTCGTTTTTCTCTTCCTCCGTCTTTCCCATGTGTGCCTTTTGGTTGCAGCAAATGCTTGAGGCAGGAGAATAAACCCCGGCCCTCAAAAATAAGTGCCGGTGCTCAGCACCGGAAACAACAAGCACAAATTAAGCACTGATACTAATGTGTTGTATATGTCCTGACAGAGAAATACTGCCAAACACTGTTGCAAGGCCTATCTCTCTCATAGGTTAACATGGGAGCTACCTTTAAAAATGATTAAGGCTTAGATTCCCTTTGGGAGCAGATAGACATGTGGAGTTGGGGGTCTCTGAGCTCCCAATTTAAAAATATATGTTTTAGTAAAATTGGTTTTAAGATTGTGTTGTGTGTTTGAAAATGCCACTTTTAGAAAGTGGGCATTTTCCTGCTTAAACCATTCTGTGACTCTGCCTGTTTGTGGATTCCCTGTCTGGGTCAGTTTGACAGTTGGGCTCTCAATTTGCACCTCTCTCTAGACAGTGAAAACGAAGGGAGCTGGGGTGTAGCCTGCATATCCTCATGAGCCATCTGTGCTAGGAGAGAGGGGAGGAATGGTCACTTACACCTGAAAGGGAAGTGCCTGCCCTCACACAATGCAGTCTCAAACCTCCTGGTGTGTGTCAGGGGCCTGGCCTGGGCATGGCAGGATTTCACAAACAAGAGAGACTTTTATTTGAAGTAAGCCTTCTTCGAAGGCCAAAATTGGTATAAGAAGGGTACCCAAAACCACAGACTTTAGATCACTTCTGGAAATCAAGAGGAACCTCTGCCTGAAGAAGAGCTGAAGAGCTGAGCAGAAGTGCTGCCCTGCCTGTGACTGTGCTTTGTGGAGCTATCCTGCAGTTGCTGCTTCTGCCTGTGCAAGACTGGACTTTGTTGGCATTCCTGCTTATGAAGAAATCTCCAAGACCTTGATATTGAGCTTGCCTCCTGTTGTTGAAGCCTCAGGGCCATCAAAGACTTCTCCTGCCAGCACCTGGACTCTCTGCTGAGACTCCTGCCCTGCCAAGTGGTGCCCTATCCAGTTCCTGGGTCCTTGGAAGGTGAAGCTGTCAGACCAAGACCAAAAATCCATGCACAGACCGCTGTGAGGGGAAAATATTGATGCACTTTCCGAGACAAAGCTCAAAAACGAGGTGCCTCTAGCTTCGTGGCAAAAATCATCGCTCCACTGGCATTGCGGCTAGAAGAGCGACGCACGCAGCTGAAGAAACGACGCGCAACATCCGCTGATGGAGGCTGATAACGTCGCAACCCACATTGCGTGGTTTTTCTGATACCATGAGGCAGGAGTTTCGACGCAAACCTTGCTGGGAGCGGAAAAACAGTGCAAGCCTACCCAGACCCGAGTGTGCCCGGATCGACACATCGCTCTCCTGCGGAGAGGAAAAATTACACACGCCGACCCGACCAGAGAAGGAGAAACGACGCACGGTCTCACTTGCGGGTGAGAAATTGGCGCATCGCTAACCTTTATTTTGACACACAATCGCCTGTGCGTGTTATTTTGAAGCTACCTAGGTACTGTTCAATGCTAACAGTGCTTTTACTGTTTACTAAAGGATTTAAAACTCTTTTGCTTTTCAAATTAATAACTTGACTTGTTTATGTTGGATTTTTGTCGCTTTGGTCTTGTTTTGTTTAGATACATATTTCCCATTTTTCTAAACCTGTGTTGTGTCATTTTGTAGTGTTTTCACTGCGTTACTGTGTGTTGGTACAAATACTTTACACCTAGACTCTGAAGTTAAGCCTGCCTGCTTGTGCCAAGCTACCAAGGAGGTGAGCAGGGGTTAACTGAGGGTGATTCTCCTTTACCCTGACTAGAGTAAGGGTCCTTGCTTGGACAGGGGGTAACCTTACTGCCAACTAAAGCCCCCATTTCTAACAATAAATTGCTTCAAAATTTACAAAAAGTGTATTTCTTGAACTTGTAGAAGCGTCTCACTTTAATATTTCAATATATATATATCACAGCATACAGAGGCATTTATTGAAAGTGATAACTTTAAAACATGAACTTAGAAATCCTCAAGCCTCCCCCGACCCTTACGACAATGCTACTAGTGAACTCAGCAGCAAATCTGTTGTCATGTGTGCCCTATATGCAGGGCTACGGGAATTATGTGGCAGAGGAGGACCGAATTATGTGGTAGGGTTGACTATGCAGCTAGGAAAGACAAATTATGTGGCACAGTACAACACGTTTTGTGATAGTATTACTTCAATATTTTGTGATTGTTATACATGTTAAGACTGTCCGGGCAAAGGTTTACAGTCTTAACATGTATACCAATCACAAAATAATGAAGTAATACTACCTTTGCAAGGACCTATCAGTACATAGCAACACGAGCCACAACGTTTTTGTAACTTTTGCTTCATATGAGTTGGAAACAATTTCTTGTGGTTAGAATCTACAGATTATGCAGCAAATGAAAGATTATGTGGCAAATGCTGCAAATCCATAATTATGTCGAAAATGCCATGGCCATGAAAAAACTTAATTCCAGTGGTCCTGCTGTTATGTGGCCTAGATTATTACTATAGATGGAGCAACGTCATTGTCTGTTAAATCAAACAGAATAGGTTTTTCTACAGCACACTTCTTGAAGTCACTCATTTGAAGGTGCTCTCATATGTGACAAGAAAACAATATTTGGCTAAGAATCGCGCAATTTGTTCAAGCAGAGAGCTGGGATTGTATCCAGATTTCTGGTTTCACATTGCGCAGTTTAGTTACTAGATGGGTATCTGTTTCTGCGCTTTTTACATTAATATTTAAAGTCACTGCTTTGTCTTTAAGTCTTGACACATAAGGTTAGAACATGGAATCAGGAAGAAACTACATGAAGACTCAGATCGTATTGGCCTCGAAGATCTATGACGATCTTAAGATGAGCCAGTTCGAGGCTTCCCCACCTCTAAGACTGCACCTAGGATGGCAGAGTGACTATGAAGATGTTTAATTAACAGGCAGGGACGAGCGCACAGATGAGATTGGGCCTCTGCCTATCTCTGACTCCATTACAGTGTGCTACAAGCAGGTCTTTATGTGGGTCAAGTCCTGCCATGTCTCGGATGTGAAAACAATTAGAAACTATCTTTGAAATAGGTATAGATTGGGTCCTAAATTGAGGCCCTTTACAGGCAAAACTATGCTTGAGTTCCCAACAACACCTGTAGAAAGCCTTGGTGTAATCCATAATAGTGATGCAGTCCATATTAACATTTCATTTAACTTATTCTTGCATTCTCTCTGAGTTTTTGTTTTTTGCATAAGGTGTGTATATGTAGCGTTTTCTTGCAATCTATGACTCTTGTGAAACAAATCTTCTCTAGATGTCAGGATGAGTTCCGGTTGTTGGCAAGTTTTCAAGATTGAGTATGAGTGAGAGCTCTGAAAATGAGTCTGAAGGTAGTGTGAATTTCACACAGTGACTGTCAGTATATCACAAAGGTGTTCAGACTTCATGCACATGCAATCCTTGGAACCTCTATAGAGTGCACAGGGCAATGGTCAATTGCAATTGTGAATTATAGTAAGGTATGCAAAGGTGGTACCAATCTGTCAAAATATTGACAGTTCCAAAGGAAAATAATACTCGGTGCATCTGAAGATGGAGGACTTCAGAAATATGTGGAGAGAAAAGGGAGACAGTAGCTCACAGAGTGAGAGATGGCAGAAGTTTCACAAAGAGGAACAGAAGTAATTCTGACACTCTGAAGACCACCTCCCCTTCCACAGATTTTAATAATTTACAGAAATTAAACATTTTCAATTCTAATAGTTCACAAAAGCATTTTTGTTACTCATTTATTTGATACTTCTTACAAGCATTGGAAAAGCTAAAAGGTCTGGTTTGTTTTAGGTGGATGTCGTGGTGTTATTTCTGGATGCAATAAGATACAACTCAGTGAGAGGCACCCACATACTGGTAGGTGGCATGCCTTGTAAAGCATAGGGTTTTAGTTTTCATGTTTTAAGACACACCCTTAAATGCATGGGCATGGAAAGGATTCCTAATTACACCTCTTTACCAATGACCCTTTTAGAGACTGCCCACTCTGGGCAGCTGTGATGATGACCCTAGAGATTAGATCAATGCAGAGCATTGGAGCACCACACCCCCGCAGGCCTTTTGTGTGGTGCTTGGGAACTTGAAACAGTGCATCAACAATTTAATTTGACTAAGTATCATACATTTGATCAGCATGCCAGTGATATTATTTGTCACTGTCAAGTTGCAACAAAATTCCGCTTTGTTCACTTTCTGCAGGCTCGTGTCTTCAAAGCCCATAGCACTGCACCACCCACTTCCTTCAGGCTCTGCTTTTACCGTCACCCATTTGTCTCTACAGTGTAACAGTGGGTCGCGGGCCATTGCTTGTGATCGCTGCATACATAGTCTGAGAATAGTCGTGCAGTTAGCTTTACTGTCAGTTCGTTAGCATCCCAATAATTAGTTTGTATAATGCTTCATGTTGTGTCATTGTGAACCACTGTAAATAATGAATATTTGGATAAATTGAAGCACATGGTTAACCTAACTGCTGAAGTCACAGTTGTGTGTGTGATTTTAGAACTGGATCGTACATGTCAACAACATGTTTTACATCATTGCGATATGGCTGACTATTATTCTTTCTGTTATACGTTCTCTTACAGCCACCAGTGTTCAACTCAGTGTCATATCAAAGACTCCATGGTTATTGGTACAGAACCTTCTATTCCTGAGATAAGGCTCCTAAGTAAGTAACCCCACTCACTGTGCAATTTCAAGAGTCATGATGAGATTTCCCATCACAGAGATGTTTTTGTGCTTCATTGCCCTTTAAAGTAATGAACCCCTTTTCGCAGCTCAACATGCGCATAAAGGAAGCAACTCCAAAGGCAGCAACATCAAGGTCATTTGCTTTCATCCTTCCAGTTATCTATCCAGCTATGCACATGCTCATGTTCCTGCACAAGATCCATCCATACGCACACACATCCATGCACACATCACAGACATACCCATGTACCACATGTACAAAGTGATTTGTAATTGACCCATGCACACAAACTGACCATCACCCGTCCTTATGTGGATACTAATTAACCTAAGTATTTCCTTTCACATTAATTCTACATTCAGACATTCTCCATTCATCTACTCGTCCATCTATCCACCAAATTCAGTATTTGTCAAACTACAAATTCACGCACGTCAGCTGGCCTCATACCCACCCAACTGTCCACCAACTGACAACACCATATACTTTTACATCCTTCCGTTTACTCATGGATCAACACAGCCATTCTCCTTTCCACACATAAAATAACATTACATGACATCAATTTAGAAGCATACTTTCCCCCCATTGGGGCATCTTAAGCACTGAAATAACAGATGTTTATACTCAACCATCTATCCTTAACTGTTGAACCATTCATTCACCTACCAACCCACTCAACAATAGTGAGAAGTATGCATCAAATAAGCAAACTTGTTGGCACTACTGCTGCAGACTTTGCTATAGCTGTTATTTGAGAGAGGGGACTTCACGGAAACTTCCTGAGTTCTGCCTGTTCCGTAACGGGGGAAGATTGTTTTGCTGCTGTGGTGTTAGGGAGGGATCTTCCACTGCAGTTACTATGTTGTAGCTGTTCCGCGAAGAAGGGAAACTTACATATATGCCTATGCTGTAAATATTCCATGAGAATTGGGAGCCTGCACTGCTGTTACTCCGCTGTACCTGTTGTTCGAGGGGTGTTGTGATTTACTTCATGTGTGAAAATGGGAAGCTTGTCAACTGATGCTCATGGTGTATCTGTTGTGTAATAGAGGGAAATTTGCAGTGATAATGCCTGGCATTTGTTGGGTACCTGTTTGTTGGTGCGATGGGGGTGCATCTGACTGTGGGTTTAAACAATGATTGTGAGTGTCCGGTGGGTGCCCCCCTCTTCTTTGAAGTCTTGCAGGAAGGGTTGCCGCATTTCTCAAAGATGACTACTCAAAACATCTATGTATTCTGAGGTTTTGAAGGGCCAGGATGTAGTAATCAAATACCAGTTAATGGTGTAATGTTGTAGTGATGTTTACATTTATATTACAAGGGGGAAGTACTGTATTGAGATGATTTTTGTGATTTTTATCTGTCTTAACATGAAAATATTGGCCAAACTAATGGTCATTGTTTCAGTCCTCTTAAAATAGCCTGGATGGTTAGGGTACCTTTACCAGAGCATTGCATGCAATTTTAGATCTCACAGTTGTAGTCTAGTTAAGAAAACCTAGTGTGTAAATGCTTCAGTTACAAACACCCTTGTGTATTCCTTGTCCCCATTTGCTCCCTTTCTTTTGCAACTATCTAAAGGCTCTTCATCTTGTGCTGCACAGGGGGCCCTGGTTGGGGTGTTGACTTAAGCTTGGTGTCTCCTGTACTCTTCCTGTACAGCCTGGTTCTATTTACCCTTTCATTCATTATCTTCCTTCAAGTCATCATTTCATGGTACCCTATCATATGCCAGTGGTTGAGAAGACAACTCCCCGGGCAATCAATCAGCAATATGTCAACCAAATGGTTCAGAGTTTGCTAGATCAAGCCATACTTGCACATCATCTTACAAACAAAAGTATACATTAGAAACAATTCCTGTCACCACTATATGGACAATACAGCTCAACGTCATACAGTTGTGAAAGTGCTTTCTTCCTCAGTCGTACATCCTTTCAAGTTATACTGGCAAATTATATTGCATCATTAATCTACATACCTGTTGTAAAAAAGTTAGACTAAACCTACTACATCCACAAACACTTAGAACTGCATCAAAGCTACCTAATTAGGAAAGGTAACTCAAAACTTAACAACCAATTGAAGCCGAGTAGTGGACAATTGTACACTCCAGTAGAATGAAACAAATTGCAATGTGCTTCAGCATGCAAATTCACTTACATAATCTTCATACCCTCAAGTTTTTGATACAATAACTATATTTCTTATTAAGAAGTAGAAAGAAAGAGGGATCACTGGTTCCTTGCTGTGTAGATCACAACAGTGTACAAGGGTTTTATGGATAAGGTAGTTTCAAACTTTGCCTTCCTCGAGTTTTAGGTGGCTTATGTCATTACACACTGCTAGGTATTCTGCAGCGTTTTCTACTATTTTACAGCAGTCTGCTTGCCCTGATTCCTCCCTTCTTCCAAGCATAGCCTGCTTATGGGCTTGGGCTACTAAAACACCTGGGGCCATATTTATACTTTTTGACGCAAAACTGCGCTAACGCAGTTTTGCGTCAAAAAAATTAGCGCCGGCTAACGCCATTCTGAAGCACCATGCGGGCGCTGTATTTATTCAATGACGTTAGCTGGCGTTAGCCGCCGGCGCTGCCTGGTGTGCGTGAAAAAAAATGACGTACACCAGGCAGCGCCGGCGTAGGGGGATATGGAGCTTGGGCGCCAAAAAATGGGGCAAGTCAGGCTGAGGCAAATTTTTCGCCTCAACCCGATTTGCGCCATTTTTTTCGACTCCCAGCCCCCATTGAAATGACTCCTGTCTTAGCAAAGACAGGAGTCATGCCCCCTTGCCCAGTGGCCATGCCCAGGGGACTTCTGTCCCCTGGGCATGGTCATTGGGCATAGTGGCATGTAGGGGGGCACAAATCAGGCCCCCCTATGCCACAAAAAAATAAAAAATAAATACTTACCTGAACTTACCTTAATGTCCCTGGGATGGGTCCCTCCAGCCTTGGGTGTCCTCCTGGGGTGGGCAGGGGGGGTCCCTGGGGGCATGGGAGGGCACCTCTGGGCTCCTTCCGAGCCCACAGGTCCCTTAACACCTGCCCTGACCAGGCGCTAAAAAACGGCGCAAAAGCGGCTGGATGTCATTTTTTTTGACCCGCCCACTCCCGGGCGTGAATTTTGCCCGGGAGTGTAAATACGGCGCACATGCCTCGGAGTCAATTTTTTATACGGGAACGCCTACCTTGCATATCATTAACGCAAAGTAGGTGTCCACGCTAAAAAATGACGCAAACTCCATGGACTTTGGCCCTAGACGCCTCTAACGCCAAAGTATAAATATGGAGTTAGTTTTGCGTCAGAATTGCGTAAAAAAAAACGACGCAATTCCGGCGCAAACAGAGTAGAAATATGCCCCCTGGTCTCAGTGCCCATCCTAAGCTTATTGTGCTGGTGTTCGGTATGGGTTTATGCTAGCCTGCTCTCCTGGACCTCTTTTCCCTGCACTGCTATGCGAAGGAACTGGGCTAGCATTGACAACATAGCCCAGACTAACTCACTAAGGACCTAAGCTGAGTGCCCTTATTTTTACAAATAACTAAGGACTAATGCACCAGTTAACTGTAATCTTCATTACTTTGAGTTTAGGCCTACGTTGTCACAGTCCTTATCCATGAGCGGTCACTGCATACTCAGAACATTAACAAGAAGCAACTTCACACTTCCCACTCTCCCAACATGGCTTCACAGTTAGTACTACTGAAGCATTCCTTAAGAGAAGAAATTCCCATGACCACTTTTGTGTAATACCAAGAAGAAACCTAAAGAACTCCCCAGGTTAGAAGGATGAGAAGTGTTGATTGCAATGAGGAAGGCCTGGACTCGGATTATCGAAGATTACTGGTAAGTAAGTGGGGCATTATCTCCTCATCTGCCTTCCTCATCCCAGTCCTTATCCTTGAACCAGTACCAAACCCTTTAGGTATTCAGCTCCATTCTAAAACATTGAATCCAAAATTAAAACAAGTGCAATACCATTAGTGTATTTATTGTATCAACATGGGTCAGAATTACTTGCTGCCTTTTGGAAAACATGTACCAAAAGTCAAAGATTTGTTACCACCCAAAAACCACTTATAATGTGAAACATAAGTGTGAGGTGATGCCCAAGTTGGCATCATTGAAAATGTCTTGGATTGAGGCTCCTTTAAACTCTGTCCAAGGTGTTGATGTAATCCGTGTTATGTGTCCCTGTATGTTACTCTGGTTAGTTTGCTCCTTTTGCCTCAGACAAAACAGAATAGGCTGTTTCAGCCACCTCGCAAGAGTAGATGTTGATGGTTTCATACCTCTACTGGATAGCCCAAATGAGACAAAAAGATTGTCCACTTTCCTGAAGGACTCAGTTCTGTGTACATATACGGAAATTGTTAGGCCTGCACACCTGAATATGCTCCAGAACCCACATCTGGCATTTAGTAAAGTGTGCCCCTAAGCAAATCACCTGCCCTTGCATGGGTCAATGATTTTTGTTGCCTTTGAGAAATGTTTACCTGCTCCAATGCTTGTTTTAGAACTCATGTAGGTTTCTGGGGCACTTGTTAACTTGTTGCCTGAGCTTGTGGCATCCTCATGACTCAGACTGGGTGCTGCCAGGTGACTCAGACTGGGTGTGGTCAGGTGCAGCAGGTATTTAAAGCCACACCAGTCTTGAGGTGATTGCTTGTTGTCAGAGGTCTTCAGATGCAGAGTGGGATTCTCTGCTCCTCTGCGCTTGTTCCTGGATTGGTCTATTCCACAGCCCACTGTCACGAATGCCAATCCTAGAAAAGAAGAGATCAAGAAGATTAGCATCAAAAAGGGCGGTACCACACTGCACATGCTTAAAAGCTTCTTACTAGGCCTGGGTGGAGTTCACAGAGTCTGACTCTGCGGAACTCAATAGAGTTGAAAAAAAACTCTGTGGAATTCCACAGAGGCGGAGTTCCATGACAGCCGGAGTCCTGAATGCTCCCGATCCCGGAGGTGCTAAGCAGGGTTGGGCCTGGTCTACCAGGCGTGACCCTGCTTAGTGCTTTTGAGATTGGGTGCATTCAGGAGGGTCGTAGGCAGTGAAAGCTTTTCAGGCCTCTTGTGTACTGGCCTGCCCTGCATGCACCACACACGGAACAAGCCGGTGCACAAGTGGCCTGAAACAGCAAATTTCTTTTGCTTCCTATGGCCCTTACCTGAATTAAAGCCAGGGCCACATTTCAGTCCTTGTTTGTGCACCAGTTGTGCACAAACAACTACAACAAAGAAAGAAGAGACGAGGACTTACCTGGGTCTGCCAGAGGGTCCTCCTCTCCTCATAGTCTGATGGCGACGAGTGTCAGCAGCTGCCTCCCTTTGGTCTGCCCGGTGAGCACTGCAGCCCAGTTATGGGCTGCTCAGCACAAGCGCAGACTGCCTGTGCTTGCGCTATGCAGACCATAACTGGGCGGCAGCGTGCACCGGATGAGCTCGGCTCCGCTGGTGAGGCTAGAGGAATGTTTGAATAACTCCATCACTCCCAGCGGAGAGTGGAGTTCCAAAAACTCTGTTAGCTCCACCAGTGGAACGGAGCTCCCTGCACATCCCTACTTCTTACCGGTTACCTTTGATAGTTGATTGCCGGATGTTCAGACGGGCAGCACGCACTAGAAGGGCATGTTATCATTGTCCTTGATTACTTGAATACTTGTTGTCTGTCGTATAATAATGCTCATTGTTTTTAGCTTGCAGTGGCAGTACAGATTTGAGTGCGTGTTGGACAATTGTTATTTTAAAGATGTACTATGAACATGTTTGTCATAGTTGAGTTTTATGTAGCATTTTTGTGATAACAATCATTGCCTATGATAAAGAACACTCCGTGCTTAGAACACACTCGTTTCAAAACATGTGTCAAAGGTCTGTTATTTCCATGTTCAGTTGTCACTGTGATGTAACACTGATGACACCAATTACATTCAAAAGTGAGCTTTAGTTTATTAACTCTGCTCTTAGTGGTTAAAACAATGAACGGTGTTATTTCTGATACTAACACACTGCTCTGATTAATCCCTAAATATGTGAGAACTCTAAATACCTAAGATTGAATTTTTATTCTTTATCGCCTGTTATATGTTTATGATTGCGAGTGTGGCTGAATTTTAGAAAGTCTCATCAAGACCCAATGAGCAAGACATACACTGAATTTCTGGTAGGTCTTTCAGTGGGGCCACATTGACTTGGGAATAAGGTGGGAATACATGTAGATAGAATAGAAGGCTAAACATTGTATCTAATTGCAGGTTCATTACAGTTTCTTGAAGATCCCTAGAGAGAGGGGAGAGCCATCAAAAGCAGGAAAGGAGACCCAGACAGGTGCACCTAGTTTGTGGGAATTAGCGAAGAGTAGTATTAGTATATTGGTTACATGAAAAGTGTATTTGACTAAGGGGGTTATTACAACTTTGGAGGAGGTGTTAATCCGTCCCAAAAGTGACGGTAAAGTGACGGTAATACCACCAGACGTATTACGAGTCCATTATATCCTATGGAACTCGTAATACGGCTGGTGGTATATCCGTCACTTTACCGTCACTTTTGGGACGGATTAACACCTCCTCCAAAGTTGTAATAACCCCCTAAATGTTTATTTCATAATAGGCGATATCTGCTCTTCGTACACCACCACTAGCCATCCTGATCCTGCCAAGTGATATCTGTGTTTCTCTCTCTTGGTCATCCCATTTCCCTCAGAACGTTCCAGTGCCGATCACGTACAAGTAAGTGGGAGGCTCGCAACGTCTAGGTGGAGTTGGGAACAAGTAACTTGGGTCAGCATTGTGTATGCATGGGATGAACAGGTTAGTGCTTCACAGTACAGTAAGCCCACGTTTACTTTCCCACCCACCCAGACACAATAGAGATGCAAGAGGTCACCCTGGCCGATTTGGCACTCATGTTAGGAAACTACAACGCGAAACCCAGGTGTTCTCACAACAATTGGATGCTCTGCAGGCCATGCCCGCAGTCCAACCACCTTCTTTCTAAAAAACTGCATTTGTTGGAGTCAAACCAAAGCAAGCCTATGATAATGCAAAGTTTCAGCAATCCTTTGCGAAGGCTGGTCAGGAACAGTCACCAAGTAATGCTCCAGAAATCCAGGTACCTACGCTACCCCCGGTACCATGAGCCCCACCAGAGCGTTATGCAGTGGATAACGCAAAATTTGTGATATTTTTAAGTCAATGCCTCTTTCATGTTTTATGCTGACCAGCCTCTTTTCCTGATGAGCAGTCTAAGGTGGCATTTGTCCTCTCGTATCTGGCTGGTAAGGCTGCTTCATTGTCCATTCCTGTAGGAGAGCAGGATGACCCGTTATTATATGACTATCAGGCCTTTAAAGCAAAAATGAAAAAATGTTCGACAAGCATTCATTTATGCAATCAGTAGTCTCAGAACTGCTTAATCTAAAGCAGTGGAATAAAGACTTGCTGACTTATATATCTACATTTACTAGATTGGTGGCTGAGTCAGAATGAGCACAAGAAAAGAGGGGAGTCCTTGTTTTATACTGGGATGAAAGATGAACTCAAGGATTATTAGCGTAAGTGGTAAATCCACCCACCTCTTGTGAAGAGCTAATTAATTTAGTGATTAAAGTGGATCACCATTTATAAGGTAGGCAGAGTGACTAGGGTCGTACTGACAATAAGCTGTTCATAATCGGAGATACGAAACAAGGCACAAATAAAGGCATAAACAAAAGCAAACCAATGCAAATCAGTACCATTAGAGGCCACTTACTAAGGAAGAACGACAATGAAGACATGACTAAAAGTTGTGTCTGTATGTGGGAAAAAGGTAACTTTTTAAAGGATCTGTAGGAGGAAACTAAAACACCCGGCTATGGTGGAGACTGGTTGTTCGGGTGGAGAAAGACCAGAAGTCTCCCATTTTTTGGCCCAAACTATCTCCCAGAGAGAATTTCACCAATTATATATATACGCACGGGTGGAATGGGTATCTTCAGACCATCGAGTTTCTCTCGAGCTCATGGTGAATTCAGGGGCCACCAGAAATTTTATGGACATTGCAGTTGCTGAGAACTAGGAATTCCACTTCTGCCTAAGATCAGTCCAGAAGTAGTAAAGACTGTCGACTGTAGCCCATTGTCTTCAGGTCCAGTCACGAAAACTACTTGTGAGGTGACAATGTACCTTTTCTCTAATCATCGTGGAACAATTCAATTCAATCTGATATGTGCGCCCCAATTCAAAGTCTTACTAGGCGTCCCATGGCTTCAAAAACATAACCCCATCATAAACTGGGTTACACAGATGTTAGATTTGACAGCCTTACGATGGTCATCCCTTAACTTTTTGCCTTCCTCCCTCTATTTTTCTGACACAGTTTTTTGCTGGTTTTAGAACTTTGTGCACTTTACCACTGCTGTCCAGTGCAAAAGTGCATATGCTCGCTCCCCTAAACATGGTAACATTGGTTCCAACCCCAACTGGCATATTTAATTTACCTGTAAGTCCCTAGTAAAGTGCACTCCATGTGCCTAGGGCCTGTAAATGAAATGCCATTGGTGGGCCTGCAGCACTGATTGTGCCACCCACATATGTAGCCTTTTAACCATATCTCAGGTCTACAATTGCAAGGCTTGTCTGTGCAGTTTCACTGCCACTTCGACTTGGCATTTAAAACTACTTGCCAAGTCTTAAACTCCCCTTTTTTACAAATAAGTCACCCCTATGGTAGGCCCTAAGTAATCCATAGGGGAGGGTGCTATGTAGGTAAAAGGCAGGACATGTCCTTATGTGGTTTACATGTCCTAGTAGTGAAAAACTCATAAATTAATTTTCCACTACTCTGAGACCTGCTCCTCTCTTAGACTAGCATTAGAACTGCCCTCATATACTCTTAAATGGTAGATTCTGATCTGGAAGGAGTAGCCATGTCTTTTATGGTTTTGCCAAAATGGTAATAGAAAATCCATCTTACTGGTGCAGTTGGATTTAATATTACTATTTTAGAAATGCCACTTTTAGAAAGTGGGCATTTCTCTGCACTGACTGCCATCTGTGCCTTACAGCCTGTCTCCAATCCACATCTGGTCTATGATGGTTGACAGCTCCCCTTGTGCATTCCACCCAGACAAACAAAAACACAGGACACTCAGTTACATCTGCATTTATCTGCATAGTGAATGGGATTTCCTGGGCAGGAAGGGTGGAGGGGCTCACACTTATATTTCAAAGGCCTGCCCTTACATAAAGGACTGATTTTGCATCACAGGGATCCTGGCAGACAGGACTGGGCTGAAAGCGGAACTTGTGCACTTCAAAACCACGCTTTGAAGTTTCCCCAACTTCAAAGGCATTTTTGAGTATATAAACTGGGTCTCTGACCCCACCCAATCAGACACTTCTGGATATACACCTGCCCTCTGTCAGAGGAACTGCATGGCTGCCCAATGGACTCATCTGGACTGCTGTGCTGAGAACGACTGCTGCCCTGCTTGTTGCCCTGCTGGCCTCCGACTCTGCTGGAAGGACTCTGCCTTCCTCCTGAAGTGCTCTCCAAGGGCTTGGATTGAGCTTGCCTCCTGTTTCTGAAGTCTCAGGGCCAACAAAGACTTCACCTCATCAAGAAACTCCTCGAAAATCTACGCAAGGACAGCAAAAATTGATGCAAATCCTGCATTGAGGCTGGGAAATTGCCGCACCGCTGACCAGAACGACGGAGCACTGAATTCCCGACTGGAAATTCAACGCAGCTCCTGCCTTGTGGAAGAAAATTCAATGCATCGCCAACCTGACCACTGCAGTGCATTCTCCTTCAACCGGCACATCAAGGGTTTTCAACACATCGTCCCTGGGCGTCCAAATATCTCTGCATCACAGTGAGGAACCAAGACTGCGTACCTGAAAAATGACGCAACCCCTTGCAACATGGAAACAAATGATGTATTGTCTCTGCTCTGTCGGGAAATCCGACGCAATACCTTATTTTTCCAAGCATCTTCTCATCTGCAGTCCCCGTGCATTGTTATTTTTGACGCATCCCAGGTACTCTGTGTTACAAAGAAACAACTATTGATTTTTAAGCATCAAGACTCTTGTAAAGCTTTTAAAAGTGATATTTCAACTTGTGCTGATTGGATCTTTGTCGTTTTTACCTTTTTTTGTTCAGATAAATATTGTCTATTTTTCTATGTGGTGTATTTTTGTGATGTCTTCACTGTGTTACTGTATAATTTATTGCACAAATACTTTACACATTGCCTTCTAAGTTAAGCATGACTGCTCAGTGCCAAGCTACCTGAGGGTAGGCAGAGGAAAATTTGGATTGTGTTGGTACTTACCCTGACTAGGATTGTGGTCCCTACTTGGACAAGGGTGTATATCTCTGCCAACTAGAGACCCCATTGGTTGAGGCAGTGGGATAGGACTTGTGTTTGTGCAGTGCCATATGTGCCATACAATAGCTACGTGTACACTACCTACCAACAGTTAAAGGTAATTCTGATTTGTTTTGTTTTTGCTGCAATTTCCCTGCTTGACATTCTTTAATTCATCCTATACATTATGGGGGTCATTCTGACTCCCGCTGGCCACGGTAACCGCGGTGCCGGCGGGAGCCGCCAGAATACCGCTGCGCGGTCAGAAGACCACCGCGGTTATTCTGTGTTTCCCGCTGGGCGGGCGGGCGACCGCCAGAAGGCCGCCCGCCCGCCCAGCGGGAAACCCCTTTCCACGAGGATGCCGGCTCCGAATGGAGCCGGCGGAGTGGAAAGGGTGCGACGGGTGCAGTTGCACCCGTCGCAAATTTCAGTGTCTGCTATGCAGACACTGAAATTCTCAGTGGGGCGCTGATACGGGGGCCCCTGCAGTGCCCATGCCATTGGCATGGGCACTGCAGGGGCCCCCAGGGGCCCCACGACACCCCATACCGCCATCCTGTTCCTGGCGGCCAAAACCGCCAGGAACAGGATGGCGGTATGGGGGTCGGAATCCCCATGGCGGCGCAGCAAGCTGCGCCGCCATGGAGGATTCCCATGGGCAGCGGAAAACCGGCGGTACACCGCCGGTTTTCCGTTTCTGACCGCGGCTGTACCGCTGCGGTCAGAATGCCCAAGGGAGCACCGCCAGCCTGTTGGCGGTGCTCCCGCGGTCCCCGGCCCTGGCGGTCAAGGACCGCCAGGGTCGGAATGACCCCCTATGTCTCTGGCTAGGTCCACAAGGGGAGGTGAGCAGTTTGACCTGGCTAAGCTGGGGGGATACACAGTTAACCAGTTGAAGGGCTTTTCACAGGGATGGGAGTACCTACCCATGAAGCCTCCAAGAAGGAGGAGTATCAAAAGGCACTGAGGGCTTGGGCATAAGCCCGCTCACAAGATCATGATGAGTTAGGGAGCAAGTGGATGGCTCTCCTGAGAAGCTGCCAACAGCAGTGGGCGATAACACCCCAGGAAATTTGCCCCATGTAAAGCCAGAGAGCAGCATCTCAAGTCACTGCCTGACCACAGACGAAAAGAGGGAGGAGAGAGAATTCCAGCTGCAGTTGGCAAGATTAAACATAGAGGCAGAGGAGGGGAAAGCTGAGAAAAAGTCAAACACTGTTGGGTGGAGGCTCCACCTGGTAAAAGTACTGTAACAAGTATGGGGATGCAGAAAAAGGGGAACACAAGTTACCCTCAGTATATTGAGATTTTGAAGACGTCTTTGAAAAGGGGAAGGCCACCACTTTGCCACCGTACCGTCCCTTCGACTGTCAGATAGCTCTACAACCAGGCTCACAATCCCATGTAGTGAAATGTTTGCTTTGACTGTGAAGGAGAACGCCCATTTGCACCAATACTTAGATGAAATGCTGGCTATAGGCTTTATACGACCTTCTAGGTCCCCAGCTTCATCACCACTATTTTTGACCCTAAAAAAGGATGGGAGAACTTAGGGTCTGTATTGACTATAGGGCCCTACACAAGATCACAATTAAAAACAGATACCCTATGCCTCTGATCTCAAACCTTATTGATCAAATTAAAAATGCACACATATACACAAAATTGGATTTTCACGTGGCTTACCATCATGTAAGAGTCCGGGAGGGTGATGAGTGAAAAATGGCTTTCTGGATCAAATTTTGTTTCTACGACTACCTCGTCATGCCTTTTGAACTCTGCAATGTCCCTGCTGCCTTCCAACATTTTATCAACAAAGCCCTACATTATTGATCAGTGTGCTGTCATCTATAGTGACAATATTTTAAATCATTTCAATACCTGTCACCCATGTCAAAGCCATCTTACAAGCCTTACGACAACATAATCTCTTCACAAAGCTAGAAAAGTGTAGCTTTCATGTTCAAGAAGTGGAGTTCCTCAGGTATATCCTAACCCCAAATGGGGTAATGATGGACCATAAAAAGGTTGAAGCTATTGCTCAGTGGAAAGACCGGCAAAGTGTCAGAGAAGTACAAAGCCCTCAGCTTTTTGCCAACTTTTTGCCAACACTAAGGGGGTCATTCTGACCTTGGCGGTCGGTGATAAAGCGGCGGCCAACCCGCCAACAGGCTGGCGGTCCAAAAAATGGAATTCTGACCCTGGCGGGAACCGCCAACAGAGCCCGCCACTTTAACACTCTGACCGCCACGGCGGGACAGACAAACAGCGCGGCGGTCACCGCCAACAGGCAGGCGGCAGACAATGTACCGCCCACCCTATCACAACTCACCAATCCGCCACCTTTTCCGGGGCGGGAGCACCGCCGATAAAAACACGGCGGAAACAGACTACGAACGGGAAAACCCTCACCTCTATACACTCCACGAGGACAGCATGGAGCCCGAATTGAACATCCTACCTGCTCTCGTCTACCTGCTCATCTACCACGAGTACGAACTCCGGCGCAGACGACAACGGTGACTACCGCACCTACGACACAGGGGAGGGGGGAGGAGGAAGGGTTACGGGCACACACATACGCAATACACCCACCCCCCAACTATCTACACACCAATGCAGAGCACCAAGTCAAAGTGACACCACCCAAACCCCCCGGAATAAAGAAAAGATATAATTAAAGTGAGAAACTAAATTTATGTATAAAATAGGTTCACTGAAGTCATGGTAAAATAGGAAAATGAATAAAAAAAATTCAAGTTTAAACATTGCGTAACCGATAAATAGAGGCAATAAGTCCAGCACAGTCACTGAAATATCAACTGTCCGTGGGCCAAAGTGTATCAACACATGGGCAAAGCCCACACAGGAGACCTGAGTCCGTTGGAGAGAACACTGCAGGGGCATCAGATGATAAAACTACAGGCACCTCAGGGGGAAGGGGGGGGCACCACAGCCACATGAGTCCACGACGCCAGATCCACGAAGGGGCCACCATGCCCACTGTTCAATCCTGGGGAGTGCAAAGCCACAGTCTCTCAAGTCTCTACAGTGGGTGGCTTGCCCACTGATCCATCCTGGGGAGTGCAAAGCCACAGTCTCTCAAGTCGATACAGTGGGTGGGGTGCCCACTGTCATATCCTGGGGAGTGCAAAGCCACAGTCTCTCAAGTCTCTACAGTGGGTGGCTTGCCCACTGTCATATCCTGGGGAGTGCAAAGCCACAGTCTATCAAGTGGATAACAGTCTCCACAGGCAATGGAGGAGGCAGGGTGGCCCGAGTGCAGCGTGAACAGTAGCTCGACACAGAACCGGCACTGTCATTGGGCCAGCGGTGCTTGAGACGGCGGGGCCCAGCGGAGCGGTGCTTGAGACGGCGGGGCCCAGCGGAGCGGTGCTTGACAGGAAGGGCCCAGCGGAGCGGTGCTTGACAGGAAGGGCACAGCGGAGCGGTGCTTGAGACGGCGGGGCCCAGCGGAGCGGTGCTTGAGACGGCGGTGCCCAGCGGAGCGGTGCTTGACAGGAAGGGCCCAGCGGAGCGGTGCTTGAGACGGCGGGGCCCAGCGGAGCGGTGCTTGACAGGAAGGGCCCAGCGGAGCGGTGCTTGACAGGAAGGGCCCAGCGGAGCGGTGCTTGAGACGGCGGGGCCCAGCGGAGCGGTGCTTGAGACGGCGGTGCCCAGCGGAGCGGTGCTTGACAGGAAGGGCCCAGCGGTGCTTGAGACGGCGGGCCCAGCGGAGCGGTGCATGACAGGAAGGATCCAGCAGAGCGGTGCTTGAGACGGTGGGGCCCAGCGGAGCGGTGCTTGACAGGAAGGGCCCAGCGGAGCGGTGCTTGAGACGGCGGGGCCCAGCGGAGCGGTGCTTGACAGGAAGGGCCCAGAGGAGCGGTGCTTGAGACGGCGGGGCCCAGCGGAGCGGTGCTTGACAGGAAGGGCCCAGCGGAGCGGTGCTTGAGACGGCGGGGCCCAGCGGAGTGGTGCTTGACAGGAAGGGCCCAGCAGAGCGGTGCTTGAGACGGCGGGGCCCAGCGGAGCGGTGCGTGACAGGAAGGGCCCAGCGGAGCGGTGCTTGAGACGGCGGGGCCCAGCGGAGCGGTGCTTGACAGGAAGGGCCCAGCGGAGCGGTGCTTGAGACGGCGGGGCCCAGCGGAGCGGTGCTTGAGACGGTGGGGCCCAGCGGAGCGGTGCTTGACAGGAAGGGCCCAGCGGAGCGGTGCTTGAGACGGCGGGGCCCAGCGGAGCGGTGCTTGACAGGAAGGGCCCAGCGGAGTGGTGCTTGAGACGGCGGGGCCCAGCGGAGCGGTGCTTGAGAAGGCGGGGCCCAGCGGAGCTGTGCTTGACAGGAAGGGCCCAGCAGAGCGGTGCTTGACAGGAAGGGCCCAGCGGAGCGGTGCTTGACAGGAAGGGCCCAGCGAAGCGGTGCTTGACAGGAAGGGCCCAGCGGAGCGGTGCTTGACACGGCGGGGCCCAGCGGAGCGGTGCCTTTCTTGGCGGGGCCCTGTTCAGCGGTGCCATTCTACACGGCGGGGCCCTGTTCAGCGGTGCCTTTCTGGACGGCGGGGCCCTGTTCAGCGGTGCCTTTCTGGACGGCGGGGCCCTGTTCAGCGGTGCCTTTCTGGACGGCGGGGCCCTGTTCAGCGGTGCCATTCTGCACGGCGGGGCCCTCTTCAGCGGTGCTTGTTCTGTAAGTCAAGGGAGTCAGACCTGGCCAGGACTCCCTGCTCAGTCGCCCTCCGACTGTGCAGTTGCTGGACCCTTGGGTGACGGTGTCCTGGGCCCTTGGGTGTCCTCCCTCACACCCGGGATGGGGCTTGTGGGGCCATCCTGGTCCGCGCTCCTGCTGGCTGACTTCTCCGCCCTGCTGCCCTTGCCCTCCTTCGATGTGGCTCTCTGGGCCTTGCCTCCCCTGGATGTTGTGGCAGGTGAAGTGGCTGAACTTTGGTCCTTGGGGGCAGCCGTGTCAGTCTTCTCGCGGCGGCCCCTTACTTTACGGGTCCTCTTTCCAGGGGGGGGGCTGGCTGTCCCCTTGCTGCTGACCGATGTATCACTGCTGGCAAAGGGGGGACTCCAAAATCCATGCACCACGGTGACCCTTGAAGCCGGGCTGGTGGTGGCTGAGGCGCTCTTGGGACTCTTAGCAGATGGAGGGGGTGGGTCAGGTGAGGGAAAGAGGTCAAGAGTGGAGAGGTAAAGTTTTTTAGGACCAAGGTAAAGGGTAGGTGTAGTGGTTATGGGAGTGGAGGAAGAGGAGGTGGTTGTAGGAGAGTCAGGTGTGCTGTCCTTGGGTGAAGGTGCATGGGCTGGAGGATGTCGTGAGGTGGTTGGCTGTTGGGTGGGTGGCTGCCTGCGTTTGTGTGTCTTGGAAGAGGGGGTGACAGACACAGTGGGAGAGGACACAGGGGACGTGTAAATGGCAGTGGGGGTGGTGACTGCACGTGTGCGGACTGTACTGGAGGGTGTGCTGGTGATGGAAGTACTGGCTGTTTGTGGTGTGCATGCAGGTGTGAGTAGAGACGTCACAGGGAGGGAGGAGGGAGACGAGGAGGTGGGGGACACAGAGGAGGTAGTGGCTGTTGGCATGTCTGCATCTGGGTGTTGCTTGGGTGAATGTTTGTGTGATCTGTGGTGCTTATGTCTGGATGAGCTGCCCTTGGGTGTTGAGGTGTGTGCAGGCTGGTCAGATGGTGTGGATGGGATAGGCTGAGGAACAGGAGACAGAGACAGGGTGGAGGCAGTTAGAAGAGGGAGGCTGGAAACAGGGACAGTGGCTGCCGTCAGTGCTGAGGCCAGAGCATTGAACGATCGTTGATGGGCAGCCTGACCCGAATGAATGCCCTCCAGGTATGCATTGCTACGATGCACCTCCCTCTCTACCCCCTGGATGGCATTCAAAAGGGTAGACTGCCCAACAATGATGGTCTGTAGGAGGTCAATGACCTCCTCACTGAGGGCAGCAGGGGTAACAGGGGCAGGGCCTGAGGTGCCTGGGGCGAAGGAGATGCCCGCCTTCTTGGGCGAGCGGGCACGGAGCGAAGGCTGAGGGGCTGCTGGGAGGGCGGAGCTGGTGCGCTGGGTGGCGGCTGTACCTGTAGAGGCGGGGGGCACGGATGTTGCCGCCACCGCTAGGGAGCTCCCATCCGAGGACGTGTCGGTGTCGCTGGTGTCACCACGGGTCCCCGTTGTGAAGCTCCCCTCGCCCTCCGTATCACAGGTGGCCTCGGTGTCTGTGCCATGGCCCACCGGGGCCTTGTGAGTTGCAGCTCCCTCGTGCTCCGGTGCCAATTCTCCTCCGCCTGATGATGCTAATGCACACCGCCGCCCGCCTCGCGGGAATCGCCATCGGAGGCCATTCAGGCTTTCCCGCTGGGCTGGCGGGCGACCGACAGAAGGCCGCCCGCCAGCCCAGCGGGAAACCCCTCCCCACGAGGAAGCCGGCTCCGAATGGAGCCGGCGGAGTGGGTATGTGCGACGGGTGCAGTTTGCACCCATCGCGTATTTCAGTGTCTGCATTGCAGACACTGAAATACACAGTGGGGCCCTCTTATGGGGGCCCCTGCAGTGCCCATGCCATTGGCATGGGCACTGCAGGGGCCCCCAGGGGCCCCGCGGCACCCCCTACCGCCATCCTGTTCCTGGCGGGAGACCCGCCAGGAACAGGATGGCGGTAGGGGGTGTCAGAATCCCCATGGCGGTGGAGCGCGCTCCGCCGCCATGGAGGATTCTCCCGAGCAGCGGAAAGTCGGCGGGAGACCGCCGACTTTCCGTTTCTGACCGCGGCTGAACCGCCGCGGTCAGAATGCTCGACGGAGCACCGCCAGCCTGTTGGCGGTGCTCCCGTGGTCGGTGACCCTGGCGGTGACCCCCAGGAGCCTCATGCACTAAGCTGCGCAATCGGGGTACACTACTCAGTACTTGTGACTAGGCCAACAGGTCTAGGGACAACAAACGCGCACATGGGTGATGCAGGACCATGGATAGCTGTGCTTGTCACCCTACAGAGGTGGGGGGCGGGGGCACAGGGACATGGCAAAAGGAGAGGACTACACTACAGAAAGCGCCCTGGCCTAATGTCACCCACAGCCCTCCTCCCCCACCGAGGCACCTCCACTGCGTGTAAAGATAGCTGAATGTGCTGGTACTCACCCCCTTGTGTCTGCTGTGATGTCCTCACGCGCCCATCCAAATCGGGGTAGGCCACCGCCAGGATCCGGGACATCAGGGGGGTCAGGGTACGACTGGCACCCCTCCTAGGTTGGGAGGCCATCCCCAGTAGTGACTCGGCCGTCTTCCTGGTCCCGCGGCGGATGTCCTCCCACCTCTTGCGGCAGTGGGTGCCCCGTCTGTTGTGGACCCCCAGGTTCCGGACTTCCTTGGCGATGGCACGCCAAATGTCGACTTTCTGATGGGCGCTGACCTATTTGACATGTACAGGGTGGAATTGGAAATATCATCAATTTTCCGCATGTTACATGTGATTGGCCCCCCCTCCCCAACCTTGCCATGTGGTACATGCTCTCATCTGTCGTGCCTTGCACTCTCCAACTCTTCTGTAGTGAAGGCAGGGGCCCTTTCCCCAGTCGCAGCAGCCATTGTCTCTTCCAGACCGAGTTCACAGCAGCACTTGCAGTATAGGTCCTCTCCAGTGAATGATCAGGTCTCGAGTGATTAAACAGATAGAAAATGGCGGTCACGCCCGCGGCGGTGCGTACCGCCGCGGTGCGTACCGCGACCGCCGGCGCACCTCGTCATTGGCTCCTGAAACCCATAGGGTTCAATGTTAACCAATGCGGCTTTGCCCCGCGGTCTTCGACCGCCTACCGCCACGGTGTGTCACGCCAGCGCATTGACCTCACATCCCACTGTCACACTTCTCAGGTCAGGCAGCCGCCATTTCAAGGGCCCACATGGCTTAATTTCTACTGCGTCACACAGGCCTAGGCCTTGCATTGCCACTCATACAAGCCATTCAATGCATAGCGATTTGTGTACTGTGCAAGCTGTAGTTAGGTACCTGTGGGTTGCTTGACTCTGTACTCCATGTTCTCCTTCCTAGGCACCGTCCGCTGGGACTTGCGAGGAGAAGGATGAATCCTCCCGTGTACCGACCGCTGGTGGACCTGTCGACAATGGAGGAACGTCATATAATACTTCGATACCGACTTGACCGAGCCACTATACATGAACTGTGTGCCCAGCTGGAGCCGGCCCTGATGTCCCCCATCCGCCAACCCACAGGAATTCCCCCTCTGGTGCAGGTTCTGTCAGTCCTCCATTTTTTGGCAAGTGGGTCTTTTCAGACTACAGTGGCCATGTCATCAGGGATGTCTCAGCCTATGTTTTCTAAGATTTTGTCCAGAGTGTTGTCTGCCCTGACGAAATACATGCGAAGCTACATTGTCTTCCCTGAGGAGGGTGATTTGGCCACTGTGAAGGGTGACTTCTATGCCCTTGGACATATCCCCAACATCATTGGTGCCATTGATGGGACCCATGTGGCCTTAGTACCCCCAAAAGACGATGAGCAGGTGTACAGAAACAGGAAGAATTACCATTCTATGAATGTGCAGGTGGTCTGTTTGGCTGACCAGTACATCTCCCATGTGAATGCCAAGTTCCCTGGGTCAGTGCATGACGCGTATGTTATGCGAAATAGCAGCATCCCCTATGTGATGGAACAGCTACAGAGACAACGTGTGTGGCTAATAGGTGACTCTGGTTACCCCAACCTGCCGTGGCTACTGACCCCAGTGAGGAATCCCCGGACCAGGGCAGAGGAACGGTACAATGAGGCCCATGGGCGATCTAGGAGGATCATAGAAAGGACCTTCGGCCTCCTGAAGGCCAGGTTTAGGTGCCTGCATATGACAGGTGGATCCCTAATGTACTCATCAAAGAAGGTGTGCCAGATCATCGTGGCCTGCTGTATGCTTCACAATCTTGCATTGCGACGCCAGGTGCCTTTCCTGCAGGAGGATGGTCCAGATGGTGGTGTTGTAGCAGCTGTGTAGCCTGTGGAGAGTGAAGAGGAGGAAGACGACGGGGACGACACAGACAACAGGGACACAGTCATACAACAGTATTTTCAGTAGCACACAGGTAAGAATCCCCCACGCCATTTTACATTTACTTCAGGGCTCCTGCATCTCTACTTTCTGTGTTTCCTCCCAGTTCCTTTTAACTGAATTGTGACTTTCCCTTCCCTTTTCAGAGCTGTATGACCCACTGCGTGACTTCTGCTTTGTTCGCCCATGGAGTAAAGCACATTGACATTGGTATGTTGTCATCACATTGTAACTGAACATTTTTGAACCGTTATGTGTAATACATTTGTTAAGAATACAAGCAGACTCCTGAGTGTTTTAAGTGCAATTAGTGATTTATTTAAAGTGCTACATATAGGTCCATGATAGTAAAACGGTGATGGGTGGGGGTGGAGTACTGTCCATGGCAGAGTCCAGTTCTCAGTCACACAGGTGCATTGTCCATATGCCTGTGGAAGGATGGAGCAGGGGCAGTTCAAGGTTGGACAGGGTGACAATGTGGGACAGTGGAATGACATCAGGGGGTAGTTTATGCTGGCGGGGGTCTTGGCATCCTACTCTGTCTTCCTTTGTGATCTCAGGTTCCTCTTGCGGGGTGGTTGATCTTCAGCAGGAGGTGGGGTTCTGGTGGCCTGTCGTTGTGTGGGGGCCTCCTGTCCACTAGCGCCGGCGGAGGTGGTAGGCTGTTCCTGGTCCAGGCTGGTGACAGGGGCCCTTTGGGGTGCCACATGGTCCCGCAATGTGGTGACTATTTGGTTCAGGGCCAGGACGATGTTCCTGAGCTCCTCTCTGTACCCCAAGTACCGTTCCTCCTGCTGTGCCTGGATCTCCTGGAACCTGGCCAGTATCGTCGCCATCGTCTCCTGGGAGTGGTGGTATGCTCCCATGATGGTGGTGAGGGCCTCTTGGAGAGTCGGTTCCCTGGGCCTGTCCTCCCCCCCCTGTCGCACTGCAGCCCTCCCAGTTGCCCTGTTTCCCCGGCCTCTGTCCCCTGGACGGTGTGCCCACTACCACTGCCCCCAGGTCCCTGTTGTTGTTGGGGTGTTGGGTCAGCCTGGGTGCCCTGTAGTGGCGGACACACCGCTGATTGACCTGTCCTGGAGACAGAGGCATGGGCCCGCTGGGTGGGAGCTGTGCTGATATTCCCAGAGGGGGTCAGGTCTGCTGTGGCCTGTGTCTGTGTGTGGGGAACCGACTGTCCAGAGGTCCCCGATGGTCCGGGCTGGTCATCAGGTTCTAGGTCGACAGAGCTGCTGTCCTCACTGGGGGCCTGTTCTGGGGGTGGGATGGACATATCTGGACCCTCCTGGCCGGTGTGTTGGCGTTCGGGCCCTGCAGGGGGGAAAGAGTATGGTTATTGCTTCTGTGTGTTCCATGGCGTGCGATTTGTGGGTGCCCTTGTCCCCCAGTGCTGGCATTCCCTTGTGGGAGGAGTTGTGAGGGTGGTTTGTGGGGGGGGGATGGGTATGTGCAGTGGTCATGCATAGGTGATGGGTGTCCATGGTTTGGGTTGGCATTCAGGGTTTGGTTTTGGGTTGGGTGGGTTGTGCTGGTGAGACATTGGCAGGGAGGATGTGTGCTGGGGGGTTGGGGGTGAGGGTTGGCATGCTGGTGGTTGGGGGGGGAGTAGTTGAGATTAGACTTACCAGAGTCCATTCCACCGCCTACTCCAGCGAGGCCCGCAGGAGGCAGAATGTTCAAGACCTCTTGCTCCCATGCTGTGAATTCGGGTGGAGTGGGTGGTGGTCCGCCGCCAGTCTTCTGCACAGCGATGTTGTGTCTTGAGACCATCGACCGTACCTTCCCCCGTAGGTCGTTCCAGCGCTTTCGGATGTCTTCCCGGTTTCTGGGATGCTGTCCCACAGCGTTGACCCTGTCGACGATCCTTTGCCATAGCTCCGCCTTCCTGGCTATTGTGGTGTGTTGCACCTGTGTGCCGAAGAGCTGGGGCTCTACCCTTATAATTTCCTCCACCATGACCCTGAGTTCTTGGTCCGAAAACCTGGGGTGTCTTTGGGGTGCCATGGGGTGGTGTGGATGAGGTGTGGGGTGGTGTTTGTGGTGATGTGCGTGGTGGTGTGTGGTGATGTGTGCGTAGATGTGGTGTGGTTGATGATGTTGGGTTCCTGTGTGTGTTGGGGTTTTCGATTGCTGTGCTCTCTCTCTCTATCGCCTTCTCTCCGATTTTCTAGTAGTGGGGGTTTGTGGGTGATGTGGGTGTGTGTTTTATAGTTGCTTGGATGTGTGGGAGTGTTGTTTGTATGTGTATCAGGTGTGTGTATTTCAAATTGTCCAATGTGGCTGTGTTTTGGAGCTGGGTGTGTATTTTGACCGCAGCGGTGTGTACCGCCAATGGAATACCGCGGTTGAAAGACCGCCGCGTTGATTCGTGGGTCGTAATGGCATGGGCGTGTTTGTGTTGGCGTGGCGGTGGAGGTTTGGTCATCTCCAGTTTATCGCTGCCCGCTGATGAGGCGGCCTTCCGTGGATGTCGGGTTTTTGGCGGCTTGGCAGTTGTGCATCAGAATGACCGTGGCGGTTTACCGCGGCGGTAGAATGGCGGTCTTCTGACCGGCGGTAAGAGCCTTTTACCGCCGAGGTCAGAATGACCCCCTAAATTACTCCATAAAGGAATGAAGTTTCAGTGGGGAGAAGAGGCAGATAAGGCCTTCCACCAATTAAAATAAAAGTTCAGTACAGCTCCCCTTTTATGACAACCAGACCCTACGCAGCAGTTTGTTGTTGAGGCGGACACCTGTCAAGTAGCAGTGGGTGTGGTCTTGTCTCAGCGCGATCATGGGACCGGGGAGCTCCACCCAGTGGCTTACTTCTCCCACAAATTGAATCTAGCCACAACAAATTATTCAATAGCAGATTAGAAATACTAAGAATAAAATGGGCCTTTGAGGAATAGAGACATTGGCCCTCAATATGACTGACTGCCACCAACATACCGTGACCGCGGCAGTATACCGCTACGGGTATTATGACCCACATGTAGAAATACACCACTACAAAGACACACACACAAGTCCGCTAGCCAAAAGGTCAGTGATAAACTGACGGTACCAAAACCCACACTGTTACGCCAACAGAAATGCGCCCACAGCATCATGACCCACGAATCACTGCGGCGGTCATTCGAAAGCGGTAAACCAGTGGCGGTACAGACCGCCGCGCTCGAAATACACACACACTAACAAGACAACATCACATTGGACAATTCAAACTACAGACACCTGACACACATACACACACCACACCCACACACCCACAACACTATAAAACACACACCCACACTACCCACAACCCTTTATGACCCAAAGATTTGGGAAAGTGAGAGAGAGACAGGCCAGGAGCACCCACTGAATCGGAGCCACAAAACACCATCACCCATACACCATCCACGCACCTCACAGCACACATCCCAACACATCACCCCACACACCCTCACACACACCACTCACACTACACCCAAGGCACCACAAAGACACCCCCGATTCATTGAGGAGGAGCTAAAGGTCATAGTGGAGGAAATCATCTGGGTAGAGCCACAGCTATTTGGATCACAGGTACAGCAGACGTCCATTGCTAGGAAGATGGAGCTATGGCGGAGAGTCGTGGACAGGGTCAACGCCGTGGGACAGCACCCCAGAACTAGGGATGGCATCAGGAAGAGGTGTAACGACCTACAGGGGAAGGTACGTTCCATTGCAGCAAGACACCAGCTCACTGTACAGAGAACTGGCAGTGGACCCCCACATCCTCCCCCCACAACTAACAGCGTGGGAAGAGCAAGTCTTGCCAATCCTGCATCCTCAGGGCCTGGCCGGAGTAGGAGGAGGACTGGACTCTGGTTAGTCAGCTCTCTACTACTACTACCCCCCTATCTGCATGCCATCACATACTCCCATCACTCCACTCCATCCCACACACCCCACCATCACATCTCACTCATCCCAATGCCAAGCCCTGCATGCTCTACCAACGCATGGACACCACTCAAAGCCCTGCATGGACACTCATCACTAAAGCATGCACACTATAGAGAACTAACTTTCCCACCATACACCAACGTACACAAGTGAAAGCTGCCAGGGCAAATACAACCAAAGAGGGGAAGCCACAGATGCACAATATGTCAGAATCAGAAAACATAACACATCATTTACATCCCCACAGGTACTCCAGCCAATGTCAGCGGAGAGGAGGTGCCAGCACTATCCAGTGAAGAGGCCCACAGTGATGACAGCAATTCTGGTCTTCAGGATCTGGATGACCTACCTGGCCCATCATGGACCTCTGGACAGCCGGTTACCCAGGCCCAGTCACACACCACCACAGAGCCTCCCCATCTGGAAAAACCACCACAGCACCCACCCAGCGTACCCACACCTCTGTCCCCAGGACACGTCAATAAGCAGTGTGTCCACCTCTACAGGGGCCCCAGGCCACACCTCATACCCAAGACAATCAGGGACCTGGGGTCAGTGGCAGTGGGCACACAGTTCAGGGAACAGAGGCACAGGCCAACAGGGAAACTGGGATGACTACTGTGCGCCAGGGGGAGGACAGGCCCATGGAACCGACTCTCCAGTAGGCACTTGCAGAGATCCTGGTAGCCTATCAACATTCCCAGGATCCGATGGGCCAGATCCTGGACAATGTGCAGGCGAGCAGGAGGCTGCAGGAGGGACAGTACCAGGGGATCAGAGAGCACTTGCAGGCCATCATCAACACCCTGATCTCCATAGCAGGGGTGCTGGCAGACATGGCCAATCTATGAGGGAGGCAGTCTCACAACAGCGGGCCCCTGCCTCTAGCCAGATATCTGCCTTCCACCTCCGCTGCCGCTAGTGGACAGGAAGCACCTCCACAGGTCTCACAGGCCACCAGCACCCCTCCCCCTGAAGAAGGAGAACCACACTGAAAATGTTGCCCTGTCCATCTTGAACTGCCATTGCTCCCCTTCCTATGTCCTCTTGGACAATGCACCTGTGCTACAAACAGACTGGAACAATACCCTGGACTTTCCTCCATCATCACCCCATCCCATTGCACTTGCCCCTCAATATTGTAGCACTTCAATAAACACCCTTGGAAAAAACAAGACATTTGGAGTATGTCATATAGATCAAATATGTATTCATTGAAACAGGTACAAACATTGCAAATCAACTGTACAGAAAATGAGCATAGATTAATGACCTGTAGCTGGCTGCAGTGATCACACAAGGAGTATATGTGAGGTCACCAACATCTGCAAGAATTGCCAGAGGGAACAGTGAGTGGGCATAGAAGTGGGAAATATCAGCATGCCAGTGCCACAGAAATGCAAACAAATGTCACTGAAATGTGAAGTAACACTGTCCTACCTGTGTGTCATTGGAAGTACTGTCTGGTCACAGATGTTCTGTTGCCCTCTTCCTCATCCTCTGCCTCCTCATCCTCACTGTCCACAGGGTCCACTGCTGGTACATGGGCATCTCCAGGCTCCTCCTCCTGGAGGAATGGGACATAGGGCCTGATTTTGACCCTGGCGGACGGCGGAGGCCGTCCGCCAAGGTACCGCCGCTGAATGACCGCACCGCGGGCAAAAGACCGCGGCGCCCATTTAGACATTTCCTCTGGGCCGGCGGGCGCTCTCCAAAAGAGCACCCGCCGGCCCAGAGGAAATGCCCCTGCAACGAGGACGCCGGCTCAGAATTGAGCCGGCGTAGTTGCAGGGGTGCGACGGGTGCAGTTTGCACCCGTGGCGTATTTCAGTGTCTGCTTAGCAGACACTGAAATACTTTGCGGGGCCCTCTTACGGGGGCCCCTGCCGTGCCCATGCCATTGGCATGGGCACGGCAGGGGCCCCCAGGGGCCCCGCGGCACCCCCTACCGCCATCCTGTTCCTGGCGGGCGAACCGCCAGGAACAGGATGGCGGTAGGGGGTGTCAGAATCCCGCATGGCGGCGCAGCAAGCTGCGCCGCCATGGGGGATTCTAAGGGCAGCGGTAAACCGGCGGGAGACCGCCGGTTTGCCTCTTCTGACCGCGGCTGAACTGCCGCGGTCAGAATGCCCTGCAGGGCACCGCCGGCCTGTCAGCGGTGCTCCCGCCGACCCTGGCCCCGGCGGTCTTAGACCGCCGGGGTCAGAATGACCCCCATAGTGTCTGAGGGCCAGGTTATGCAACATACAGCATGCAACCACTATCTGGCAGACCTTCTTGAGTGAGAAGCACAGGGATCCACCTGTCAGATGGAGGCACCGGTACCTGGCCTTCAGGAGGGCAAAGGTCCTTTCAATTATCCTTCTGGTTCACCCATGTGCCTCATTATAATGTTTTTCTGCCCTTGTCCTGGCATTCCTCACAGGGGTCAGCAGCCATGATAGGTTGGGGTAACCAGAGTCACCTGAAATATTGAGGGACAACATTTAGCCACATACTATCCCATATGGCCCACTCCATACCCATACACCAACATATAATGGGTGGGAACCAGGGCTCACCTATTAGCCACACCCTGTGCCTCTGTAGTTGGGCCATCACATTTGGGATGCTGCTATTCCTCAGGACAAAGGCATCATGCGCCGACCCAGGATACTTATCATTGACGTGGGAGATGTACTGGTCCGCAAGGCAAGGCACACCATCTGTACATTCCTAGAGTGGATACTCTTCTGATTCCAGAACACCTGTTCATTCTGGCGGGGGTGGGGACAAATGCAATATGTGTTCCATCTATCGCCCCCAATTATGTTGTGGATATGTCCCATTGCATAAAACTTGGCCTTCACTGTGCCAAATCTTCAACGTGGGAGAAAACAATGTAGCTGCACATGTGTTTAATCAGGGCAGACAACACTCTTGTCAGCACTATTGAGAACATTGGCTGTATCATTCCTGCTGCCAAGCCCACTGTCACTTGGAAAGAACCAGCTGCCAGGAAATGGAGCACTGATAGCACTTGCACAAGAGGGGGGATCCCAGTGGGGTGACGGATAGCAGATATCAGGTCAGGCCCCAATTGGGCAAACAGCTCTGTGATTGTGGCCCTGTCCAGTCTATAGGTGAGGATAATGTGCCTGTCCTCCAGTGTTGCCCATTCCACCAGGGGCAAAAGGGGGTATGTCTCCATCTCCTATTCATCTGCAGCGGTAGGAATCTAAGGGACACAAGAGTGAGGAGCCTGTCACAAACTGAACAATGGAGCTACAACAGAACTTTGCCTCTTGTAAACTTGTAATGTGTCATTGTGATTTGTCCAGTATGTCCAAAAACCTCCCGTGACGCAGCATTATTCCAGGGCCTGTCCCCTTCTAAAATGGCGTCCGCCTGTCCTGTGTGGAGGGACAGGTGAAAGTTACGTAATTCCACTGATGTTGTGCGCTGTTGCTGGAGGCGGGCGGGAACTCCTCATTGGTTTTAATTGGGCCCTATGACAGCATGCACCACCGCAGACGTGACTGCTATTTTCTATCATATTCCTCACTTGCTACCTGACCTTCCACAGGAGAGGACCTGCACTGCATGTGCTGCTGTGACCTGTGTCTGGAACCTACTATGGCCCATGTGACTGGGGAAAGGGCCCCAGCCTTCACCTCAGAGGAGTTGGAGAGACTGGTGGAATGGATCCTAACCCAGTACGGACTGCTGTATGGGCCTCCAGACCAACAGGTGAGTACACTGTGGGCACGATGCATGTGGCATAAATGCATGGAGTTGTGTGTGTGTGAAGGCCATATGTTTAACAGGCAGGACTGTTTGTCTAAATCTATTTTCCTGTGTGTATTTTCTCTGCAGGTCAGCGCCCATCAAAAGAAGGTTATATGGCGTGCCATCGCCAAGGAGGTGCGGACCCTGGGGGTCTATGGCAGGCGGAGCACCCACTGTCACAAACGGTGGGAGGACTTGAGACATGGGCACAGAAGACAGCAGAGGCCCAGCTGGGGATGGCCTCCCAATGAGGAAGGGGTGCCCGTCGTACCCTGACCCCCCTGATGGCCCACATACTGGCGGTGGCCTATCCTGAGCTAGATGGGCACTTGAAAGCATCACAGCAGCCAGAAGGGGGTGAGTACAGTGCCCATCATTACAGCTTACGCATGGTAGGGTGGTATCCGGGTGGGGGATGTGTGTCAGTTATTGCCCCTAGGCCAGGCCTGACATTGCAGTGTAGGTCCCCTGGTGGCTAGGGTCCAGAAGGGAAAATCTTGCATCCTAGCCCATAGGCATCCACTACTGGTCAGGCTTGCGTGGGTCCCAGGTGTGCTGCATTTGGCGGTGTGTGCCCCTCCCCATGCCTTGTCCGATAACTATTTCTCTGGTAGTGCAATGGCATATTGCGTAGGGCTGTTCCCTGTGTGTGAGGGTGCTGTGTACGCCAACGGTGGTGTTGGGGCAGCCATTGACCAAGTGTATCCTTTGTCTCTCCCCCCCGCTTTTGTGTTGTCATCCTGCCCTAATGTGCATTAGCATCATCTGGCAGAGGAGCAGAGGCACCGGCGACGGAGGGAGCTGCATCCCACAGGACCCAGGATGTAGAGTCCACCGACACTGAGAGCACCAGTGGGACGGAGGGCGAGGGGAGCACCACGGCGGAGACTGGAGGGGACAGTTCAGACACAGATACCTCCTCTGATGGAAGTTCCCTGGTGGTGGCTGACACTTCTGTGACCACCCCAGCTACAGGTACAGCCGCCACCCCCATACCAGCATCACCCTCCCTGCAGCCCCTCATTGAGTTGCCAGTGCCCGCTCACCCAGGAGGGTGGGCATCTCCTTTGCCCCAGGCACCTCAGACCCTGCCCCAGTGAGCCCTGCTGCCCTGAGTGAGGAGGCTATTGACCTCCTGAGATCCATTTCTATAGGGCAGTCAACCATTATGAATGCCATCCAGGGGCTGGCAGGCCAGATGCAACAAACTAATGCATTCCTGGAGGGCATTCACACTGGATTGGCGGCCCAACAGAGATCGATCCAGGCTCTGGCCTCCTCTCTGATGGCAGCCATTGTCCCTGTTTCTACCCTCCCCCTCCAACTTCCACTTCCCAGTCCCATTCTCCTCAACCCTAACCCATCCCTAGTACACAGGCAGAGGAGCATGCACACAAGACAACACACAAGAATGGTAAGGCAAACACAAGCACAACACTTCATCCCACAGGCACTCACACAAACACCAACCAGATGTAAACATCCACTATTTCCACTGTCTCCCCCTCCACCACCTCCCACCCAGTTCCGTCCACACTCACACCTGAATGCACCACATCATCATCCACTACCAGAATCACCACACCAAGCAGAACACACACCTCACTGGCAGACACCTCAACAACAGCCATGCACACGTCCCCTGTGTCCTCTCCCACTGTGTCTGTCCCCCCTTCCTAAGGTACACAAACGCAAGCACTCAGACACCCAACAGCCATCCACCTCACAACAGCATACAGCCCATGCACCTGCACCCAAAAGCAGTAGACAGACACCTCGAACAACCACTCCCATTCCTTCTCCCTCTTCCTACCCCAATGTCCCTAAAAAATGTTTCTATCCACCATTGACCTCTTCCCTACCTCTACCTCCATCCTGCACATATGGGCAGGGTAGGAAGAACCCACCCAAGCACCTCAGCCACACAGTCCACGGGTCCAGTCGTCACCACACCCACTCGTGCTGGAAAAGGATCCAGGCCACATGTCCTGAAGGTGAAGGAGCCTGCACCAGGAAGCCTCAAGGGAAAGGAGCCTGCCCCAGCTGCCAGAAAGACCAAGGAGCCTGCACCAGCAGGCAAGAAGGGAAAGGAGTCTGTCCCAGCTGCCAGGAAGACAAAGGTGCCTGCACCAGCAGGCAAGAAGGGAAGGGAGCCTGCCCCAGCTGCCAGGAAGACAAAGGAGCCTGCAGCAGCTGCAAAGAAGGGAAAGGAGCCTGCCCCAGCTGCCAGGAAGAGCAAGGAGCCTGCACCAGCAGGCAGGAAGACCAAGGGGCCTGGGGCTGGAACTGTGACGCAGCCCCCACCACCAACCATGGTTGTGCAGCCGACCGAGGTTGCAGGAGATGGGCAGGAGCCTCTCCCCACCATCAGCACTACTACCGGTGTGCAGCCGTCCGAGGATGCAGGGGATGGGCAGGAGCCTCCCCCCCCAGCAGCAGCACCACCGCTGAGCAGCCGTCCGAGGTTGCAGGGGATGAGCAGGAGCCCCCCCCCCACCATCAGCAACACCACCAGTGGACGGACGGTTTGTAATCCTGCCTCCATGGGCTGCTGTACGGCCTGCCCCCTGCAAAGCCATTGGGTATGACACCCACCTGAGAGACTGTGACCTTGCACTCCCCAGGATCAAGAGCACAGGGCATGTTGCCCCCTCCAGAACCAGTGGGCAAGACACCCACATGGCCAACACTCCCCAGGATCAAGAACAGGGCACGATGCCCCCTCCAGAACCAGTGGGTAAGACACCCACATGCCCAACACTCCCAGGATCAAGAACATGGCACGATTCCCACTCCAGAACCAGTGGGTAAGACAATCACACGGCCAACACTCCCCAGGATCAAGAACATGGCACGATGCCTCTCCAGAACCAGTGGGCAAGACACCCACTCGAGAGACTGTGGCCCATTACTCCCCAGGACAGGAACACAGGGAATGTTGGCCCCTCCAGAGCCAGTGGGTGAGACACCCACATGAGAGACTGTGACATTGCACTCCACAGGACCAAGCACAGGGCATGTTGCCCCCTCCAGGACCAGTGGGCAAGACACCCACTCGAGAGACTGTGGCCCATAACTACCCAGGACCAAGAGCACAGGGCATGTTGTCCCCTCCAAAGCCAGCGGGTGAGACACCCACATGAGAGACTGTGACCTTGCACTCCACAGGACCAAGCACAGGGCATGTTGCCCCCTCCAGGACCAGTGGTCTTGTAACATCTCCCAACTGAGGTGCCCCCTGGCCCCTTGAGGTACCTGCCTATTTACCAACTGATGCCCCTGCAGTGTTCTCTCCGTGTTGCAACAGGTAACATGTGTGGCCTTGGACTTTGGCCTGTGGCCATGTGGACTACGCAAATAGTGGACTGGGCTGTGTCCCTTCTTCTGTATATATGTATATATCTATTATTCAATTTCAATTTCAAAGAAGCTTTATTGCGGCTACAAGAGCCAAAAAAGCGCGAGCAGTAATAAATACAAATAAATGCACATAATAAAATAAAATTGCAGGTAAATATGGTGATAAAAGGGAGTAAAACATAAATAAAAATTAAAATGGAATAAAAATGAGATAGAATAAAATGAAATGAAATTAGATGAAATGAAATGAAATGAAATGCGCTGTGCAGGATGTTGGGACAGTCTTATTTGGAGTCTTTGTCCAGAAGAGTTTTTCCTCTGATAAGCCAACTAGCTCCGAGGAATTTGGCGATAGCGATCACTAGCGTTGGCCTGGTGTCTGATCTAAGGATTCGCAGAGCTAGCGCAGAGCAGCGTGCTCCCAGTAGTCTGCATGCCGGGGCCAGCCATTTCCTACGGGGGGCAGTATACGCGGGGCATGCAAAAAGGAGGTGAGGGAGATTCTCGACGGGGGCTTTGCAAGCAGGGCATGCGGTGGATTTGTTGTGTGACCAGCTGCTGGTGAAAAGTCTTAATGGGAGTGTTCCAATGCGGAGCTGGAAGTACAGTTTCCTTTCCCTTGGGGCCGAGATTAGGTCCCAAAAAGTTTCGTACTTGCATGACTCTTTTAGGTTGGCAAAGTCACAAGATAATGTAGTGTGGAGTGCAGCCCGAGTGTCTTCGTTGTTGGCCCTTTGCCAGTATAGTTTCTTTAGTTCGCTTTTCGAGGGAAAGACTGACGTGGCTGGTGAGTTCCAGAGATCATCGAGCCCGATAGAGTGAAGTAAATCCTTGATGGATCGTAGCCAGGGGATTCTGTGCAGGTGGTCGGCTTTTAGGATGACCTGTAGAGCTTCGGTGAAGATGTCAAGTTCCGGAGTGGTCCAGAGACGCCGCCAGTACAGCAGAGGTCGCAGGCGGGCTTTGTGACCAATGCGTTTGATGCCGAGGTCCTTGAAAAGAGGGAACAGTGGGGTGCTTAGCGGAAGGGACACAAGGTTTCTTAAGAAGTTGTTTTCAGCGGTGGTTAGGTCTTGGGTTTTGGTATAACCCCAAAGTTCAGCCCCGTAGAGCGCTGAGGAAACTGCCTGGGCTTCGTATAACTATAATGCTGGGCGAATTGGTTTTGTGTGTGAGAGGTGGAAATTTTTTAGTAGAGCCCCAGTTGTTTGTCTTAATTTAAGGGCTTGTTTTCCTATGTGTGGCTTCCAGGACATGTTGTCAGTGAGTGTTATGCCCAGGTAGCTGAAAATGCCCACCTTCTCGAGTGAGGAGCCATCTAAAGTAAATTTCCCTTTGAAAGATCTGTGGGGATTAAGGGTCATTAGTTTGGTTTTCGTTGCGTTGATTTCGAGTCCCTGGGATGAACAGAAATGCTCGAAGCACGCAAGGAGTTTCCTTAGACAACTAGGGGTCTTAGATATCAAAAGAGTGTCATCGGCAAAGAGTAAGACTGGGATTTTTTGTGTGCCAAGTGAAGGTGCGTCAGCCTGCAGTCTGAGGAGGGAGGGGACAATTTCGTTGATGTACAGGGAAAAGAGGGTCGGGGCAAGTACGCAACCTTGCCGCACACCCCGGGAGACGTGGATTCTATCGGTAAGTTGGCCCTTGTTGCCCCACCTGACTTGTGCGTAGTTGTCCTCGTGGAGTCGTATCAAAATGGCAAGGATGTGTTCCGGGATTCCCATCCGAGAGAGAGTGACCCACAGTTTGTTGCGAGGTACTAGGTCAAAAGCAGATTTGAGGTCCACGAAAGCTACATAAAGGCTGCCTTTACCAATGAACACTGTTTTCCAATATAATAATAGGAATCTGAGGGCTTGATCAGTGGTGGAAATCTTCTTTCGGAAACCGGCTTGGAGGGGGCTAAGGATATCGTGGTCAATTATCCATTCTTCGATCTTCCCTAGGAGGCAGTGGCAGAAGACTTTTTGGACACAGTCAATTAGACTAATGGGTCTATAGTTACAGGGAAGAGATCTGTCGCCCTTTTTAAAGATTGGAATAACAATGGCCGCTTTCCAAGAGTCGGGAATTGGCGCCCCAGATGCTATTGCGTTAGCTAGAATGGTGAGATATCTTGACCAGGATGCTAGGTCTGTTGAGAATAGGTCTGCTGGGACGCAGTCTGAACCAGGGGCCCTGCCGCGTTTTAGAGTGCTTAGAGAATAAGTTATATCACTTTGAGAGAACAACAGGGGTGCTGCGGTGGTTGGTGCTAATGAGTGAAGAAGGAGGGGGCCCGTACAAACAGAGGTGGGGCTATCATGATCAGGAGAGTACAGACTACTAAAGTGGGCTATCCAGTCTCTTGGGGCAATATTGGTTGTGATGTCCAAACCACTGGTTTCTGGGCCTCGCGCTGCCAGGGACCAGAACAGACTATAATTTCTCTCGCGCACAGCGTCGCTGAGTGCTGTCCACCATTTGCTATCTTGATCACGCTTGGCTATGCATATTGCAGATTTATAGGACTTCCTAGCTACGCGGATGGCGATGGGGTCCTTGGATTTAATGGCTTGAACTAGGCGCTTGTTTAGGGACCGGCACGTTTTGTTGAACCAGCGGTGCCTGGCTTTGGGTCGTTTGTCGTCGTGGGCTGGGGGTGCTGAGAAGTGGGCTGCGATATCCCTAAAGCAGGAGGTGTGGATTGAGCTAATTACCTGGTGGGGTGTTGCAGAACCTGCCTCTAGGTCCCTTAGTGTGGATTTTAGGGTGTTGTTGGCAGCATTGATGAGTGCGGGCCGGGCCACAATATTGTCCCATTTTAGGTGTCTTTTGTTGTTGGCCAGGTTAATACCCTCGGGTGCTACTGCTGCGGGGTTAGACGTGGCTGGGAGGTTACCTAGGGCTAATGTGTGGACAGAGAGAGGGTTGTGATCACTTTCGGTCCTTTCGATGATTGGCATATCGATGACTAGAGGCCATAATCTTATATCGAATAGGCAATAATCGATTCTGCTGGTGTGGTTCGTTTTGTTGTATGTGTGACTACCGTTGGTGTCTGAATTAGTTCTGCCATTTAGCGCCCTGAGTCCAAACTCCATGGTCAATGATTTTACCTGAATGGCAACCGACGTCCACCTTTTGATGGGTGGAATTGACAGGGCGGGGATAGACCAGGCTTGATCTTCCTCGCGGGTGGACCTGAGATCGTCCCAGTCAAGGGGTTCGAATGTGACGTTGAAGTCCCCAGCCACGATGGTTTTATGATGGCGGGGATAATTTTGTAAGAGGGCTACGAGGGCGCAGAGGGTTTTGGAGACTTGACCCCCCCTGACCCCTCAAGCGTAGATATTAAAGATGTTCACCACAGAGTCAGGCCCAAAGGATAGACGAAGGCCTAACAGGTCGGGAGAGGCGGTAGGTAGCTGTGATATATGGCAGCTAAGCGATGTTTTGATCCAGATGGTCAGACCCCCTGAGGGCCTGCCTCTCGTGCTGGCCACAGCGGGGATGTGGAAATTTGAGTAGCCTGTTCGGAAGAGTGGGTCGAGTGACCATGTTTCCTGTAGGAGACATATGTCATGTTCGTCAATAAATGAGGAGAAGGATGGAAGGGGAAGAATAGATTTCAGACCTGCCACGTTCCATGAGACAAGTCGTACCCCAGATTGTGACTGAGTTGTCCTGCCTAAATGCCCGGGGTTTGTGAAGTTGGCTGTCGGGGTTGGTTTGGCAGATGTGGCTGAGGGAGCAGAGATGGGTTGATACCAATGTTTGCCCGTGAGGCTTGTGGTGGTTGGTGATGTTCCTCTGTTGGAACAGGCCTGGTCCTGATCAAGGAGATGCTTGCGGGCCTAGACAGCAGCTCTAGGTTTGGTGGGCAATGTGCCTGCAAGATGGGTGGAGCATCGTTGTCATGATTGCTCGGTGAGCCGGAAATGGTCTCGGTGTCATGGGTAGGGGGGTGAATACATGGACAGACAGTGGTGGGGTAAAAGAAGGATCTGGGGGTGATAGATGTTGGAAGGTTGCAAGGTTTGCCTGCATAGATTTTAGGTGGGGCTGTGAGTCAATCATGTTTACCAAGAGGGGATAGGTTTTCTGCCGGGTGGTAACTCGGGCATTCCTCGTGGAGCGTAGGTGACCTGAGCTGTTTAAACTGGATGCGTGAGTGTGCAGGTGGGCTTGTTCTTGCGTCTAGGGCCACCAGATTGTTCGCCATGGTCCTGTTCTTGAGTGTCAGTTTTAGGATATCAAAGTGAGTTCCCGGGTCTGGCCGTTGTACTACGTTAATTAGGTCCTCACGTATTATGGATCGGCAGCCTCTAACATGGCGAATCCAGTGGATTGCCTTGTTTTTGATAGAGTCTACCCCTTCCTTGCGCGCCAATGTGGTTAACTTGGGAACGTTAACCATTAGAACTATATTACCTAAATGGGACTGGTCAGTGGCAGGTTGCGTAGAGTATTTTGAGGCGGTGTTGCTCATGGGTTTGAGGGTATTATGATAGATGTCTAGTGAATTTCCTGTGCCTAAATTGTGGAAGAGGGGAGTCTGGTGGGAGTTCATGGTCTTTTCTTTGGTAGGGTGAGGGCCAGCGTGGCAAGAAGCAGAGGAGTTGGGCGAGTTTGTTGTGATGCCTGATAGGATTGGATTTTGGGCAAGGTTACTGGTGGTCGTGTTATTTGCGTGGGTTAGCTGTTTTACTATTGCAAGTAATGAGTTAACCATATGCTTGAGTTCTGTGACTTCCTTCCTTAGAGCTTGTATGTATTCGATATGCTGTGGGGTTACATGAGGAGAGTGCGTGTTGGTTGCTGCTGGCCCATCTGCCAGGGTGTCTGGGTTGATGTCGTCGCGTGATTCAGGGAGGTTGGTTAGGGGATTGAAGCGGTTACTGAGCTGGATGGAATCGTTGGTGGCAAGTGGTAGGTCTTCTGCTAGGGAGGGGGCCGCATGGGTGATAACGTTCCTACTTTCACCCACCCCTGTAGTGTCAGTAACTTGTTGCCCACGTTTCACGAAAATCTCAGCGATTTTCATGGAACCTTCCTTCCTGCTAGTTGAAGTGGGCCCCTCCCCAGTTGCAATAGAAATGTTTCCCTGGGGGCTAGTTAGTATTCCGTTGCATTCGCCCAGGAGAGAGTCGATTCTATCCATAACGCAGTTGCTAGCTGCATGCTTATGCCTTTTTCGCTTGGCTTTTAGTACTGCCCCGGCCCCTGCCTCTATTGCTTTCCTTTTGCCCATCTGGTGTTAGTGTAGGTGCAAGGTTAAATGATAAGGTGTCAGATTAAATGGAGCAGCTGACTGGGGAGACAGAGTTGGAAATAACAAAAGGGACTGAGTACAATATGGCCTTCTTGGGAGATAGATGTTAGGGGGGTGGCCCAGCCCAGCCTCTGTCAGCTGCTGACGGGCGCAGGACGGGCCCGCCCTTGGCCCGGGCTTGGCCCGGGCGCCGCCCGCGCGCGTCCCGCGCTGCGGGAGCGCGAACGAGTTTTAAAGGGCTCCTGCCCCGCCTCCAATGAACACACAGCGCTTCCCGCGACGGCGGGAGCGCGAACGAGTTTTAAAGGGCTCCTGCCCCGCCTCCAATGAACACACAGCGCTTCCCGCGACGGCGGGAGCGCGAACGAGTTTTAAAGGGCTCCTGCCCCGCCTCCAATGAACACACAGCGCTTCCCCTATCTATTATCTTGCCTAACTTATTTTTCATGCTGTGTTGATCTCATTACATTCACTTTTGTGAAATCGTTTTGTCCTTGCAATATTCATCCGAGTAACGGGGTAAAATTGTTTTTGTAATGCAGCTGATTGTGTGTATGGTGCTGGGGGGGGTGTTGTGCGTGTATGTGTAACTCTCTTCCCCCCCTCCCTTGTGTGCTATGCGGCTGTACTCACCGCCGTCGTCTTCGCCGGCGTTGGTGTTTGTGGTGGAGCAGAACGTAGAAGATCATGGGGAAGACATGCAGTTCAGGTTCCATGGCGGAGTGGTTGTTCCCTGTGTCTCCAATGGTGAGTCCTTTCCCTTCTGAGCTCTGTTTCCACCAGGCTTTTGATGTTGTTGGTACCGCCCCAGAAAAGGTGGCAGTTTGCAGGGTCATGATATGGTGGGAGGAACATTGATTTCCGCCTGGCTGTGGGCGGCTACCACCGTGGTGCCTGTTGTTTCCACCCTGGCGGTCAGTGTGGTACATTGACTGTCTTTCGGAGATCTTTCTGCCATGGTCATAATTTGGTAGTAGTTACTGCCGGCCTGTTGGCGGTATTACCGCTACATTAACACTAACTGCCAGGGTCGTAATGAAGGCCTCAGTTCTCATGGTGGGGCAATTTTTGTCGCTCGCTATATGGCCCTTGTTCTCACATCAGAAACATACAGAATGTTTGTCTTCATATCCATTCCATTCATTCCTCTTACTGTCTTGCAGCTTTCCTCCCTCCTTTCTATTTTTCCTGTTACTTCCCTTACTATTCATGAATTTTCAAACTGACTCAGGTTCACTTGCACCCTTTAGTGCCACTGTGGCACACCTTTTTGACACTTCTCCCTTTTTCACTATTGCAATTATTTTGTTCAAAGGCGCTTCCTCACATACCCATAACTTTTCTTAAATACTGTTATTATTACAATGCATGACAATTTGGTCTCTTATTAAGTCACCATGTAGTGTAGCAAATTTACATGTTATTGCTAACTTTTCAGTTCAGCAACATAATTCTCTATAGATTCAGTTTTAAGCTTTTTCAATTGGAAAACATGCAATCTGTCTATAGCCACACAAACTGAGGGTCTATAATATTTATCCAAATCCTCAAGAGCCTCTTTAAATTCATCAGTTCCAGCACCTGATCTTGTCTTCTTCTTCATAAAATTATAAACTCTTTGACCTTCTGGGCCTAGGTTATGCAGTAATATTCTTTTTTTCCTCTCAGCCGAAAATTCTTCTTCATTTTCCTCTTCAATTGCTGATATGTAATTAAGGAAGTAGTCTTTCCAATCTGACCACTTCATCATGGGTTTTCCTGCTGTTGGAAGAAACGGTACAGGAGGCGTTGGCCCATTGCTCAGTGCTGACATTTTGAAATGCAAATATTTTGATTATTGTAGAAGAAGTGTTAACAATATTTTATCTACTGTACTTGCTATCCTAGTATTCTTGTGATCTCCTCACTTAATGCGAACGCTGAGGTGTGCAATACTGCTGAATAATGCTTTATTCACATGCAAGAGTTACAACTAATTGATGCTTCAAACTATTCCAATTGGGGTGTTCCTCACCGATGCACTGATATTAAAAAAAAAAAAATTGTCGTGCCTGCTCCAATACACCTCTACTCTGTGTCCCTGAATATTATCTCCTCATTCAATAAGTCTCTTTTACTCATTTGTTACACTCAGACAATGAAATGAATTTGTTTTCCATTCAGGAGCATCATAACAACATACCAAGTAGCGTTAATTCAAATCTTAAAGTGTACGCCTGAAAGTAAAATTACCTTTGATCTGCCCACGCCCCATCAGCACATTAAACCTGTAACAATTGCAATATCATCAGGTGTGCACATCACTAATGCACATTTAAGTTGTAGGTTGTGCAGAGTTTAGCTGATTTGAAGATTCAATAGATGTGTGCTTGCACACATGCACTTAAGTCAAAGGCTTCCTGTTGTGCGCAAAACCGATCCACTTAATTTTGAAGGTTTTAACCACTTCGCTGCCAGGCCTTTTCCCCCTCCTGTGCCGAGCCTTTTTTTGGCTATTTGGGGCAGTTCGCGCTTAGGCCCTCATAACTTTTTGTCCACATAAGCTAGCCAAGCCAAATTTGCGTCCTTTTTTTTCCAACATCCTAGGGATTCTAGAGGTACCCAGACTTTGTGGGTTCCCTTGAAGGAGGCCAAGAAATTAGCCAAAATACAGTGAAAATTTCGTTGTTTTTTTTTAAATGGGAAAAAGTGGATGCAGAAGAAGGCTTGTGGTTTTTTCCCTGAAAATGGCATCAACAAAGGGTTTGCGGTGCTAAAATCACCAGCTTCCCAGCTTTCAGGAACAGGCAGACTTGATTCAGAAAACCCAATTTTTCAACACAAATTTGGCATTTTACTGGGACATACCCCATTTTTACAATTTTTCGTGCGTTCAGCCTCCTTCCAGTCAGTGACAGAAATGGGCATGAAACCAATGCTGGATCCCAGAAACCTAAACATTTCTGCAAAGTAGACAAAATTCTGAATTCAGCAAGGGGTCATTTGTGTAGATCCTACAAGGGTTTCCTACAGAAAATAACAACTGAACAAGAAAAATATTGAAATTGAGGTGAAAAAAATATCACTTTTTCTCTACGTTTTACTCTGTAACTTTTTCCTGCAATGTCAGATTTTCGAAAGCAATATACAGTTACGTCTGCTGGACTCCTCTGGTTGCGGGGATATGTAGGGCTTGTAGGTTCATCAAGAACCCTAGGTACCCAGAGCCAATAAATGAGCGGCACCCTGCAGTGCGTTTTCACTCTATACCGGGTATACAGCAATTCATTTGCTGAAATATAAAGAGTGAAAAATAGCTATCAAGAAAACCTTTGTATTTCCAAAAAGGGCACAAGATAAGGTGTTGAGGAGCAGTGGTTATTTGCACATCTCTGAATTCCGGGGTGACCATACTAGCATGTGAATTACAGGGCATTTCTCAAATAGATGTCTTTTTTACACACTCTCTTATATTTGGAAGGAAAAAATGTAAAGAAAGACAAGGGGCAATAACACTTGTTTTACTAATCTATGTTTCCCCAAGTCTCCCGATAAAAATGATACCTCACTTGTGTGGGTAGGTCTAGCGCCCGCGACAGGAAACGCCCCAAAACGCAACGTGGACACATCACATTTTTTTAAAGAAAACAGAGGTGTTTTTTGCAAAGTGCCTACCTGTAAATTTTGGCCTCTAGCTCAGCCAGCACCTAGGGAAACCTACCAACCCTGTGCATTTTTAAAAACTAGAGGCCTAGGGGAATCCAAGATGGGGTGACTTGTGGGGCTCTGACCAGGTTCTGTTACCCAGAATCCTTTGCAAACCTCAAAATTTGGCTAAAAAAACACATTTTCCTCAAATTTTGGTGACAGAAAGTTCTGGAATCAGAGAGAAGCCACAGATTTCCTTCCACCCAGCGTTCCCCCAAGTCTCCCGATAAAAATTATACCTCACTTGTGTGGGTAGGCCTAGCGCCCGCGACAGGACATGCCCCAAAACGCAACGTGGACACATCACATTTTTTTAAAGAAAACAGAGGTGTTTTTTGCAAAGTGCCTACCTGTAGATTTTGGCCTCTAGCTCAGCCGGCACCTAGGGAAACCTACCAAACCTGTGCATTTTTGAAAACTAGAGACCATGGGGAATCTAAGATGGGGTGACTTGTGGGGCTCTGACCAGGTTCTGTTACCCAGAATCCTTTGCAAACCTCACAATTGGCTAAAAAAACACATTTTCCTCACATTTTGGTGACAGAAAGTTCTGGAATCAGAGAGGAGCCACAAATTTCCTTCCACCCAGCATTCCCCCAAGTCTCCTGATAAAAATGATACCTCACTTGTGTGGGTAGGCCTAGCGCCCGCGACAGCAAATGCCCCAAAACGCAACGTGGACACATCACATTTTTTGAAAGAAAACAGAGGTGTTTTTTGCAAAGTGCCTACCTGTAGATTTTGGCCTCTAGCTCAGCCGGCACCTAGGGAAACCTACCAAACCTGTGCATTTTTTAAAACTAGAGACCTAGGGGAATCCAAGATGGGGTGACTTGTGGGGCTCTGACCAGGTTCTGTTACCCAGAATCCTTTGCAAACCTCAAACTTTGGCTAAAAAAACAAATTTTCCTCAAATTTTGGTGACAGAAAGTTCTGGAATCAGAGAGGAGCCACAAATTTCCTTCCACCCAGCGTTCCCCCAATTCTCCCGATAAAAATGATACCTCACTTGTGTGGGTAGGCCTAGCGCCCGCAACAGGAAATGACCCAAAACGCAACGTGGACACATCACATTTTTTTAAAGAAAACAGAGGTGTTTTTTGCAAAGTGCCTACCTGTAGATTTTGGCCTCTAGCGCAGCCGGCACCTAGGGAAACCTACCAAACCTGTGCATTTTTGAAAACTAGAGACCTAGGGGAATGCAAGATGGGGTGACTTGTGGGGCTCTGACCAGGTTCTGTTACCCAGAATCCTTTGCAAACCTCAAAATTTGGCTAAAAAAACACATTTTCCTCACATTTCGGTGACAGAAAGTTCTGGAATCTGAGAGGAGACACAAATTTCCTTCCACTCAGTGTTCCCCCAAGTCTAACGATAAAAATGATACCTCACTTATGTGGGTAGGCCTAGCGCCCGCGACAGCAAATGCCCCAAAACGCAACGTGGACACATCACATTTTTTTTAAGAAAACAGAGGTGTTTTTTGCAAAGTGCCTACCTGTAGATTTTGGCCTCTAGCTCAGCCGGCACCTAGGGAAACCTACCAAACCTGGGCATTTTTTAAAACTAGAGACCTAGGGGAATCCAAGATGGGGTGACTTGTGGGGCTCTGACCAGGTTCTGTTACCCAGAATCCTTTGCAAACCTCAAAATTTGGCTAAACAAACAAATTTTCCTCAAATTTTGGTGACAGAAAGTTCTGGAATCAGAGAGGAGCCACAAATTTCCTTCCACCTAGCGTTCCCCCAATTCTCCCGATAAAAATGATACCTCACTTGTGTGGGTAGGCCTAGCGCCCGCAACAGGAAATGACCCAAAACGCAACGTGGAAACATCACATTTTTTTAAAGAAAACAGAGGTGTTTTTTGCAAAGTGCCTACCTGTAGATTTTGGCCTCTAGCGCAGCCGGCACCTAGGGAAACCTACCAAACCTGTGCATTTTTTAAAACTAGAGACCTAGGGGACTCCAAGATGGGGTGACTTGTGGGGCTCTGACCAGGTTCTGTTACCCAGAATCCTTTGCAAACCTCAAAATTTGGCTAAAAAACCACATTTTCCTCACATTTCGGTGACAGAAAGTTCTGGAATCTGAGAGGAGCCACAAATTTCCTTCCACTCAGTGTTCCCCCAAGTCTAACGATAAAAATGATACCTCACTTATGTGGGTAGGCCTAGCGCCCGCCACAGGAAATGGCCCAAAACACAACGTGGACACACCACATTTTTTCATAGAAAACAGTGCCTACCTGTGGATTTTGGCCTCTAGCTCAGCCGGCACCTGGGGAAACCTATCAAACCAGCGCATTTTTGAAAACTAGAAACCCAGGGGAATCCAAGATGGGGTGAGTTGTGGGGTTCTGACCAGGTTCTGTTACCCAGAATCCTTTGCAAACCTCAAAATTTGGCTAAAAAAACACGTTTTCCTCACATTTCGGTGACAGAAAGTTCTGGAATCTCAGAGGAGCCACAAATTTCCTTCCACCCAGCGTTCCCCCAAGTCTCCCGATAAAAATGATACCTCACTTGTGTGGGTAGGCCTAGCGCCCGCGACAGGAAATGGCCCAAAACACAACGGTGGACACATCACATTTTTTCATAGAAAACAGTGCCTACTTGTGGATTTTGGCCTCTAGCTCAGCCGGCCCCAGGGGGGGCAGAACTGCCCTAAAATAATTCCCCTCCCACCCCCCCAACCCCCCCGGGAGCGACCCTTGCCATACGGGGTCGCTCCCCCTGCGTGACATTGGCGGCAAAAAACAAAATCCCCGTTGCCTAGTGGTTTCTGCCCCCTTGGGGGCAGATTGACCTAAAATCGGCCAATCTGCCCCCACGGGGGGCAGAAACGGTCTAAGTACAATTTGCCCCCCAGGGGAGCGACCCTTGCCTAATGGGTCGCTCCCCATCTCTGAAAAAACAAACAAACAAAAAAAAAAACACATTTTTTTTTGCCCTGGTGCCTTGAGGTTTCTGCCCCCCCGGGGACAGATCAGCCTAATAACAATAGGCCGATCTGCCCCCAGGGGGGGCAGAAATGGCCTATAATAAATTCCCCCCCCCTGCCCCCAACCCCACCGGGAGCGACCCTTGCCTACGGGGTCGCTCCCCCTGCATGACATTGGCGCCCAAAAAAAAATCCCTGTTGCCTAGTGGTTACTGCCCCCTTGGGGGCAGATTGACCTAAAATCGGCCAATCTGCCCCCAGGGGTCAGAAATGGTCTAAATACAATTTGCCCCCCAGGGGAGCGACCCTTGCCCAATGGGTCGCTCCCCATGTCTGAAAAAAAAAAAAAAAAAAAATTTGCCCTGGCGCCTTGAGGTTTCTGCCCCCCCTGGGGGCAGATCGGCCTAATAACAATAGGCCGAAATGGCCTAAAATAAATTTGCCCGAACACCCACCCCAACCCCCCCCCCCGGGAGCGACCCTTGCCTACGGGGTCGCTCCCCCTGCGTGACATTGGCACCAAAAAAAAAATCCCCGGTGCCTAGTGGTTTCTGCCCCTTGGGGGCAGATTGACCTAAAATCGACAATCTGCCCCCAAGGGGGGCAGAAATGGTCTAAATACAATTTGCCCCCCAGGGGAGAGACCCTTGCCTAATGGGTCTCTCCCCATCTCTGAAAAAACAAACAAACAAAAAAAAAAAAAATTGCCCTGGCGCCTAGAGGTTTCTGCCCCCCCTGGGGGCAGATCGGCCTAATAACAATAGGCCGAAATGGCCTAAAATAAATTTGCCCCCACACACCTTGCCTAAGGGGTCGCTCCCCACCTAAAAAAGAACCAAAAAAACCAAAACAAAACAAAAAGAACAAAAAAAAAAATGATCCCTGGTGCCTAGAGGTTTCTGCCCCCCCTGGGGGCAGAAAAGGCCTTCCCAAAAAAATGCCCCCCCTGGGAGCGACCCTTGCCCAAGGGGTCGCTCCCTTATGTCCATTTCAAAAACAAACAAAAAAATCCCTGGTGTCTAGTGGGGTTTTAAAAGCCGGATTGCAAGCAATCCGGCTTTTGAAACACTAGGAGAGACTTCAAAGGGAAGGAAATACATTTCCTTCCCTTTGAAGCCTCTCTGGGCCTCCCCCACGTGATTGAAAGAGAAATGCTGAGCATTTCTCTTTCAATCAGCGATGGGGGAGACCCTGTGACAAATCAGTGCGCGTTCGCGCGCTGACATCACAGGGGGGGTGGGGAGGGTCGGGGGTGGAAGGGGAAGGGCTTCCCCTTCCATCCCTGACTTGGGGGGGTGGGGGGGAACCCCTCAGAGGGAGCGCTAGCGCTCCCTCTGGGCTCTGTGACCAGGACGTAATGGTTACGTCCTGGGCACAGCAGCACTGTGCCTCAGGACGTAACCATTACGTCCTGGGCACAGAACCGGTTAACAGTGTGTGCGCATCACAGATGCGCTTGGTGTAGATGAATTCATATCCAATATGGCGGCACGTCAAGCGGCGCACCAACGTCATGGTGCTGAAGAACATCGACATTTGCCGTAGACCTAATGGCGTACTGTTTTCAGCTTGTGCCAAAGCTACTTCCTCGCTCTAGGATATCTTCCTGAGCGCATGCATACACCCTGTCTCTAAATCCATTTGTCCCCAGACCTTCCTCCAATCACTCCCACCACCTTCACCTAAACTGGGCAGTGTTACCAACTGCGATGGAATTGCGTGTGAGGCTTATAAGTTAAAATTAAAGGTATTCCTTTTGCTTTGGGTTACTTGCCTGTATTTGTAGTCCAGCATCTCAGTTTTCCTGTTCCTCAAGTGTAAATGAGTTGTGACCAAAGTGTCGCCAAATTGTAGTGACAACATCCAGACGCAGAAGGTACAAGTTACAGGTTTATTGGGGAACAGGAATGTACGTTCGCAGCTTACGGAGATCCTTGCAACTGTCATACCATTCCCTAGTTTACCTTCTAGAATTCCCCAGTCTCTGTGAGCGGGTAGCTGGTATCCTAGATACCACACCAGTGAACTAGGACATAACAGAGTACAGTCCACAACAAATTAACTCTTCAGGTCCAAAACATGGCTGAGTACAGTGATCAATCAGGTCATGTTGTTTGTTGTTGTGGGTGTAATTTGAACCGAATACTCCACTTGTCTTCAGTGTGCCAGCCCAAACAACATGGATTAATAGATCACATGTGTCTGCTCAAGTGAGTCTATTGGCATCTGTCCCCCACATGCCACTTGTCTTCAGTGTGTGACAAGTGCTGGTGCCTCGTTACTGTCATGTGAAGGTTACCATTATACATGTAACGAAGCGAACATTGCCCTTTGGGTGCAGTCTCAGATCAATAATTTCCTTTGGTAAGTAGTGATTGTTCAGTAACATGATTTTAGTAACATCACTGTTGCCATAATTCCTTGTGCCTACATGTTAGCAGGTGTACCTTTCACTTTTGCCCTATCATGTCCACTGCTGTTTCATTCATGGTCTAGTCTACCTGTCTTAATAGGATGACGTCTGATTCCCTCACATAGGAATGCATGCCAACATTTGTTATGAATTGGACATATTTGATGGGGCCACAATTCACATGGTGCCACAGACAAGAGTGTCTGGCTCACACATACTCTCACCCATCATTCCATGTATTTTGGCATGAACAACTGCAGTAGCAATGAAGGACATGACAGGTAGTACTACAGTTTGTACCCACATTGCGTATTTCCATGCCATTGATGTAGAATCATTTAACACAGTGCTTAGCACATGTTAAATGATGAAGGTTCATTACCTAAGCGTTGACATGCATCAGGGAGTGACTTGCCATAATGTGAGCGTCATATGTGGTTGTGTACACCAGTTATTCCAAGAAAATCTGTATTTACATGACAAGAAGAGACAATGATATGCCTTCACAGTGAGCAACATGTTAAGGGCCTACTACAGGTACCTGAGGATCCCTGGGCCTCTACAACATTCAAAGGACTACTGGCTTCTACTGATGTTATCAGAGTATGGTATTGTCAGGAGTACTAATCAAGAGAGGTGATTTCCCTGGGGCTAGGTCATTCATCATGGTATAGATTTTGTGACAAATTTCCCTAATATTTTTCCCAGCTTGACTCCAGTGTACATTTCTTTGCAAGATGTGTTATCTATCTGAGCAACATTAGTTAACCTACATGAGTCCATTTAGACAATGTACATATAGCGAAGTGACTATTGTTGATTTTTTCCAGTGAGACCTGAATGTTTCCATGTCAACTTCTTCTGGCTACTGTACTTCTTTCAGCAACATAGCTGGATTATTTGGTTATCATTTCTTCTTGATGTGGCATTGGGTATATGAAGAATAGCTGTATGCATGACCTTGTGTGGGGTGGAAGTGAACTTGGCATTGACCTACTATTGTGTGACAACAGGTAACTGAGGGATGCTACATGAGGCAAACCATTGAAGGTGATAAGGTCTCCTACTTGTTCAATGGGTACTGTGATTGGCCAACCTCACCCTTGCAACTGGAGTTGTCTGTAATTTTGAATTTCCTGTAGGCAACTGTTGAGAAGTCATGTAGCATGCATACATATGGTGCCACTTTGTTGGAACTTGGAACTTGTGACTGGTGGCTACTGTACATCATGATAATGTTTGCTAATCACAGCTGTTGTTCAAGTGTGATCAGGAACATGTAGTGACCCTACTTGTCTTTGTAATTTCAGCGTCATCCCAGGCAAGTGGAAGAGACAGTGTGGAACAAAATGGGGAAGCAACTGGCCCCTGCACCTCCAGTCATAAGACAACCAATACAGAGGGACCCCGTGACCCCTAGGCACGGGGCAGGTTTTCCGGATCCTTCAAGGAGCGATCTAATACGATCTCCTTGGTTGATGTTAGCGCAGACCTAGGGAGCCCAATCTCTAATATGGGATGGGCGACTGTACTGACCAACTGACTTAGACATACTCTGTCTTCTATTCTGTAAGTGACTTTCTGTGCACTTGATTAATTTTTGATACATAGGAGAAGTAGTTTAATAAAAAGTTTTTTTCGTGGGTCCTGAAGAAGCGTCATAGGATCACTTTGTGACCGATCGTAGACGCGAAACATGTTGACCATGTAGGACTAGGTAAACTACCTTCCCTAATTAGAGAGTGTAATGGTACATTATTTCCAGTAACACTCCTATATTCCTGTTTTTAATCTTGGCCTGGACCTAGTTTCTAACACATTAAAATAATGGTTTAGGTTCTGAGCCAATTTTAAGAGTTTTTTGTCTCTCCTTTATACTCTCTGTTTCTTAGTCAGCCTCTTTCCCAGACTTCCTTTGTTAGCAATTTAACAATGGTTGAGAGCCACCCAGAATGCTGGGTGGCCCGCCAGGCATTGCAGCACCAGTCTGGCGAGGAGTAAGCCCAATGATGATACCTATCACCCTAGTGGGTGCTTGAGGGCTCTCCTAAAATACACTGTATAGTTTAATCTTTGCTGAATAGAACTCAACTAGTTCTCTTGTTTTCTCTTTCTTCTGTGGAACAGTGCACTTATATTGATATTATAGGTAAGGGGAGTGCCACAGAGGACACAGGATCCACGTCATCATCTTCAGATTCTTCCTCCAGTGGCCACTCCCTAGTGGGCATCAGAACCTGCTCCTGTTCCAGCCCTGCCTGCCACTCCCAGTTCTACTGCCACCCTACCTGTTGTTCCACATCCAGTTGCCCGTGCCCACTCACCCATGAGGGCCCAGGCACCTCACCCCCTGCCCCTGATATTCCTAGTGCCCTGAGTGAGGAGGCTATTGACCTCCTGAGGATTATCTCTGTGGATCAGACTGCCATTCTGAATGCCATCCAGGTGAGGGCCATCAGCTCCAGCAGATGGTTGCGTTCCGGGAAGGCATTCATAGAGCTATGTCTGGCCTTCAGAGATCCTTTCAGGCTCTGGCCTCCTCACTGATAGCAGACATCTGCCCCCCACAATCCTTCCCCCCACCACCTACCTTTTCCCCATCCAATTTCCTTATTCCCCAGCAGTCCCAAGCATACAGACACATCCGCACCCACACACCTCAACACACACAAGAAGCACATAAGCACAAGCACCGCAAGACACACTGGCATGCAAGCACTCAACAATCACTCACACACACCACAACAACCACAATTCCCACGGACACCACCCACACCCACACTGACCCATACACCACAACCGCCATACCCAGAGACACCACCCTACTACCCACTGACACATCCATCAAACCCACCATACCCCCAGAAACCACCTCAACACCCACTGACCCACACAACAGACACCATTCCCCCAGACACCACCCCAACACCCACAGACACAGCCATCACTCACACCATCCCCACAGACACCACCCCAGCACCCACAAAAATACCCATCACATCCTCCATACCCCTAGACACCACCCCAACACCCACAAATACAGCCACCACTCCATATTACCCAGCAACTCCTCCTCACAGCCCCCAAGAAACGCAAATGCCCACACAAACACATGCAACAAAACAAAACAAAATAAAATGATGGATGGAGTGTTGAAACTTTTCAAACACTCACCCCCAGTCACAGATCTGGGTTTAATCCATTGTTATTTTGCTCGCCACTTCACCCCAGGTTGGACCCAACCATATGCAAATCAGTCTTGACCCTGTTCCAAATAGGAACAGTCCAACCCGAACTGCTAGGCCAGGTCCTCCCTGGACAGGAAACAAGCATCCTGGGACCGGTTTCAGGGTATCACCCTTCATCAGCCAGGCTAGCTTGAATCCAGTGGCGCAGCAAGCAAGGGACCCACATCTGGGTATACCACTGCCACTTAGGGCGCACAAAGCAACATCATAAAACAAAATAAAATAAAATGATGGACGGAGTGTTGAAACTTTTCAAACACTCACCCCCAGTCACAGATCTGGGTTTAATCCATTGTTATTTTGCTCACCACGTCACCCCAGTTTGGACCCAGCCATATGCAAATCAGTCTTGACCCTGTTCCCCATAGGAACAGTCCAGCCCGAACTGCTAGGCCAGCTCCTCCCTGGACAGGAAACAAGCATTCTGGGACCGGTTTCAGGGTATCACCCTTCATCAGCCAGACTAGCTTGAATCCAGTGGCACAGCAAGCAAAAGACCCACGTCTTGGTATACCCCTGCCACTTAAGGCACACAAAGCAACATCACAAAACAAAATAAAATGATGAACGGAGTGTTGAAACTTTTCAAACGCTCACCCCCAGTCACAGATCTGAGTTTAATCCATCGTTATTTTGCTTGCCACGTCACCCCAGTTTGGACCCAGCCATATGCAAATCAGTCTTGACCCTGTTCCCCATAGTGACAGTTCAACCCGAACTGCTAGGCCAGGTCCTCCCTGGACAGGAAACAAGCATCCTGGGACCGGTTTCATGGTATCACCCTTCATCAGCCAGGCTAGCTTGAATCCAGTGGCGCAGCGAGCAAGTACTCTAGCAGCAGAGTGTACTGACTGCAAGAACTCATGTGCTCTGGCAGACAGCGTATGTGGAGTTACTGGCACAGCTGAGGGCTTCGAATGTATGAACTAAGGTGCACTGATGGAGATGCACCCGAGGTCCCAGTACTGGAGCAGCAGGGTGTATTGACTGGAAGACCGGAGGTGCTCTGGCAGACAGCATGTGTGGGGGGTTCCTGGGATTGGCACGTCTGAGGGCTTGGAGTATGTGAACTGAGGTGCACTGATGGAGCTGCGACAGAGGTCCCAGCACTGGGGCAGTAGAGTGTACTGACTGGAAGAACTGAGGTGCTCTGGCAGACAGCGTGTGTGGGGTTCCTGGCACAGCTGAGGGCTTGGAGTGTGTGAACTGACTTACACTGATGGTGCTGTGCCCGTGGTCCCACCACTGGAGCAGCAGAGTGTACTGACTGGAAGAACTGAGGTGCTCTGGCAGACAGTGTTTGTGTGGTTCCTGGCACTGGCACGGCTGAGGGCTTAGAGTGTGTGAACTGAAGTGCACTGATGGAGATGCGCCCGAGGTCCCAGTACTGGAGCAACAAGTGTACTGACTGGAAGAACTGAGGTGCTCTTGTAGACAGCGTATGTGGGGTTCCTGGCACTGGCATGGCTGAGGGCTTGGAGTGTATGAACTGAGGTGCACTGACGAAGCTGTGACCAAGGACCCAGTACTAGGGCAGCAGAGTGTACTGAATGGAAGAACTGAGGTGATCTGGCAGACAGCGTGAGTGGGATTCTGGCACTGCCACAGCTGAGGGCTTGGAGTGTGCGAAATGAGGTGCACTGATGGAGCTGTGAATGGGATCCCAGTATGGAGCAGAAGTGGGCATTGTCTCTAAGAATTGAGGAGCTCTGGTAGAGTTGGTAAAGAAATAGCTGGAAGCCCACAGAAGAAGTATACTTAAAAGTATACAAGAGGTAGTATGTTTGTGCTTGACCTAAAAATTAGTTAGTCGAAGCTCCTATTTTAAAACCATTTAAGATGGGTAAGAAATACCTGGTTGCCTGTCAATGCAAGAGCTTGTGGTTTTAGGGTAGTATTGTTGGACTATGATAAAACAAACGTACGGATGGTATCATGTACCTCAAGGCCTTTTAGGGTGTCAGATAAGAATTATTCTGTAAGTGAGAAGCAGTTATTGGCATGGGCTGCTTATCATTTTTGGCAATTTTTGTGGGACATGCAATTTGTTCATCATAAACCACTTGTTAGTGTTTTCTTGCATGAAGGTGGAAGGCCTTTGACCACCAGGTTGGCTTGTGTTGTGGCCAAACTTAATTTTTTCCTCTTTAGAGTGGAGTATGTTCTGGGCAGGATTAATGTGCAAGCAGATTGCATGTCATGGTTGCCTTTTGAATGAGATTTTGTTCTGGAAAAAGAAGAAAAGCATGACGTAGCTTTTACTGTAAAAGATATGAACTGTAGGGGTCTACACAAGGATTCCACATCTACTAATTCTAGGGAAGAGTGGGAGAGAATGATGAATTATTACATTGAGCTACATTTGGTTTTGGCATATTTGGTTAAGGGTTTGCCACAGGAAAGAAAATTCAGTGGTGATGTGGGTTCCTTCTTTGAAGTGGAATTAATGATGGTAGATGATACTTTGGTGAAAGGTGATAAGGTGATTCCACCTTTGGGAGTGAAGAAAATAATTTGCAACATGGACAATGAAGGGCATATTGGATTCTCTGGTAGTAAAAGACATATTAGATAATTCTGTTGATGGGCAGGTATTAATAAATTGATTCCTGGGTGTTTAATTGTTATGAAATGTTTACCAGTGGAGTATGCTTCAGGGCCTTTGAGAAAACCGGATATTTATATCTTGAGCTTTTTTGGTCTGGTTCTTAAAAAGAAGCCTTCACTTTGCTCCTGGTGAACTATTTTACCAAGTGGATAGAGGTCAGAATGACCGAGAAGTTTACGATGGAAGCAGTGATTAAAATACTTGAAGATGTGTTAGGGGGGGTTGTAGAGGACGGTTCTGACATTGGCCCTCAATTTGTAAACAGACAGTTTTAGAAATATCTTTCGAAATGTGGAATAAAGCATATGATGACAGCAAATTATCACCCACACTCCAATGGTCAAGTGGAAAGATTTAATCATGCAGAAAATCTATTCAATTTCCAGTATAGATGGATTGTAATGGAGAAAGGCTCTTCAAACGTTGTAGCTAACCTAACAGGCTATGACACATTCAGAGACTGGACATTTACCTTTTGACCTACTTAGTGGAAAGAAACGAGGTTCCAAGCTTGCTCCTTAATGACTTGCAAAGTGTAGTAGGGAAGGTAATGAAATTGATTTTGGAAGAATAAGGGAACATGCAGAGAGCTATCAGGAGACAACAAAGAAGGTGGTGAATCACAGGAAGGGTAAACCTACTAAATATCAGTCCAAGGTGGGCAATTGTGTTTGCACCAAATTGCTATTGGCTACACTGAAGGAGTTCCCCAGATGGTCTGAATATGATACTTCAAGAGTTTATTAGATTTTGAAACATTGCAAGTTAGATCTATTTATTGTTTGTTTTATGTTCTTGTGTTTTTTATTTCTGTGTTAATGTTGTGTTAAGGAAAAAGGCATATTGTAGTATGTGTGCTGTCTTTGTTGTCTTTGAGAATGCTATAGGTTGGGGGATCTGCAATGCAATAGTTTTTGAGAATGTTATAAGTTGGTGGACACGGCCCTGCAAAAGTCAGCGGAAAGGCAGAAAAAGAAGTGAAAACTCACCTTTTTTGGGGGTTCCACTTTGTAGTCTGTTTGTCCAGGTCCCTCCTGTGCTGCTGCCACCTGATCAGGATGCTCTGCAACCCCGTTGTCACTGGAATCGAAAGGTAGCATATACTATCCGTCGCCAATGTAATGCATGCTAACAGTCCGTCATAATAAACATACAACACATACAGTACACATGATTACATACGCAGTACGACACATACACAACATATACATGAATTTTCTGATGTACACATGTTGAATTTACCTATCTTTCCTATAGGGAAACTTCACTCTATGCAGCACAGAATGCCTGCCCATCGGGAACAGTGTAATATGGCGGGCAGGAGACCCTCGAATCGGCGGTCTTTTTTGGACCTTCACCTCGGCAGTATGGTGGCCCAAATGCCAAACTAATAATCGGACCCATAATCTTCAATGATTTCATCTTCTCTCTGTTCTCTAGAATAAATGTATACTTCTTTATGACAGTATTAGTTTTCTTGCCATCTTACAGCATGGTGAAACACATCAATATTTCCATGATGTTTTAAAGGTGGCAATTTTAAAACTCCTTAAGTCTGACACCACTAAGGCAATTTTTTAGCAAAGATAATTCTCCTTGTGGTGGCCATTGGGCCTTCTTTTAAAAGTTCTACATGAGCTGGAGATACAGGGTACAACAGTTACCAATCCATACACAGTTCTCCAGTCATCTGGATAAAGAATGGTGAAAGTTGTATTACCCAAACTGAGGGAGGTCTAAAAAGCTGTGAAATATTGCCAAATATGTTTAATAAATGTTATGAGTATTTCATGGAACATTTGATGTGTTGCAAAAGGCCTAACTACCTAAAAATATTCCTTTTGCCATAAGAATGGTAGCCAATAAAAGTACTGACATACATCCACGCAAATACCTGCTCTGTTATACCTTTAACGCTATGCACAGTTGAAACAATTGCCCCAAACCTTAAAGGCAACTTGCACACGTACGTATGTGCCACACTGAGTGAATCCTGGAAGAGAATTGCAGGTGTTGAATGAAGCATTACAACCCAGGATCCAGTGAATGAGTATGTAGGCCACAATAAGATTGCTATGCACGTAAACAACAGGCATGACATTGACTGGAAGAACGTGCATGACAGTGTACACTACGCATGTATACATGTGTGTACAATGCATGAACTAATCGATAGTTTTGCTGACTGACCTGAGCATCAAACATTGCTATGAAATTATCAGTACATGCACCGGGAGCCATTGTAACAATGTGAAACATGATGTATCTCCTTCTTAAGTATCAATCTTACACCATCTTATCTTTCCTGCATTGATACAGTTATTTGCCACCCTAGCTGTCTGTTTAGAAGCATCCCCATGGCACTGTGGGATGTGCAGAACAATATTTTACCATTCACCAAGCCCACCTCCACCCAAATACGAACCTCTTCCACACCGTAGTCTCTTGTCATAAAAATAGTGCAGGCAAGAATTCTCCTACAACAAACTCTGAACACACAGGGAGTCTAGAAAACTTCGCACACTCAGTTTGGGAGTTGTGTACATCTGCAGCTATGAAGGCTCCAAGTCAATGTTCTCTGAGCGAGAGCTTGACAATGATGACGGACTGTCTGGTACAGATTGCCTTATTGCTTTTTCTGTTTCCTACCAAGACAAGGTCAGTTTGCAGGCTCTAATCGAGATTGTCTTGCTCACATGTCAACCTCAGTGGTAGAGCATAGGGTAAGGGCTAGCTGCATGTAAGATGGCTAGCTTCTTGAACTTGCCTTCTAGTCTCTTGGCCTCAGTGCTTGCTTGATCTACCTTCTCACATCCATCCAATTCTTTCAGTGAGTTTAGTTTGATTTGTTAGGGTCACCCTGGAATACAGCTCCTCTGCTTTAATTTCAATAAAGCCAGTCTGTTGTCAGGCCTTTGCTTCTTCTTATGCAGAACTTCCAGAGTTTTGGGGAGACTGAGGGCCTCAATGCGAGTTTGACTGTCGGACAAGTCAACTGCCAAACTTGTGGGAGGATGCCACAGCCATGGCAGTGGCATCTCCCCCAAGGGTATTACAATGTCCCACCCAGGATGACCAGTGGGAACATTGTATTACACGTTCCCCTGGTCAGCCCGGCGGGAACAATGCGACTCTTAAGGGAGCTGAGGCCAATACTGCAACACAAAAGCACCATCTGAATGCACACTGTCTGCAAAGCAGACAGTGCACATCCGATGGTGCTGTGCAAGGAGACTCCTGAACTGCCCATGCATGGGCCACCCTGTGGCCAAACTGCACTGGCATTCCACCAGCCTTTCCATGATGGGGTGACTGCCATGGAAAGCCTGGCAGAAAGCTGAGTTGTTATCAGCATGGCAGTGCTGAGTTCAGCCCACCGTGGCTAAGTACAACTGAGACTGCCATCAGACACTCAGGAACGATGTTCCTGGCAGTGACAGCAGTCCCCTGGTGGGTCTGCCTGCTAAAGTTGTAATATGGCAGTCTGACCTCCTGGAGTGCGGCAGTCCGACCGTCACCACGAGTGTGGTGGTCCTTGGACAGCCACACTCGTGATGAGGCCCAGAATGTCTTTTTGAGAACCCTGACATGTCTCTCGTTTTTTTTCTTGTATCTTCCTGCCTCATGTACTGCATTGTTCTGATACTGCATGGGTGAAGGAAATCTTTTGTAATGACTTGGGGCCTGATTTAGAAGTGAGTGTTCTGTATGACCACATCAACATTCCACCACTCAATAGAGAGTGTGGTGAAGGATGGCATTACTGATAGGCACACACTGCTTGCTCTACCAGCTGGAGCACCATGTCTGTGGCTTAGGGACCACTGAAGACGGTGGCAGAATACACATCAAGTTTTGGGTTTGCATATGCTGTTTTTTACTTAGTGTCACTTACATACCAGGCTGTCGTGTAGGCCATAGCAGTCTGTTAACAGCACTGCACCAAAGCGATCTTGATATGCTTGCAAAAAAACTTACAGCAAGAAAAATACACTTTTCTTCAGTACCTACATCATCCTGGGGGTGAGGGGAGAATGGCAGCAGAAGGAACAGAATTTTGTGAAGAGGACAAAGTAATTTCTGGTGGGCATTGGAGTCACTGGGATTTTAGGGGCAGAGTCAAGGAAGCAAAGTCAGGGAAAGTGAATCAGCGTACAGGGGAGGGTCTTGGGGCTGAGGCAATCACCTCTACACCCACTGAAGTTCCCATCATGCAGGACAGAGTTGCTGCCGGTAAGAAATCTGCTGCTGCAGTGATGGCAAACACTAACAAGGGTGAACAGTTCACAGCAGTTGTAGCGGAAGTCTTTCCTCCTGCAGTTTGATGGGCTGGCTGCTCACATTTCACTCAGCCCCAGTATTGAGCCTAAATATTTATTATCCCCTGACAACAAGTGACAGCTTCCTCGAGATAACCACACCAAGTTTTAACATCCTTAAGGGTTTGATTTTAAGAAGAAGCAATAATATCTGGATCAGAAATGGTGCACTGTTAGATAATCTTGAAGTCTTATTACACTGACCTCCCAGGTATCAAGGGGTGCACCCAGTTAACCAATCTCATTCAGCCACCTCCTGTGCCCATGTCCCTCTTTTTTCTCTGTTTTGAGGTGCTTTCACAGTGGTGCCAGACTCAACCTCTTCTCTGCTGATATGTGGGTGGCGCTTACCCCTACAGATATGCATCTGCCATCAAAGGGCCTCATTCACAAAGGTAAACCTTCACTTTTGTGTACATTTAAAGTTTTATGCTATTCACAAAGTACGACTTTAATTTTACTAATAGTACTTTTACGACTTTGGAGACTCTGCAGCCTGGTTGGAAAGCTCTGCACATAAAAGGATACTTCAGCCCTCCCAGTAGTTTGTGAATACCAAACAATAGTAAGCTTGCACAAAAGTGTAAGTTTACCTTTGTGAATCAGGCCTTCAGCCAGGAGTTGTTCTTTAGCTTTATGTGAGCTGCAGTGCCAGCATCTTGGATGTACTCTGGGCAATGCAGGGGAACTCAGGAATCTCGCTGAATGGTAACTGATCTGGGACTGTTTCCGTCTGTGAAATCACTCAGAAAACAGACTCCTATTTTCTACTCTCAATTCATAATGTAATGGCACATCATGGAGCACTAGAAACTATGTCCATCTCCTAGCTCACATCTTCATGTTGTTCTTACCAATATTAGGTTTGGGTGTTGACAGTGCAGCTGTCAAGCAGACCTATTGCTAACAATATACATAAAGTGAGCTCTTGTCCCCCTCTCTCTCAGGCACTGGATTTCTTTGACTCAACACGTTAAACTTTTGGCTTGTGACTTTGTCAAGCACGCCTTAGCTCAGCCAAGTGGAATTTTGATCTCTCATCTAATGTTACTGACGGTGCGGGTACATTCTTCCACTTTAACGTGAGCACTTGCATTTGAGGAATTATTTCACAACTAAACCCTAACCGTTCACTCCCGCTGACTGACTCCTATGTGTCTCGCTTAAATGTGCCTATGCTGAATAGTATAACACATTAAGGCCAGACCTATTGGTTTAGCCAATGCTTGTTTTAAAATAGCTTTACATCACAGAAACACGTTGATCTGTTTTTGGTTGCAAAGCGACCTTCAGTTAGCTACAGCTATATTGAAAACCTAAATATAATGTTGATTTATAAATGTCATCTGAACAAATGGTCCCTTCAGTTATTGTTGAAAGCACCCAGATTGTGGGTATGGCCAGCCTAAGTGCTTAGCAGGCCCATAGCTGCTAGCACCCAGGGCATCTTCTTATTGGAGCTTTGGAATGTCCTTTCTTTCTGTCTATTCCTGATGGTGCTATCTATCGATATAGATTACATTCTTGAGTACAATAAGGCACCATAGTGCGGAATTTATTTAGGGCTGCAGCATCCTGGTCAGCTGATTTCCGCCTTACACTGTTGTTTTCAAGATCAATAGAAAGGCTGTTTACTTTCCTAGCAAAACTTTGGCTCCTTATGAAAATTGATTTGGACAAATTGGTTTCTAGCTCAACAGCTCGGTTAATTTGAGTCCTTAAAATGCTAACTTTAATCAGCATGTTCATTTTTTTATTTTCCCCTGAAAGCTGTGCCTCATTGTGGAATTATTCTGCAGCTACCAGAAAAGGAAAGTCATGGTTCACAAATGAATCATTTGCTTTCAAGCTGAACCTGAGAAAAGTAGATAGCAACTGAATGAAACTTCCTAATTAGGAAGTCAAACATTGCCACAATCTAGCCATAATGAGTATAAAGATGAATATACAAATCAAATTTTTTATTTTTTGTCTTCATTGAAAATTAAATGACTTGATAGAAAATAAGTATTACTTGCTATTATCAAAGGCTTAACCGCAGCCACCAATCTGCTCTCAGCGTCAATGTTTGTCCTAGCTGATGACACAACATTTAAGATTTTCTTTTTTGGAAACATCGGTTACTATACGAGAAAAAAAAAATAATTGCTACATTTCATTTTTTACGCTTATTGGCCAAGTGACTGTCCTATTTACCGCCTGTAGCCTGAGTTCCAACTTATGCGGCAGACATCCTTACTCATCTGCGTTGCTTACACATTAATGTTGGGTGACCAAAATGGCAGGGTTAGAGGATGTGTAATGTCACAGTCTTTGACTCCAATGACATCACAACTGACCTGCCAATGCAAAAAAGCTCACCACCATGTGATGAAGGGGCAGGGCCTTTTAGGCAGTGGTTTCTTGTGCAGAGAACTACTTAAAAGGCACCTTTGTCCCCTGGCCCCACCAAAAGCTTGCAAAAGGCTGGCACGAATAATCTTGAGTTTTTTCACACCCCTTAATGGGCATTGGCTGATCAGAACCTGAAAACAGAATCTGGACATCTACTCTGAGCAGTGGCTTGCAGCTCGTTTTCTCTTCTACTGTGTGATATCAGCTCCTCACTGGGTAACCTTTTGAAAAAAGCTGATATCGTGTGACACATGCTGGCACCATGTGTTTAGTCACAGCTCTACCACTAACCCCCATTGCCGTAAACATCCTCCCATTTCCTCCTTACGATATGATCAATGAGTAGATAGTAAGAAAGCTTTTAAGACCCTCTATACTTACTGTTCATATCTCTGCCTTTCTGACACCTGAGAGCAAGGGTAGCAGAGACAAAGCCAAGTGCACCACAGGCCAACCACTGTCTACCCCTAATTGATGCCCATGTGCATACACATGCCTCTCAAATGCTAGCACCATATGCATGGGCTTGCATTAAAGCCTCTTTTAAGGATGTGGTGATGATTATGGAGTGAAATGTGCATAGACCATCTTCCTTCTTTTAAAGTAAGATGGTCAAGTTCCGGTGACCACAGAGACCCAGAGGCCATTCTGTATCACTTTCCTTCCCACAATCTTGTGGCCTTGATTTACGAGCAGTTTTCCAACCCTACATCGTATTCGTGCCTGGAAACACATATAACATGTGCTTATATAATTGTCTCATAGCTTATGAAAGTATCCATACCACTGTACATCTGTCAAGCTCAAGCGTGTTACATGAGAATGTAGCCCAGGAGCGATTTAAAGAAATGGCCAAGGATATCCCATGCAAATGTGGGGAACACAACACCCACTCGGGTGGAAATTACGGATTATTGCAAAACATTTGTGAATGCATTTCCTCATTTATCTGCACGTCAAAAGTACTTCTGAAAGACCCGAATTACATTCCGCGTGGGAAGAAATACAAATTATCTCCGTTTTCACTTTTTAGTGGCTGAGCAGAGGAAAAAACATGACAGGGAAAATATTTTAAATGATAGAAGAAAAGGTTTCTGGCGTGAAGTATATAATTTGACTAATTTCCTAGCCTCAAAGCGGCATGATTTATGCAGTGCATAAAATGCGGAAATAAAGGGAAAGGAAAACAGCTGTATTTTTTTTTTACAAATCTCATTTAACTACATATGTGCCTTCCAATGGCTGACTGAAGAAAGCTACAATCCTGACATATACCAGTCGTAGGTAAAATGCACATTTATAAATCAGGCTCTCATGTTCTTACACTGAAGGAATATCTCATGTATACAAATATTAGCCTAGTCCTACCTCACATGGTGGGTAAGAAGGCAATATTGGTTGGTGTTCGCATACACACAACTTGTTTTTAATTGTTTGTTTTTTATTTTTGTATTTTTGTACTGTATTTTTGACTTAATCATTTATTTATTTTATAAATTCTTAATGAACAAAAAAGCTAAGCGCCCCAAGGCACCTGTTGAAGATGGCTTGGGTGAAATAGACTGGGAAAGAGGATAGATATGAAGAGAAATACAGATTCTACACATAATTCTATTTCAATTGTTTTTGTGAAACACTGGGAGTTCATTGTGAGTGACATGAGTACAGCAAAGCAGTATTTTCTTCAAATTGAAAAAGTGGGTATACAGGTCTTTCATGGTACAGGAAACTCCTACTTTTATGAAATGGGCTGCGCCAGCTCACCTTTGTTTTTTGCCTGTGAGGTGTCTATAGTCCATACAACTAACTCGGAGTTTCTCGGAGTTAATGCATGAACTTTAATCAGAGGAAGCGGAAAACAGTGAGCTGTCTATGTGTATTTACTCAAACAATTTATTTTTCTTTTTTCACCTTCACCAAACAAATTCCATAATGAAACCTCTGGAGCAGAACTCCCCTTCCAAGGGAGAGTGAAATTAAGCGGGGGTTGTTCATGGTGTTCCACTGTTGGTGGTGGGCCCACACAAGAGGTCACCTGGCATGGCCCAAGCGCCACTTTTGGCATCAAAATTTTGTAAATTGCTGGAAGTGTAGCCTGAGACTTCTGACCAGGATTACCACCTGGCTGTTTTTTTTAACCTGAATGACCATTATTTGAAGTCGACCTTTCCACAATCGTTCTGCCCTGGACATGCTAAAAACTGTCTCTCTCCTCCGATGCTGAGCTGTCTTCCTGCCATACTTCCTTGCTGATGGGGTGTTGCGACTCGGGTGCAGATACTTGACTGGGAGCGAGCAGGACACTGCAGGCACTTTTCAGCCTGTACACTTCCAAGCTCCCGCTTTTGAAAAGATTGGCTATGGCCTTCACACCCACAGCCTATTTTTCCCAGTGTGGGCATCCTCAACCGTCATATTATAAGTGAGGACTTTAGGAAGAGGAGTAGTGCTGGGACTGGGTGGTTGGCAGCCGAATGGGAGCTGTATCAGCAAGTTTGTGATTACCTTGTATGAGGGTGTCCTCTAGAATGGGTGGCCATTTTGGGCATGGTGGGGTAAAAAACAGAAAAGCCAACAAGCTTGCACTGCTGTTGAAGTTGGCCCTGCAGCATATAGTGGAGGGAAGGGAGGATACAGGGGCATAGTTAGGCTCCAAAAGTGAGCCGAATGTAGAAGTTATAGAACACCCTTTATGCTCTAATGCTGTGTGCAGTGCAGACTTCTCACCACAGAAAACAGACGCCAAAGAAACAAACTAAGCATACTAATAAGCTGAATAATGATAGTTCGGTGGAGAAAGAGCTTGATAGGCTTCCTGCGTCAAGTGCAGATCCCTGTCCTCAGTGCAAGACAGAGGACAGCCCACAAGGGATCTAAAAATGTGGCTCAGATGAGTGAGATTTAGAGCAGCATTTTACCAGAATACTTGAATTCCTAGGCTCGGGAGCCTGAACATATACACACAAAGAGAGAACAAATGATGTCCAATGGTGTACCTTGGTTGCCATGGACCTTGGTGCAAACAAAGTAACTGCCCCCCCCTCACTAGGATGAAATCTCAGTCTAAGTCAGCCAATGAGTGGCGGCTGCAGTCAATACCTTCTCCAAGAGTGGGATGGAATCAGTAAGAGTTGATGACACCGCCCACTCTCTGACGAGGTGACAGTGATAGACACTCACTGAACTAAAGCACCCAAGTCTGAGGCTATCAGTGGCACTCCCTTTTGTCAAGTGAGGGAATGCCTTAAAGTGCTGTGCCAGGTTAAGGGGGTCACACTCACGGGAGCTGTGAAATTTTCAGCCTGGCAAAGTTCAGCACAGGCAGCCAGGAGCCTGTGCATTTAGCACCTGTCTAGCTCTTAGCTGCCTAACCTGAACAAGAAAAGAGTTTGTAAGGCTGACCTTTGCTCAGCCTAACAGACAGTCTTCTTGCGGGAGAAAGTTGGGGGGCATGGTCCCTCCACCCTTAAGGATGGGCCATGGCTGCACTGCTCACATACAGGTACACTGCTCACTAGGAAGGAGGAGACTTGGGAAAGATGGTGATATAGCAGGCACAGGTAGAGTAATAGTGCATTGGTCTACTGGTACAATTGAAAGCTGTTGAGATAAACTACACTGAAGCCTGAATGTCCACTAAGGTTATCTAATCTCCTGTCAGCCACATTTGGGCCAGCACTGCAGACTATGTGAGTCTAATATTTGTACACTTTTTTGGGGAAGAGTCTTGGCAACCAAAGAAACTCTCACTCTTGCCTCCTAAAATGAAAGGACATGTTTTTTTTGTAGTGCAGCATTTGTTGAAATAAATAAAGAAATAAAAACAAAAGAAAAAATCCAACTAAGTGTGCAGGGTATGTGCTTCAATAAAAAATAAACAATACAGCGGTTTTCACTGATCTGCCATCTTGGAACAATAAAATAATGATAGACTGTGCAGAATACCATTTCAATATGGTGGCATGAATTTAAAGTTTGCTGCAGTGAACCCTGGCACTCTGCATAAAAATGGTGTGGTCCAGTAGCAATGGCAGCAGAGCTGCAGGTACTCTCATTACTCAATTAGCAATAGTCTGCAGGTGCAGGTGAGCTACTGGGGAATACAATAAAGGAAATATTTGCTGTTGTTAGACTCCTCTGGATGCACAGTAACAAATAGCAAGCAGGCAAAATACTTTTACACTACCTGACAACCTGCAGACAAGCGGTTGTCTAATAGGCTGAGCCAAACATTGACAACAAACCCAATGTTCTGAAGTGCTCAACTAATATGTGAATGACAATCTGTTTGATGAATAACTGATATGGGATTACCCAGTGCCCAAATTCTCCAAGCAAGTTTATGTATTATGATTAAGAGAACATGAGGCTGGTAAGACAGCTAAAACAGTTTTTTGGGCAGATCTAAAACACACAGAAATGGATAGAGCACGTGGAGCAGGAGTGCAGTAGGTCCTTGGCTCACACGCATAAGACATACAACTATGTTGAAGAGCCTCACAATCTTGACTGAAAGACATGGAGCAAATGTGGTACTTTAGGACCAGTGCAAGCTTCTTTCAAAGATGTGGAACAAGTGTGGTACTGCAGGGACAGTTCAAACTTAATTAAAAGATATATAACAAGTGTGGCACTACTGGGCCAGTGCAAGTTTCCTTCCAAGACATTGAACAAGCCTGGTACTTCACGACCAGTGCACAGTTGGTTTAAAGGCAATGGACACATGTAGTACTACAGGGCTAACCAGTACAAGCTACCTTCAAAGACATGGAACAAGTGTGGTACTCCAGGACCACTCCAAGCTTCCTTCAAAGATATGGAACAAATGTGACACTGGGCAGCATGGTTTAACACTTCCCTTAGATACAATGACTAAGCAGCATTTCAGAATTGGTACAAGTGTAAGGAACAGCACCAGGGTGTATGAGTGCAAGCTTGACTCACATGCACAGTAAGATTTCCACAGACAAAACAGATACATCACCGGGCAGGAGTGCACGCATGGGTGTAATGGAGGCTAATGTAGCCCCTACCTTCCAGGGGCCACCAACCCTTCCAGGGGCCCTCATTCAGCCCAAGGCCATTGAATATCTGTTACTTAATGGAGACTTGGGGCCTCTCATCACAATCTGCAGAGGGGGGCATCAATTTATGCTATGCTGCTGAGTACATGGCTCCCTCAGACTCAAAACACATATCAATCTGGCCAGAAACAATGCAACCTCCCTTCGCGTGCATAGAACATGGACAGCATCTTCAGCAGCAGTCCAGGCCAGTATGTAAACACACACAGACCTATACACACAATGTGCAGCATTTGGCATCAATAGTCAGAGGCAGTGCAAGCTAAGATATCCTCACGTACAACACAGATATCACACTGGCAGCAGCATCTCAGTTTATTTCAGACACAGAATACTCAGTGTAAAGTATAGAGGTGGGTGAGCCACTGAAAGCTTGATCCAGATTCTAGGCTCTGTTTCAGCTTGAGGTCCTCTTGACTCCTCAAGACCAATATGAGCAGAGACTTCATGTGGCTTCTGTCTTCTACCCATATGCTAACCTCATGGACCAGGGATGAAAGACGAAGCATTAAAATATGATGTCAAACAGGTGCTAGAATAGAACCAAAAAAGATTTTGGGTATGTTCAAAACCCAAATTGCGATTCAGTAACTTGTCACCAAATCACAAAATAGGTTTGCAACTACATGCCGTATATATGTAGGTTGTCCCTAACAATTTGCAATTTCTTATGATATGTATTAATGGTTTGTGACCGCAATTGCGGTCACAAATCATTGATAGGTTACCCATATCTCAAGGATAGTGGCTAGTCACTCATATTTTTAGGAATACCCAGTTGATCCTGGAACCGCTGCTTACTCATAAAAAACGTTTTTGAAATGTTTCCTTTTTTTTAAACACATACCCTTTTTCTTTAAGGAAACAGGATGTGTTTAAAAATAATTAGACTACTTTGTTTAAAAGCAATCACAGACAAGGTGTTCTGCTGACTACAGCATGCCACCATCCCTATGATGGCAGCGATTTGTATTGGGTAGCAATTTACAACTTATCTCATGCATATTAATGAGGTAGTTCAAATTGTGACACCCTGTGGATCTGAATTTTGTGAACCAACATGTTTGAACATACATTGTTTAGAAAAAACAGAAGGTATCTGGTAAACGTCAGTGCACACATTGGGACCATTTTTACAGAATGCACTGTACAAACATAAGGCCCTTAGAGGCAAGGATTGGCTCTCACTGTTAATTTGTTGGTTCACCCACCCCACCTCTACTACAGTACTGTATATAACAGTTACTCGAGTTCTCCCTCTCTCAGTATCTTGCTCTGGGGAGCAACATCTATTTTTCTGATATTCTGACTGGTTTCCAAGGGTCTCAAAAGGATAACTGTGAGAAATTGGGTTGTTGGTTGGCTTGGGTGTTAGCCCTTGTCAAGCAACAGCCACAATCCCTTGCAGGGTGAACCATAAAAAGTCACTAATTTAAGGTGTACTTAATCCTGGGTAGCTTGGCACAGAAAACAGTCATGCTAAACTTAGAGGCAATGTGTTAAGCATGTATGCAGTACACGAACAGCAATATAGCAAAAAAAAAACACAATAAAATTCCAAACCAATTTAGAAACATAGAGAAAATGTTAATACATTATTTGACACCAAAACCATCAAATCCAATTAGTAGAACTGGAGGTATGAATTTTTAAAGTTTAAGGTTCAAAATAGCAAGTCTTCTGTTTTGGAAAATGCCCCCCTAATCACTGTTAGCACCACAACCAAGCATACAGCAGTGGAGGGAGACCTTTTGGGGGTTCAAAACCCACTCAGGCTGGGTCCCGGTGTGGGTTCAAGATGGTGGGAGTCTGCTATGTCCCTGTGGCTCTAAACAGGGGGCCAGCTAAACTAGCCCTTGGAGTCACTTCTGAAGTCTGGGGTGTAGAGGAAGATGCAGGGCTCTACAGCAGGGCTGACCTTTGAAGGTTCAAGGCAGGCTCCAGGCAGTAAAGCGGTCCTTCCACGTACAGCAGCAGTCTGGTAGCGTGCACAGCAGGTCACAGCAGCAGGCAGTTGTCTGAGAGTTCTTCAGCAGGTCCAGTCATGAACTGAAGAGTGGGTCTGAGAGCCCTATTTGTACCCTGGTGTCCAGCTCCTAGAAGTTGGGAGGAGTTTCTAGAAAGTTTCTCTGATGTTCCAGAAATGTCCTGCCTCCCCTGCTCTGGCTCCTATCTGGCCGCACTGAAAATACAGGGTCATTAAGTCTATCGTGTGGTGGCAGAGCCCAGCCTATTCAGTTGCACGTGGGGCTGTACTTAGCTCCTTCCCTCATCTAGTCATTTAATGACCCATTCAGACTCTGCTAATCCCCCAATTTTTTGACTGTCTGGCGTGAATTCCCAAAGTCTCAACTGTCAGTTACAGCTAGTCATCTGACCTAAGGTAGGCTGCAGGCACAGAGGGCTAAGGGCAGGAAAATGCCAACTTTCTAAAAGTGGCATTTTCAAACTTGTAATGATAAATCCAACTTTACCACATAAGAAGGTTTATCATTACCAGTTCATAGATACAACATGACACATCTGCAACCTCTGGTTTAGGAATTACAACTTATTAATTTTAATAAGGACTCCCCACTGTTACCCTATGATAGGGGTAGGCCTCTCAGTAGTAAGAAAACACATTTGGGAGTTTTTCTCTGCTAGGCCATGTGAAACTAAAAAAGCACATGACCTACCTTTTTATTACACAGCGCTCTGCCCTATGGGCTACCTAGGGCCTACCTTAGGGGTGACATATGTAATTAAAGGGGGGTCTAAGGCTGAGCAAGGAGTTTTAAATGTGACCCTCACTCTAGTCAGGGTAAGTCACACACAATCCAAATTATCCTGTGCCTATCCTCTGGTAGCTTGGCACTGATCAGTCAGGCTTAACTTAGAAGGCAATGTGTAAAGTATTTGTGCAATAAATCATGCAATAACACAGTGTAGCACCACAAAAATACACCACACAGTGTTTAGAAAAATATATGATATTTATCTGATATGATGCAGGTCAAAAGGATTAAAATGCAATAAGTATATGTTTAGATATCACTGTAAAAGTGATATAAAGTGTGTTAAGTCTTTTAAAAGCAATAAATGCCTCTTTCAAGCACAAAGTACCTGGTTTGCAAGCAAAATCCGCATAGAAGGAGATGAGTGGAAAATAAGGAGGTGTGCATCGATTTCTCAGCCACACACGGCGATTCGTCATTTAGTTTTCACACAGGGACAGCTGTGCGTCGATTTCTGGCACTCGGTCGTGGATCCTCTTCGGGCTCTGGGATTTTCGGACGCCCTAGAGACTTTTCCATTACTTTCCTCACCGATGAGGTGTACGCACCTTGATCCTTTACTTAGAGAAATTCTATCTTGAACTTTATTGCTATGTCCTGATGCTGATGCTGACCGGACTGATGTCCAATTGACGAAGACAGTCGCAGCTTGCTGAACCATACTGAGGCAAGGTATAAGACTATGTTACTGATTGCCATGTCTATTTGCTTTTGTCTTTAGATACTAACTTCTGATTTGTTTAAGCCATAGCTAGATGTTTTTCCAAATCTGTGTTGACTGAAATGTTTTGCATGAAGCCCAAACATGCTATCCTAATGAGATTAGTTAGGAGACTCACGGATGATGTTTGCTAAATATGAAGAACAGTTGATGTCTTTTCTTTGCTGAATCTAAATGTATGCTATTTCTATTGTGCAGTTATTTTTTATACTGATTTGTACTGTGACTCTAGAATGTGCAGTGAAACGAAAGAACAAACGTCCCTACATCACATGTATATTAGATGAAGCAAAAGCATTTAAGACCACAGGTAGAAAGCAAGTCTGAATAAATGAAAGATAAAATACAGGGCAGGCGTGGAAATTATCCCTAAATCACACTTACATGTCATGCAAAGCAACTGCACGAAATCAGAAATGCATGAAAGACAGCATACATGTCTCCACACCACTGTCATGCTTTGTATCTTCTGATTCAATTAACCACGAGAAGCGCCTTGAATTGTGACAACATAAAGTTATATGTATTCCTGAAGGGACCACGGTTTTGCTTAATGAAACTGATTTTTTCGGTTGATGTTCAAGGAAAGGTTTTACCCTGAATGTGATAAAATAATTATTCTGCGCATATAACACAATAATAAAAGAGTATAGTTGTACGTTTGTGAAAATCACCTGCCTCAACGACAATGAAAGGGAGTCTCTGTCAGGCCATGCTAGAGACAACTGCAGTATTAATTTAACACAGTGCTTAATTTGATTCTGTGGTTGCAGGTGGGGCCCAGCAGAACTCTTTTGTGGAGACCTAATCAGACTTTGACCCAGAGCAAGACAGAGAAAAACACAAAAATGAGAAAGACAAAGGAACAGGAAATCAGTGACAATGAAAGAGAACAAGCAAGGAAAGTAAGTTGAATGGGTGAGTTATATTTGCAGAGTGTCTGTTGGTGGATGAAGGTTATGCAGCCTTACATTTGATAGCACTAGCCACAGACGTTTGTGCAAATATTGGACCCTAGGAATAACAGATTTTAGGGGGGAATGAGAATATCTGATATCCATCAAAATTTAATCCACTAAAGGACGCCCCCCTATGGAGTTTGTCCTCGACATCTCGGGGCCAGCAGAATACTTAGTTTGTAGCCGTTAATAGTCCGAAAAAGCTTGTTTTGAGATGCCAGTAAGGCAGAGAAATTCAGATCTGAAGGGATATTTACTAAAATGAGACTATTTCAACACACCAGCCAACTCCATGCTTGCCAAGATTTCTTCTAAGTCTTAATGGTATCCAGGGCCAAGGAAGATTTTACGGGCCTAGCAGCTGATGGTAAAATGCTTATCAGGGGCCAAGAATTCCAACAATGTCAATGGCACCACCTGTAGAATAGCGGATAGGATCAGACTGGGACCCGTGCAGTGGGGATCTTAAAGGATGTGAGGGTAAGAAGGAAGCAAAATAGGAATATGTATCACCATTTTGAGGAGTTATTGGAACCTGACTGACCCATCCAAAATGGCACAATTAGAACCACTGAGGTATTCTGTCGAGAAATCTGAGCCAGGCACCTGGAAATCATGAAAAAGGGAGGAAAAGTGTAAATGTGACCAATCTTGAAGAACATGACTATGGCAAGAGGATATTGTAATTTAAGTAAAACGTGAGTCAGTGATCTATTGGCAACAGGTCCCAGTAATGATTCAGTTTGCAACTAATGGATGAAGTTTAGTATCATGACGATATCTGGAGTGCCAATCTGCCACCATATGAAAGCCAGGGAAAGATTCTGCCCTGACAGTTTATGATGAGGACAGAACCCCCAAAATGACTTTGGGAACCCAACCAGGGGTTTAGACTTGACACCTCCCTGATGTTTTATGTATTGGACCACAACATTGTTGACCATTACCAAAATAAATGTGCCTTGTCCATGGTGATAGTGGACCTTGCAAAAGATCTAAACAACTGATATGCATGTTAATGAAGGAGCCATGGAAATATGATAAAATACACAACACCCAAAAACCTACCAGTCTAGCCAATTCTGATAGACTGGGAAACGTGAGAGTGTGGCATCAGTAGACTAAACTCATGACTGATGAGTGGTTTAGTTCCCCGCAACTTGTCGATGTTACCAAGAGTTTGCAGTGAAATGTAGTTTCTATGATTCGTGACTGCTATAATAAAAGTAGCAAGTTAAGACAGCATAATATATGGTTGTAATAAAATGGTAGTGCAGTTACTACACCCGTCATAATTTAAAACGTACTGCCTTGCACTGTAATTACAGAGCAGTAAAGGAGATGTATTTGGGATTCTCAACTGTTTTTAGAATCCTGGCTACAGGAGTTGTTGACAACAGTTATTATAAAAGCCAGCGATCTGTTCTTACACAAACTGAGGTGCTCACAGCACAGATTCATTTAAGTATTGACTTTAGGAAGGATCACTGCCCCCCTTTAATGATACACCAGTGCATGACTTTGGCTTCTCTCCCTCAGGGGGGTGTCCTGAAAACAAAATCTTGGCAGTTTGGCTTCATATATGACTTCTCATCCCAAAAGGATGCATCTGTTAGTGCTGTCATTGATCCCCAGATCTGCTCTGTTCACGGTTCTTCATTAGACCAAACTTTGTGTAAGCTTAGGGTGTTATGACCAATGCATTACTAATGAAGGTGAACATTAAATCCGCCTTCAGGCTTGTAGGTTTTTAGTTTAATGACTATTACAGATGTATGGCTATTGAATGTGCCATATCCTTATTTTTTATCAATTCAGCAATGAAGTGTAAGGTTCTACCAATGTTATAGACTACCTGGGCAATTCTTCGATGTGCCAGGGTCAAATGAGAGTGAAAGAGCATTAAGGTGGTCATTCCGAGTTTGGCAGTCTAGAGATTGCCAGACTTGGGTTGGCCATCGGACCGCTGGGGTAGTGGCGGTCTGATCCACCACATTCTGACTGCGGCTGAAATGCTGCGATAATACCACCAACACCGCCAGGCTGGGTTCAGCCTCCAGCCTGGTGGTCCCGGCGGTTGCAATCCACCAGGGCAGCGCTGCAAGCAGTGCTGCCCGCCGGATTATGAGTCCAATCTGCCAGCCTTTCCATGGCGGTTGACACTGCTGTGGAAAAGCTGGTGGAATGGGGGTGCCGGGGCCCCCCATGCAGAGCCCCGTTGTGCATTTAACTGCCGAATTACGGGCAGTGAAATGCGAGATGGGTGCTGCTGCACCCGCTGCACCGCCACATTGGCGCTGGCTCGATTCCGAGCCTGCGTCAATGTTGAGGCCCTCTTCATCGTCCGTTTCTGCCTGCCGGCCCTGCGGTGAAGTCGTAATAGGGGCGTCGGTGTCCTGACGGCACCAGCGGTCAAGTGGCTGGTTAACTTTAGCTCGGAATGACCACCTAAGTGTCTTCATCAGACTTGCTAGCTCATCTGGTCCTACAAACTGCATTAAATTCTTGAGTACTGAGACACACTCCTTTTCAGGGATCTTCAGGCTGAAGTTCAAGGCTTCATCCAGTCCAGTGAGTTGTACTTATTCCACAAGAAGATCACCTTACACCAGTCTCAACTGCTGGTTGGGCAGCTGAATTTCACCCTGAAAATGATACGAATGTGTAGCCCCTTTCTAGGATCCATCGCCAATGCCATGATTGGGTTGCAACAAAAACATCATTGTACTAGAATTCCAAACAGTGTGACAGAAGATTTACAGGTCTGGCACAAGCGTTTTGAGCCTGTTCCATGGGTGGCCTTTCTCCTCCGTTTCATGCACGTCATTGGGCCTGTTCAGTGATGCAACAGGTAGCCTGGGTTTTAGTGCCATGCTGGCAGAACAGTGGAGCAGGGCATAATAGTTTAGGAACTGAGCCTCGGTTGGTCAAAAACATCACATTTTTAGAACTCTTCCCCTTTGCAGTAGCTATGTCAATTTGGACTAAACATTTCAGCAACAAGAGTGTGACGTTCTGGTCTGACAACATATCAACAGGCAGAGGGCGAATTGCTAATATCTGATATTATTTAAAGTCCTGTTCTATCTAAAAGAAAATACTCTGTTTCGAGCAAAACATGACCCAGATATTTTCAATAATGCTGCAGCTGTTTTTCTTGCTTTAAGTTGTCGGAATTCAGAGGAACCTACCTTCAGGTGGGAGACTTCATGGTGGACTAAGACGGGGGTTTTCCTCTTGCCCCAGAAGAGGAGGGGTGACATATTTTCCCTAGAATCTGTTTTTTTATTTCATGGAGCTGTCACACTGGCAAGGTTTGCCAGTTTTCTATGCAAGAGCACAATTAACAGCTCTGGCTATTTTTACCCAGCTAGTGTGAGCTACTGATAATTCAAGCTTTTTTTCTATTAAGAAGGACCTGGTGGGTGTTCTCAACTGTCAAAAATAAAGAATACTTTTCACCTCGTATACATTATGAAGTTGCCTGTCATATTGGAACTGCTACAAAGAATGTGTGCTTGACAAAACAAAGAAAACGTATTGTGGCAACATTGGTACTCGTCTTGTATGATGCCGGTGGATACTAAATAGAATTGCTAGCCTAGTAGATTGCAGAGTAATTTTAAGTCTCCCATGCATGAAGATAGATCAACTAGGGAGAGGCTTAGTTTTGGCCATGAGGCACCTGATACTTTGGACTATCCTGTGTCTCTCCTCAGGCAGTATTTGGGGTCACGTTCAGAGGCTGCCTCCACTTGGCTACTAATCCAACAGAATAGTATGACTCTCATGCGCCTCCAATGTTATGCGGTATTCACAGCCTCTTTAGGTGTGGTGGGGATAGATCCTTTTAATTATTCCTCCCATCACTTCGTATTGGTACTGGGTCCATTGCGTTAGAAGCAGGGTTTAGAGGAGGCGAGGTGAAAAGATAGGAAGATGAGCATGTGCTTGCTACGAATACTACTCGTACCCAGATTTGTTGTAGGGTGTCAAACTGGGGCTCATTTAATTTCTTTGACATTTCATCATTCTCTTGCAGTACATAGATCCAGGCTGTTTCCGACAGTCAGTCATTCACTCATCCGGAGCTTGATGTGCTGACTGTAACATTCCATGAGACAGTAATCGAAGTTGTTATCAAGGATATGCTTCCGGTGGTTGGGCAATGGTGGTCTGTGGTTGTCACAGCTGTAGGAGACTATGTTGTCTACAAGAAAGCTAGAGGGGCGTCATTTCCTATGTTTGGTAATCCTTCACATTGGGCGTAATGACTTGGCTCACACTGGCTCACAAACGGCTTAGGATACTCACTCTTAGAGATTTCTTTTGGGTAGGAAAAACAATTTGAAGAGCTGTGATAACTGTAATACTGTGGGGACAAAATATGCCAAACGTAAAGAATGGAACTTGAATGTGGAACTTGCTAAGCTTTGCGCAGGGGCTGGATATTTGAGGCATATTCCTAATAACCCGATCAAGGGCTGGGAGATGTTTCATTATGATGAGATACACCTCTCCACGCAAGGCACCAATCTTTTCAATGACAATATATGCCAATTAAAAGTTTAACTAGTTGGTGGGGAGGGTGAAGAACCTGGTTGTCATGATTGTCTTTGTGGCAGAACAATGCTAAACATATGATCAATCAGTCCACAGAGACTGAGTGTACTGAGGTGGACACATGTTCATTCTGTGAATCAATTTCCACAGGCGTGTGGATGAAGGTTAAAGCTCTAGGGAGCTGCGACGACATTAGGCTTTAGCCTCTGATCTCATAGATAGGACAAGAACCGTCAACCTGATGGATTGGGGTGAATCCAGTACTCATGTCTGGTTAGAAAGAGGCCAGGGATTATTCCCCAAGATAGGGGCGGTTTCACCAACATGTGTATGGATGGAGTGGAAATGGACCAATTGCCCTGAGTGCTATACAAGTTGTTCATAATGTACGGAATGTTGTATACTGCATACTAGTTTAGGAGTGTACACACTTTCAGTGCGCCAGGAATGCTTATTCATTTCTAGTTCGTTATTAGAGGTTATGAAGGTGTATTTAGTGTATTAACTATGTTGTATTTTACAAGAAATATGACCTTTGTAAGAACCCAGTTGTCAGTTTTGCTTAAGTCATCGACTTGGTTGATGTGGGGGCAGCGCTTAATTTGTGCCTGTGGTTTCCGCAGCGGGGCACCTGTGTTTATTTTTAGGGCCGGCCCAAGATAAATTTGAAAAAGTGTCACACAGGGAGAAAGAAAGCTGCAAGAATGAGCTGAAGGGGCAAGGAGTGGCTGTATATGGATTAAAGAAGCCCGATATGGCTTCAATGTTATGCAGCCTCAATATTCCGTGCTTTCACATTGAATTGTAACAGCCGCGTGTTTGAGAGGAGGGCTTTGGACACTGAATGTTTTTATTTACGAATTAAGCACTGCGTTGGGGGGCGGGAACTAAACTGGGCACTTCCCCAGCCTGTATTCACCACAGCACACTACCAACAGGTTATGTCTGAATGACATTGTGCATTCCCCCTCAAAGGATTCACAGCTGTTTTTGAACACTACCCTTCCTGTTAAATTATATTACGAACAAGTTAGTTAATTGGTCTTGTAATCACTCACTCGTTCTCATCTGAAGATAGTGCAGAGCTTGGCAATGACACTTTAAATAAAAACACCTCACTTTCTATATAAAATGTTTTCTATGTATCCACCTAATTGAAAACAGAATGTGGCTTCCAAAAAAGCTCCAACCCTTCAGAGAGAGTTGGCACTTGGAACAAACACTCACTCCTGAGGATAGAGGCTCAACTTGTGGCAACTAAAAATAAACTAATGTAAAAGTAAATCCTGAAGGAGATGGCATGTCCAACAACCATATTGTTACATGTGCTAGCAAAAACACTATGGGGCATATTTCCAAGCCCCTGGCGCCACCTTAGCGCTGCCATAGCGTCATTTTTTTTATGCTAAGGCGGTGCTACAGTGGCTTTTCTGCCATATTTACAAAGTGCTTGCATTGCGCCACTTTGTGACTTTGTGACCCCTTGCACCACAATAGCTCCCTGTGCTTTTCTGCACTAGCGTCAAACTTTTTGATGCTAGTGTAGCAAAGCGCCACAAGAGCATCAAAAATGTTTACGCTATTGTGCTAACAACCACCATGGTGCACCATATTGTAAATACAGCAGAACCATGGTGTTGTTAGGTACCGGGTGGGGGGGCGCAAGAACAGTGGCTCATCATCTATGATGCGCCACTTTCTTGTAAATATGCCCCTATGTTTTTTTTCAGTATTTGGAGCTGGAAGGGACAAGGTTTAGTTGCAGCTGCAAATTCAGAGGTTCTGCTGAGTTTGCCATCTAGTTGGATACCCAGGCTTTTGACCTGCTGGTCTGAAGCTGAATATGGACATCGAAGTTCCACCATCTTTACTCCCCCCCCCTTATTTTATTATACCAATAGTGAATATTAGCCTATTTTGAATACTGGTATAAAACAAAATGCCAGCCCCGAGGTGGGGTGAGGCTAGAGGCTCACTGACCCATTTCTACCCTGTGGCAAGATGAGAGGACCTGAGGAGAACAAGCAAGAATATAAAAATTGCCAGTGCCAGATTATTGTCATTGATGATATACAAATGCCAGGGGAGACCAGTCTGTCAATAGTCACCTCTATAGTGTCAGGGTCAGCATTTTATCATTGTTACTTACCTCTGTCTTATATGCAAGGATTATCCTCTATAGTGTCAAGGATTATTCCCAGTATGCCAGCAGTTTACTGCTAGTGCCCCATATGCCAAGAATTACCTTCAATGCCAGTGCCAGTATTTTGTCACGCCGTATGCCAACAATTACCTCAAATATGCCACAGTCACCATTTTTCCATGGGCATCTCATATGCCAAGAAATACTCCCTCTGTTGCAGTGTCAGCATTTTACCATGGGCCAATAACTGCCTCCAGTATGCCAGTGTCAGCACTTTGCCATGGTTGCCCCTGATGTCAAAAATTGCCTTTAGTATGTCAACGCCAGCATTTTGCCATAGGTGGCATATAGCCAAGAATTATCTCCAGTATGCTAGAGCCAGTGCCAGACTTGAAAGCGTAACACACACAGGCACACACGGCACACACATTCATGCTCTCTTACATTCACCCACACTCATGTTCATTCTTACCCACTCTGTCTCGTTCAGTCTCACTTCTTCTCACTCGGTCATTCTTCCTCACGCTTTCACTTGCTTTAGTTCACTCACTTTCCTGTCACTCTCGCTTGCTTGATCACAGAGAGACTTTCACCCATCTTCACTTATAGCCACTCAATCACATTGAATTGTATCGAAAGTGCATTTATATAGTGCGACCAATGATGAGGCATTGGAATTCTTTACAGCGAGTATCAAGGTGTCCAGGAGCCCAAAGATAGTGGCCAATCCATTGGTTATTGGGGTTAGTCTTGTGTTCTCAAAGAAGCCATTCCATGCATTTACTCCAGCTTCTTTGAGGTACATTAGTGACTTAGGTGTTGTCATGAGAGGGGTCATGTGAGAGGCACATGGTTTATGGAGTGAATAGACCTTTTTAGAGTGCAGGGATGTGGTTTTAAAGAAAGAGAGATTAAGATAGGCATACAATTTACAGCAGTCTATATACACATAAGGTAAAAGGAAAGGAGAGGGGCATTCAAAATTAACGAGAGAGGGAAAATGTAAAGTATAATTCAAGATGAATTTTTCATGCAGGGATTAGGAAGACAGCAGGCGAAGAGTTTTGCAATGTAATGTAATCTGCGGATATAAACCTGTAGAAACAATGTTTAAATTGTACTCTAAAGGAATGTGTTTTTTAACTGTCTTTGTAGAGACACTTTAACTTTCGAGGAGATGTCAGATACTTGCCTCACTGCAAAAATCTACGAGAGCTTTCTGAGACCCCTTCATGGGCGACCGTCAAGCAGTGTGACATTTAAGACATCCCAGTACCTTAATTACGTTGGACAACTCCATTGAGAGAGCTGCTGAGCGCATCACCTCACTGTAGATGCAATATAAATACTTGCAAACTGAAAAAGGGCATCTCTGTGCACCTACTGAAGCAGCGCATTCAGTCCTATGAAGTATTGTTACAGCTTATGCATGTAAAACAATTTGCACCATATAAAAACTACACATATAAACATTTGTTACCTAAACACCCACCAGCTTAATATAAAACAAGACAGTTGATATACATCTTGCAGCAATCATCATTAGTAAATTCAGTGCATTATTTATCTGACTCATTCATTATCTGTTTTGAAGGGCCTGGAAAGTCTGTCTCGACCCTGCCTGAAGAGACACCACGGTCTGCAGAAAAGAAGTGTCTTGCCATCACCATGACCCTCCAGCATCCACCTTGCCATTAACGTAAATGGGCGTTGTGATGTCTAGCTTGTTTTTAGCTGGTCTCTGAGCTGGGTCCCTTACTGACTCTTTCAAAGACAGTGCAGCATGTGGGTGTGTAAGATGAATTGTTAACACTGCACTAACAGATCAAGTCTCATTTGGTGGTTTCTACATGTACTTAGTATATGAAACTATTAGAAAAATCCCCCTTTTTTTACTTGGACGGAATGCGTCTAGTAATTTCTGTGCTGATCAGTTTGATTACTCTAATTCTCTCTACTTAGATCATTCAGAGTTCCCCTACATGCATTTAAAGTTTTTTGAAAATACTGCAGCACGATTGCTCATGGGTGCTTCGCTGTTTAAGCATGCCAAATTGTTGCTAAAAATCTACTCTGGATTCCCATTAACTAATGTGTGCAGTTTAAGGTTATGTGCATGGTTCACAGAGCCTAAAAACGTGATTCTCTTGCATTCATTAAGAATTGCTTGGGGGAGATTAGCAAAGGCCATGGTTGGCAGTGAACGGAGACGGAGGGGCCGGAGGCCTAACAAGTTCCGTGAGTCCAGCAGGAACATGGTGAACATTCCCCACCCTCCGGGGGGGGACGGGGAGGGGGAGGAGGAGAGGATGGGAAGAGAAAGCCCACGAAATGGAGCACAGCAGCTGGACACGGCTGGGGCCAGTTGTTGGGGGCTGGCACATTTGAACGGCCCAATCAACAAGGGGCAGATGGGCAATAAGAATAGGGAACAGTCAGCATCACTGCACCCAAGAACGTTAGCTGCATCGCTACTACCATGCTGCCGACTAAGAACTCCAAAGGAGAAAGGAACCCCCAGGAGAGAGACGCTGTGGTTTCTGGTTGAAGTTGAAGGTCGAAAAGGAGAATGCCACTTGCATCAGAGTCAGGCCAGGAGGAACCATGTGCAGTCAAAGCAGGCGATGCGACAGCCATTTGAAGTGGAATGACAGGGACTTGCCAGCGAAACAAGAGAGAACGAGGTGATCAACAGCACATGGCTAGTACAGACCTGCAGTCAGGGATCAGTAGTACATTGAATGTAATCTCCAGCCAACCTTGAAGCACCAGTGGGGACGGCCAAGCGGAGGGTGCAAATGTCTATTGTTTCTCTATTCCTTGCTGGAGCCAGGGCAATAATATGTCCTCTCCTTCTCAAGGTGGGGCAGCGAAAAGGAAGAATGCGAGAGTGGAAGGTGGTGATGATGAGCCCACGCCAGTGTCCTTGGACAGTATCTTGGGGCCAGCTAACACACACCTCCATCCTTGCGTGGGAGAGGATGGATGCCTTTGGAGCCAATGGTCAAGTTCCCTGGAAAAAGCCACTAATACCCTAAGACAGTGGTGGCATGGAGATCTCCCTACACCCATCAGAGAGTATTGAGGCAGTTGGGTATAGGGATCGCTGGAAATCACTGTGCAAGAACTGTATGGCAATTGTTTTTCATATTATGGGCGTGGGAGTACTTGCAGTCAGTGCTGGAAAGTAGGGGGAGTCCACTGGAACCAGGTTCCAGCAGTTTTTTCTGGTATGGAGCCCATGAAAACATGCTGAATTCGCCCTATTGTCATTTTCAGACGCTGTGACATAATTCAGCTGTGCTTACATGTTGCCAGCATTTTATTCAGGGCAGCAGCCTACAGGCAATGACAGGACATTCTTATTTTCAAGCAGGCCTAAAACAAAGACTTGATGTAAAGGGTCATCAGCCCTTCTTTTGTTTAACTATCCCCATTCCTGGGAGCCAACTGGAGCCGAACACCTAAATACCAAGGAAACAAAGGGACACAGCTTACCACTTTTCAAGTACTTTAGAAAAACTATGATTTGGAGGCAGGTTTTTGACTTTCACCCACTATGTAAGAGATGTGCATGCACTGAAAGAATGCAAGCTTTTTATGTGAGTATGATTAATAAAAAAATAATGATTTAAAGGCCCTATTTTTTAATTAATTAATTTAGAGCACTACCCATCCCAGTGTAGGGTGTCACAGCACTTTGCATCACACACAGAGGAGCAATAAATCATACAAATTTGTAAATAATTGTTCAGAAAATGTAACAAGACAATGATGGTTCCATGGCATAGGAGTCACGTGTCGTCCATACTTACAGTCATGATATGTTAAAGCTGAATGGTCTGAAGAAACACAAAGTAAGGATATGTGATGCAGTGCAGTGATTGTGGTTTCGCTACTAAAAAAGACGGTATCAATTCCCAAAGGAACCTTTTTTTTGCATTAATAAAGTAACAACAGATTGAGAAAGAAAACAAGTATCAGAACCCATGGCTTACAGTTTGCATCCAGATCCTTGATGGTGGTAAATAGATCAGGGTACTATCTTAGGATTGCAGTATATGAACTGCAAGCAAGAACATGATCTCAGTGTCTAAAGCAGTAGCCCACTTACCTATGTCCATAAAAATGTATGATCCTCAGATGACACGAAGTGCTTTGCACTAGGCACATTTACACTCTATGCTGCTTTATGACCCAAGCTGTGATTGGACAAAACACTGAACTCCGCAAAACCTGTTAACCACTAAAGTTCTCCTCCAAATTGCTGGACACACACAGATCTCTGCAACAGGTGTCTTAACCCTGTAGGATATTCTAAAATGCAGCCTCCTCGTGACCAATTGGGGAAGCTATAATAGATTTACTGTCACTTTTGTCCTCATTGTCAATTTATTTGCAGCAGACTTTTTTAAATAAATGTATAAGTTAACTGTCTGGCTCTGCTTTTCTATCGCGTCCCCTATTCCTATGCCACACTTTGACCGCCAATTTATGGGTTCCCAGGGTGATTTTTTTCTAATTCTAGCACTGCTTGCAGTCCCCAGAGAGAATTCATGTTGGAGGAGCTGATTAACCCGAGTGACACCTAAAGAAGAAGTTGGAAGTATTTACCTGTTCCGTTTGTTTTTCGTTCTGGCAAACTTGGTTTCGGTGCAAGTGATGTCCCCCAGGGTTAAACAGGGACATTGTGGGGCAAGCTAAGGTGTTGAACAAAGCACATAAGACCCCATCCCCCTTTTTGTGTCTTGTGAAGCGAGTGCAGCCAGGAATACTTGCTGTAAGCAGGTGGAGCAACCTCGGCAACAGGGGAACCACCTGCCAGTGACAGCCGGGAGGTGAGTGACACGACCCCGTTGCCAAAAAGCAGGGCAGCAAAGCAGTCCTGGTCACACCAGAAGAGAAGGCGGCGAGCCAGACAACCAGCAAAAACTGAGGACTAATGACAAAAATCAAAGACTGCGGAGAGATTACAGCCAGACCCAGCAGCAACGAGATACACGGTGCTGAAGAAAGAGGCAGCAGCCAGACACCAGCAAAAACGAGGCGCAGGATGAGAATCTCGAGGTCATCCTGGAGCTGGCCAAAGACGCAGCAGGGCGCAGAGGGGACAAGTGGCTGATAAGGCAGCTATTGGGAATCGCAGAATGGCAGTCGTACCGGGAGGAGGAAGAAACCCAAGAAACAGAAGGAAGGACGGGGAGAAGCAAGAAAGGCAATGGCAGGGGCAAGGCCAGGATGGTCAAGGCAGACTGGTAGGAACGCAGGTCCTTCAGGAAAAGGGCCTGTGGCCAAAATGGCAGCTGTGAGGTGGGGTGATCGCAGAGGCACGAAGAAAGAGAAGACGCAGAGAAAGGTGTGCAGAATGGAGATATAGGGGCTGCAACTGATGTGATGGAGGGCAGCAGCGATGCAGGCGCAGCAGCGGCCATTAGACAAGCAAGAGATGGGCATCCTGTAGTTTGGACCTGCAACCAAGCAGTACGACAATCAGCAGGTCACACACCAAGTAGAATGCCAGGGAACAGGGCAGGCAAGTGTGGCTTGGCAAAGCACGCAAGGGCCAATAGCAGGCAGACCAAGTGCAGCAGGGCACGCACAGCAAGTATGGATGGCATCAGGACCACAAACAACCCAACCTATGCCGGATTACAAGGGATTAGGAAAGGACAAGCAGACGGGCACGACAGCCATGACAGGACACACGCCACAAGCTTGGCTTGGGCAACAGGGTATCGAGGGCAGATGTCGGCTGGCTCAGGAGGGATCCCTGGAACGGGCACAAGCTTGGCTGGCACTCACCCCTGGCTAACAGTGGGGCACAATATGAGGGCATGCTTTCAAGGTGAGCTACTACACAAGGCCACCAGGTCAGCGGTTTCCTTACTATTAAATGGTACACCAACCTTGTCCCCCCCGAACTTCCCTCGCCCTCAAGCTGTGTGGCTTGTGCCTGTGATACCAAAAAAGTGCACCAAATGAGTAGCCATGGTGGGGGACACTGACAGGGATGTGTCGCTAGAATCTAGGATCAGGGTTGGCTATAAGGACGAAGGGAGAACAAAAGGCTCAAGAAGGAAAGAACCAATGAGAACTGGTTGGGCAATTCAGGATACCTGCTTACATCTTTGTAAAGAGGTTCCCCTACAGAGGATGCGGGTGCATGGACGGAGCTTCTCTGTCACCGCTACAAAGATCTAGAATGATTTGCCAATCTCTTGAAGTTTCAAAACTTTTATGCTAAAGTTTAGACACCATCCTAATGCCTAGCTGTTTCGCCAATCCTTGTCTTGGCAGATACTTCTTCGGTGTAGATGCAGAGACAGTCATTCATCGCGGCCTAGCGATCTGTAATGGCACACTTTATAAGTGAATATAACAAAAATAATGAATTAATCTTCGTCATGCAAATGTTTTCTTTAATGAACCAGATTAATTCATAATGCATCCTGGACAGTGTTTCTCAGAGCAGCAGTTATTAAAGAAGGAACTCAAAGTACACCCAAGCCCCTATGGCGTAATGTCTTGAATCAGATGTAACACATTTGTGCATATTATGGTGGCCTGTTGCCACTTATGGTTATAACTGGATTGTGAGGCAGTTTTAATTGAGAGTTATTAATGAAAATGGGCTGATATTTGGAGGCATAATGAGTGCATTTATGTAAGACTTGGCATCCTTGGCGTGGTCTCCCCTAACTTTTTGCCTCTGTTTCCCAGGTTGTTGATGTGTGCTAGACTCTGATTTTGCTGTTTTTGTTACTCTGGGCACTTTACCACTGCTATTCAGAGCTAAAGTGCAAGCGCTCCTGTGTAAAATATGTGTAACTGACTTTCCATGATTGCCATATTTGATTTACTAGTAAGTCCTAGTACAGTGTACTAGAGGTGCCCAGGGCATGTATATCAAATGCTACTAGTGGGCCTGCAGCACTGGTTGTGCCACGCACATAAGTAGCCCTTAAACATGGCTCAGACCTGCCACTGCAATGTCTGTGTGTGCAGTTTTAAACTGCCAATTCCACTTGGCAAGTGTACCCACTTGCAAGGCCTAAACCTTCCCTTTTTATACATGTAAGGTACCCCTAAAGTAGGCCCTAGGTAGCCCCATGGGCAGGGTGCAGTGTATGTAAAAGGTGGGACATGTACTTATGTGGTTTACATGTCCTAACAGTGAAATACTGCCAAATTCGATTTTCACTGTTGCAAGGCCTTTCTCTCTCATAAGTTAACATGGGGGCTGCCTTTAAATACCGTTAAAGTGCAGATTCCCTTGGGGAGCAGATAGACATGTGGAGTTTGGGGTATCTGAACTAACAATTTAAAAATACATCTTTTAGTGAAGTTGGTTTTTAGATTGTGTGTTTGAAAATGTTACTTTTAGAAAGTAGGCATTTTCTTGCTTAAACCATTCTGTGACTCTGCTTGTTTGTGGATTCCCTGTCTGGGTCCGTTTGACAGTTGGGCTGTTTGCACCTCTCTCTAGGCAGTGACACAAAGAGAGATGGGGTGCGAGGAGGGAGGAGAGGAGTGGTCACTTACACCTCTAAGGACTGTGCCTGCCCTCACACAATGCAGTCTCCAACCCCCTGGTGTGTGTCTGGAGCCTGGCCTGGGCAAGGCAGGATCTTGAAAACAACAGAGACTTATCTTTGAAGTAGGCCTACTAGAAAGACAGAAAGGGGTGTAAGAAGAGCCCCCAAAACCCCTGAAAATGTGATCACTTCTGGAATCAAGAGGAACCTCTGCCATGGAGAAGAGCTGAATAGCTGAGGAGAAGTGCTGTCCCTGCCTGTGACTGTGCTTTGTTGGGCTATCCTGCAGTTGCTGCTTCTGCCTGTGAAAGAGGAAAAAGACTGCACTTTGTTGTGCATTCCTGCTTGAGAAGAATCTCCAAGATCTTGAACTGAGCTTGCCTCCTGTTGTTGAAGTCTCAGGACCATCAAAGACTTACCCTGTCAGCACCTGGACTCTCTGCTGAGACTCCTGCCCTGCCAAGTGGTGCCCTATTCAGTTCCTGGGCCCTTGAAAGGTGAAGCTGACAGACAAGAACTGAAGATCCACGCACAGACCGTCGTGCGGGGAAATTTGTGATGCACCTTCTGTGATGTGGCTGATAAATGACGCGTCACCGGCTTTGTGGCTGAAATCAGCACTCCACCTGCATCGCAGCTCGAAGATCGATGCAATGTGGGTGGAGAAACAACACACAACACCCGCCAACAGAGGGTGATAACGATGCAAACCCCATGCAGAGTGGTTTTGTGATACCATCCAACAGGATTTTCAACACAACATCGCTGGGTGCGGAAAATCAACGCAAAGCCTGCCCAGACCCGAGGTGCCTGTCCGGATCGATGCATCACTCTCTTGAAGGAGAGAAGAAACGAAGCACTCCGACCCGACCAGAGGAGGAACGACACATGTTCTTGCTTGCGTGTGAGAAATCGATGCATCACTGGCCTTTTACGAAGAACACCCACCTGTGCAGCTTTATTTTGACACTACCCAGGTACTTTTGTGAAATAACAGCATTCTCACTGTTTTCTAAGGATTAAGGCCCTCATTATAAGTTTGGCAGTAACTGCCGCCTACCGCCACGGCGGCAGCTGCCAACATACCACCGCCGTGACTACCAGCCTTCTGCGCATATTATGACCGCCAGAATGCTGGTGGAAAACCGTCGACGGTCATGTCGGCAGACGACGGTAAGGCGGCACTGCTGACAGCAGCATCGCCACGCCAGCAAAACACCACCGACCGTCTCATGACCAATGATGGGGCCTGGCGGTGTTTTGCTGGCAGACGCTGCTGCCAGCAGCGCTGCGGACCGTCTCCAGCTGGAGGCCCCCCAGCAAGCAGGTACATTGGGTTCTCCGACAGGAGAGGGGGGGTGTTGTGTGTATGTGGGGGTGTGTATGTTTTGGAATGCGTGCATGCCGGTGTGAGTACGCGTTGAATGCATGTGTGAATGACTGAATGTGAGTGTATGTTGTGTGTTGTGAATACATACGTGCGACAAGGTATGTTGGTGTGTGTTGCGGTGTGTGCGTATGTATGTGTGCATGCGTGGGTGGTGGTGGGTATGCGTGTGTGCACATGTGTACATAGGCGCGCGTGTGGGTGTGTACATGTGCAGGGGGCAGGAGAGGTGGGGAGGGGGGTAACTCTGCGGAAGGGGAGGGGGGCTGGGAGACCCCTGTCAGTGCCAGGGAAGGGATTTCCTGACACTGATAGTGCCTACCTCCATGGTTTTTGTGGCGGTAAGTTTGGCACGAAAACCATGGCGGTAGGCCGGGTCATAATCCCAAGGGTGGGATTGTGATGGCCGCCGGACTGGAAACTGAAGTCTCCAGCCCAGCCGCCGTTATCACCCTGGCGGTCGGCGTGTTAAAGTGGCTGTCTTTGATGGTGGTTAGCGCCAGGGTCAAAATCCCATTTTTTTTACCACAGGACTGTTGGCGATATTAACGCCACTTTAACACCGACCGCCAGGGTCGTAATGAGGGCCTAAGATTCTTAGAGGGTCATTCTGACCCAGGCGGGCGGCGGACGCCGCCCACCTGGCGGGAACCGCCAAATGGCCGCTCCGCGGTCAGAAGACCGCGGAGGCCATTCTGACTTTCCTGCTGGGCCGGCGGGCGCCCGCCAAGGGAGCGCCCGCCGGCCCAGCGGGAAAGGCCCTGCAACACAGAGGCCGGCTCCGAATGGAGCCGGCGGTGTTGCAGGGGTGCGACGGGTGCAGTTGCACCCGTCGCGATTTTCACTGTCTGCAATGCAGACAGTGAAAATCTCCCTGGGGCCCTGTTAGGGGGCCCCTGCACTGCCCATGCCACTGGCATGGGCAGTGCAGGGGCCCCCAGGGGCCCCACGACACCCGTTCCCGCCATCCTGTTCCTGGTGGTAACAATCGCCAGGAACAGGATGGCGGGAAGGGGGTCGGAATCTCCATGGCGGCGCTGATTGCAGCGCCGCCATGGAGGTTCTGCCCAAGCAGGGGAAATCCGGCGGGAAACCGCCGGATTCCCTTTTCTGACCGCGGCTTTAACGCCGCGGTCAGAATGGGCAATGAAGCACCGCCAGCCTGTTGGCGTTGCTTCCGTTGCCCCCGGCCCTGGCAGTCTTGTACCGCCAGGGTCGGAATGAGGCCCTTATTCGTTTGAAAGTTCATAACGTGATCTGTGTATGTTGGATTTTTGTCATTTTGGTCTTGTTTTGTTAAGATAAATATTACCTATTTTTAAAAAATCTGTGTTGTGTCAGTTTGTAGTGTTTTCACTGAGTTACTCTGTGTGTTGGTACAAATACTTTACACATTGCTTCTGAAGTTAAGCCTCCCCGCTCATGCCAAGGTACCAAGAGGGTGAGCGGGGGTTAACCAAGGGAGGTTCTCCTTTACCCTGACTAGAGTGAAGGTCCTTGCTTGGACAGTGGGTAACCTGACTGCCAACCAAAGACCCCATTTCTAACAATTTACAAAAAAAAGAAAAGATAGCATTTGAAGGCAAAGTTCTGTATTTTCAGTTACTAACAAACTGACTCCAGGGGAGACAGTTAGGCTAATAACGAAAAATGAATAACTCTTTTTGGACAAAAATAGTTTGTTTTCCGGCTTAATTTTGAAAAATGAAAATGTGGCATTTGGCAGCTAGATTAGTGCATTTCAGAAAATGGCTAACGGACTGATAGCCTGAGCTTGATTGCTCTCTCACAGGAAATCTGAAAAACATGAATGAAGAATGCACTTCCCTGGGAAGCCTGGCATCTTCAGCAGGGTGCTGAAAATAAATTGCTGAGTTGGGGATGAGGTATTGTGACACAATCTTGTGCATGATTTGGGACCTGAGAATATTCAACAGTCTGAATTTTTCAAGGCCATTCTGCAAATATTTACGATCACCTAAAATAAATTGCTTATGGCTGGTTGCCTTCTGTGGTTGAGCAGGGATGATTGTTTGCTCCCCACCCCACCAATCAATGTTCTGTGAAAAAGTCGAAAGTGCTGAACCCCCATTGTAAAAGTAGATTTATTCTATATTGTTCTTGGTTACATCGAGTTCACCAATCCCTCTAGTCTGCCCTTCCCAAAAAGGTTCTGGTCGTCTTCCCACACAAGGTTGCGCTGCTATTAACATGATAGCCTATTTCTTGAGAAGGCCAGTCTTTAGTTCTCCCGTTTTATATGAACAGCAGAAAGTCATTTTGTCCGTAGCAAGTCCTACCATTGTAAACATAATAGTCTGTCTACTGCGTCTAATAAGGGAAATGCTTAAAACACAAGCCTAATTCTTTACAGACATAAACTACAGATTACTGGGCCAGATGTAGCAAAGTATTTGCACGTCGCAAACAGCGAAAATCACCGTTTGCGAGGTGCAAATGCCTCTTTGCTATGCAGAAATGCATATTGCGAGTCGGTACCGACTCGCAATATGCATTTCCGACTCGCAAATAGGAAGGGGTGTTCCCTTCCTATTTGCGAGTCTGAGTGGTATGCAATACCATTTGCGACCGCGTACGCGGTCGCAAATGGCATCGCAGTTACCATCCACTTCAAGTGGATGGTAACCCACTCGCAAATTGGAAGGGGTCCCCATGGGACCCCTTCCAGTTTGTGACTGGACCCACAAATATTTTTTCAGGGCAGGTAGTGGTCCAAGGGACCACTCCCTGCCCTGAAAAAATACCGAAACTAAAGGTTTCGTTTTTTTTTTAAGTGCAGCTCGTTTTCCTGTAAGGAAAACGGGCTACACTTTAAAAAAAAAAAAAACTGCTTTATTTAAAAGCAGTCACGAACATGGAGGTCTGCTGACGACAGCAGGCCTCCATGTTTGCGAGTGCCTATACTCGCTATGGGGCCGCAATTTGCGACCCACCTCATGAATATTCATGAGGTGGGTCATTGCGACCCCATAGCGAGTTGCAGTCGGTGTCTGAGACACTATACTGCATACCAATTTGCGAGGTGCAAAGTGCGAGTCGCATGGACTCGCACTTTGCACCTCGCAAATTTTAAATTTGCTACATCTGGCCCACTATGTCTGCATATGTCCCTGCTAAGGGCCTCAAAAGCCTGACCTATCTCCTGTATCATAGATCTAGTAAACAGACGTATGTGTCTGTTGCAGCGTGTGCCCACTGGAAGTATTTATCTAATTATTAGTCATTTATATAAAAAGCAACAAGTCGCCTTCTGCCCCCTCTAGGGCACTGGGATTGATAAAAGACGTGAAATGAAATAAATACATCAAAGCTATAATAAGAACAAAGAGTAGTTAAGAGTCCAGTGGGAAGCAAGGTAGCAAAAACATTTTCGCTACCATAGCAGTCATTGATCTTCTTTCATCAGCCAGAGTTCTGATGAGATGCAATACTTCTTATTGTATCAGAACCTACTTCTGGTACAATTTGTGTATGTGCATTCTGCTTACTGTGATAAAAAAAAAAAACGCATGCGCTATTGGTATTGAGACACATAATTCACTAAGGGCCAGATGTAGCAAAGGTTTAGAGACTCGCAAACGGCGAAAATCGCCGTTTGCGAGTCGCTAAAGGCACTTTGCTATGTAGAAATGCATTTTGCGAGTCGGAACCGACTCGCAAAATGCATTTCCGACTCGCAAATAGGAAGACTCGCAATGCCGCGGTCGCAAATGGACTCGCAGTTACCATCCACTAGAAGTGGATGGTAACCCAGTCGCAAACGGGAAGGGGTCCCCATGGGACCTCTTCCCCTTTGTGTCTGGAATAAAAAAATATTTTTCAGAGCAGGCAGTGGTCCAATGGACCACTACCTGCCCTGAAAAATACCGAAACTTAAGGTTTCGGTTTTTTTTTTCAAAGTGCTGCTCGTTTTCCTTTAAGGAAAACGGGTTGCACTTTGAAAAAAAAATAATGCTTTATTTAAAAGCAGTCACCGACATGGTGGTCTGCTGTTTCCAGCAGGCCACCATCCCCGTGAGTGCCCTGAATCGCTATGGGGTCGCAAACTGCGACCCACCTCATTAATATTAATGAGGTGGGTCTTTGCGACCCCATAGCGACTCGCAGAAGGTGTCTGAGACACCTTTCTGCATTCCAAATTGCGAGTTGCAATTTGCGAGTCGCTGGGACTCTACATCTGGCCCTAATTCACACTGCATGATTAACATGATGTAGCATTCTGTTGTTTCATTGCATTGCTGCCATCACAAGAACACGCCCATCACCTCTGTTCGGTCCCAGTCTTAAAATAACATTTTATGATGCCGCATACATGTCCGTTTTTACTAATTCTTATCTAGGCCCATAAAAAAGCACTTCAGAAATATATCCCTCGTTAGAAAGACAGAGAACTTCAGGATCTGGATGGCACCCAGTGTAAGTAGCTATGGAAGCATTTGGCAGTAAGGGGGTTATCAGATTCAGCAGCACCTGAAGATAACTGGGCACTTAGGAGCCACATTCTAATTATTCTTAATAACGCTACACCTCTGGAGTAATCGATACTGGGGCTACTGGTAATTCCAGGCTACAGAGTTACGAGGGGTTATGAGGTTCCACTGAGAAATACAATATTACTGGGAAATACGGACTGGTGCACGGGATTCCATCAGTAATTCCCCCATTCTCCCCAAAATATTCACCCAGAGATGTTGGCTGCATGCAGCGGCGAATTTCTGGGGCCGGTATCTCTGGCTGGGGTGCCTCGAAACGCTACTTCCTAGTGTATCTGCCTTTAGTTCCTCACACCCGAGCCCGGCGTCAGCACCTGGGAACGCCCCTGGCATTAGCAATCAGCGTAGAATCGAAGAGCGATCCAGGCACTTGCACTGCGCCCATTGATTTGCTGTCAGCTTTGTCCAAGGCTCTCAGAGATGCAGGCAGATGACTGTGGCTTAATGATCGTGGAAAGGGCTCAGTGCCTGGGCCGCAGCACAGCACGGCCGGCTTCCTCCAGTGCCCGAGCCGAAGTCAATCACAAGTCTCTCGGGGAGGAGGAACTGGAAACCGCCACAACCTCATTTTTCCCCTGACCCCGTCTTCAAGAGATCCATAACCTCAGATGAACTCATGAAGTGACACTACAGCCTCTGCCGCTCTGAGCTGGGAGCTGCTAGCACAGCAAAAGTCCAGGATTCAACATACAAGGCCAATCTTTAGCATGTGCTGGAGGCATACGGGTCTTCACGCTGCGGTGTAGGTTGTTGGCACGTGCCCCTTTCTGCCACTCACCTGCCAGGCACTTGCAAGACTAGCTGAAAGAAGAAATGATCATCGATGCAATATCCCTAATACCACATTGTGTTAGATTCAGGTCACACCTAAAATATTTCTTTGGATGGGTAGTTAAAGTGTTATGGCACAGAGCACTCAATGTGTCAATGGAAAAATATGTGGAGTCATGGGCTTGCACTGAATGCAGTGGATTTCTGCACTCAATAAGATGGAACCGGGCTAGTGGCAAAAATTGAGCAATGTAGTATGGGACAATTTTTGATAAAACGGTGACAGTTTTGTGATGCAACCTTCACTTTTCACTACTACGGATGTAGAAATCCGTTACACAGCAAAATGACTATTTCAGCAGTATGCATAGAATCCTTCCCCATTAGATTTATTAAGGCAGGTTTCTGCCAATCAAGCTGCAAATGCTGAGATGGAGCCTTCAATGAGCAGCCGATCTCTTATCCTTTTATTTGAGTTCATGGAATGTATACTGTAGAGACATGATGTAGAGACTGCTCTAGCCGCCTAGCAAGCGTCATGTTTTTCAAAAATTCAAAATAAAAATTCATAAGTATATATACTTTCAGCCAGCCCTCTTGAGACACTGGTCTGTTCAAGAGTCATTCAACAATTTGCTTCGGCCCCCTCAGCCTACATATATGGACAGTGACTCAGTGTTACATCCTGTGTATGCAGGAAGTTGGGGGAGGGGGTGCGATTGCATTCTAGAATGGAAGGGAAACTAAAGCAGCAGTTGCTGGAAGACTCCCTCTCAGTCAATTGCTGTTGAATAACTCTCTTTCTTGCTTAACCACCTGTTTTGGAGACTTCATTTCACTGGCGATGACTGATCCAAGGAGTCAAGCTCCTGAAGGGACCTGCATGAACTCACAATGGAATGGAGCAATTCCTGCTGTCAGTTTTGTTGGTAACTGTAGACTTTGAATCTCGTCAGTGTGAACAGTAGAGACAACAGTCTCCATGTCAAACCAGAACTGCCTGATAACATCAGAAATATTTTGTACATTTTATTTCCTCCATTGTCCAGAACTGAAATTGTACTGTGGGCGCTGCTTCAGGTCTTCCTTCAGGGGAACCATGCCACGAGCACCACTGCGCGTGCTCCAACAATATAATTGAGCGCGCTTCTGCTTGGGCGACCACTCTGCTGTTCTCATTCTCATCCTTCTACACGCTGGTGAATGTCATGCACGTGACACAATGGTGAATTAGGAAAAATTGTTGCTTGGAAACACGGGCAAGTGATTGGACTCACTTGTGGTGCAACAGATGATTTCACTGTTATGTGAGAATTTGAGTGTACTGTGCTGCACTTGGGAGCAAAATACAGTTATTCATCTGCTGACATAATTGAATGTAGTACAGTGGCAGCCACTATATATGCATTCCACAGTTTCTAGCATGGAAGGAAACTTAGCTCCCACATTTGTTTTACATGCTCCATATGAGCCTATTGTGCCCTGGCAGGACTGGAAAGACAGTTTTTTTTTGCGGTTTTATATAGTGCAAACTCGACCCAAGGGTATTGGAGTGCTTCACATGAGCAACAGTTATGTTACACAAGGACACATTCATTTTGGTAGGCATGGGGAGATTACGTGATTTGCCCAGAATCATAGGATGTTGAGCCGACGCCGAAACTCGAACCTGGTTCCCCAGCTCTAAAATTGGCAGCTCTGGCCATTATGCTGTCGCGTTGGCTCTCATTATCTTAAATGAGACTCCTGGATTTCTAGGCAGCAGGATCGATAACGGTGTGGGGGACTGAGTCTGACCCACGTGTAAGGAACTCTGTCACCCTCAACCCGGTTTTTGCTCCGGCTAACTAGCAGTGCCTCATTTCTCCCATGGGGAAGAAATGATTAGGCAGCCGAGCGCATGACATCTTTGGAACTTCTCAGGGAAGTCGTGGTCACTCAGATCCAAACCAACTCTCTCATTTACAATATGGTCTCATATACAAATGACAAAGACAGTATAAGTTTTATATAATGTTTTAATAAAACAACTGTATTTTAGATAATAAGGCGTGAGCCGCAATAACCAGAACAATACAACATAGTAGGATTGAAATAGTCACCAGGAGAGTAAAACATAAGATCAAAGCTATCATATTGCCTAACAGTTTCTACTCTCCCTCTGCTTGTTCTATTTAGAGCACAGCATGTTAAGCTTCTAGCTTGCCTTTCTGAATCACTGGGGAGACATAAGCCCTCATACCTGAGCAAAGGCCTGTGATCTGGTTCAGCATCTGCAACGAGGCAGTCAGCGTCTAGTTGTGGGTCTCTGGTCGGAATCTCCCTCTTGCATGTATTGGGACAAGGAAGTGATTTTATAACTAACATGTCATCGTGATCACAAAATGTCCCTACGCAGGAATGCCAAATCTAAACTCCTACCACGTCTATCGGCAATGTACCAGACTGTATCCTTGACTGAAGCACAGAGTGAATATGTTATGAAGAACTCCAGTGCTGAAGTAGGCAAAACAGTGTGATATGAATAAAAAACAACACCGTAGAACTGGCTGTTTGAAAAATAACAGTACGAAGCCTAATAAAAAGCATTTAGAGCAAAGTGCACAGAGGCTCTAAGCTGTCAGCAAATGAATAAAATACATTCAGGGCAAAGTGCACAAAGGCCTAAAGCCTGAAGCTAATGCGCAAAGTATACGTAAAACTAACCACACTACAATGCCACAACCTCTCCCCTCGAACCTTATGTGCAGGCATTGGGAGGAGACATCTTCACTGCTTGTAGAAAGTTGGGCATGCTCAAGCATTGTCTTGGACCTGAAGGAAGATGTATATTAAAACATGTTCCACCTCTCATGGATGAAGAGGATGGGGACATGCATGAATACAAGATAGCATTGCAACAATTGAGTATGAATTACATTTCTTAAGAGAATCCAAATGCCTGGGGAATCTGTGGAGAGCTATGTCACAGTACTTAGGTTTCTGGTAGCCTCTTGTAAATACAAGACTTTTCTTCAATGAAATGTTGAGGGACCAGTTGATATTGAAAGTAAAGAAGGTGCAAAAGAAGTTGTTGAACACAGGAGGTTTAACTTTACTATTGGGTGTTGATATTATATAAAGAACTGAGATCCCAGATGAAGAGTTGGAAGTTATCGTCAAGGGAAAGAATAGAAGTGATTCAAAAGGGTGTTTAAAATTTGAAAGTGGATGACACTGTTGGGTATTCCAAGTGTGGTGACAAAAGTGCTGTTACCTGCTGCAAATGTGGTTTAAAGGGTTATGTGATGACAAATTAGACTTGTCCTGCTGTAGGCCAGATATGCAGGAAATGTAAATGGATGGGGCATTTTTCCAGAGTGCATCAGGTTAGGATTATTGGTGTTAGAAAAATCAAAAGTTCAGTGGAAGAGTATGTTAAAGAAAGAGCAGGTCATGATGTCATTTTGCAAATACAACAAGTGGAAAATGTCAAAGACGATAGTCTATTTTGCACATCAAAATAGACAGATGTGATGGCAGACTCAGGAGCCACATTTACACTTATTGGAGAAGAATACTTAAGCAAATGTTCTAATTATGTTCTAAAATCACCTGATATTAAACTGGTACCATGGTATAACAAATCTACAGATCTGTTAGTCTTCATTGAGGCTCATTTGGAGTTCTGAAGGGTGGTGGTTCCTTCCAAGGTTTATTTTGCTAAAGGTGCAGCTTGTCTTTTAGGATGGCCTCAACAAAGTTATCTGTTGATATGATTGGTCCCTAATCATCCTAATCAGGTACTGGGTGCACAATCTGGAATAAGTGTTGTGAGGGAAACACCTTTTGAAGAGGAATTCCCTTTATTATTTAATGATGAATTGGGTGTACTCAAGGGGTTCATGCATAGAATCACATTGAATGCTGGTGTTGCTCCCAACGCCCATAAGTCCTGAGGTGTTCCACTCATCATGAGAAAGCCATTACGGCAAGAATAACAGAGATTGTTTGATGAAGGGATCATTATGGAGAGAGAAGCGTCTGAGTGATTAGCCCCAGTAGTGCTAGCCAAGAATTGTAATGGTGATTTGCATCTATGTGTTGTTTTGCGTGATCTCAATTCTGCCATCTCGGGTGACAGGCATTCTTTACCCAACATTGGTGAAATGTTGACGACCATTAAGGGAAATAAAGTGATTTCCACCCTTGATATGTCAACAGCGTTCCATCAAATAGCATTACATCCAGATTCTGGGTCTTTGAGGGGGCCTACAGATACAAGTGAGTGTCATTTGGGTTAGCTTCTATGGTATAATTTCTTTAAGGGAATAACTCATGTTATATATTTTCAGGACAGCATTCTTGAGTTTGGTGAGAACATGGAAGGACATGATCAGGCTTTAAGGACAGTTCTGGAAATGTTTACATAAGAGTTGTTTAAGAAGTGGGGAGTGCAAGATTCAATTGATTGATGTGGAGAATTTGGGGCATTGGAGTGATGACAGAGGGATTTCTCTCAAGATGAAACTAGCCACTGCTATACAGAAAGCCCCTTCTCCAGCAAGCAAGGATCAGCTGAGATGATTCTTGGATCTAGAAGAATGTCATTAGCAATGTATTCCTATGTTTGCTGACAAGACCAAGCATATGAGAAAACTCATGTTAAAGAATGAAAAATGTGTGTGGTGTAATGGGTGTGAAAAAGAGTTTTGTGAACTTAAAAAAAGAACATTGCATCTGCGCCGGCACTCAAACTACTTGATACCAAGGATACTACCATTATAAACAGTGATGCTAGTTGTTTGGGGCTGAGGGCAGTGTTGTTACAAAATTGCGACAGGAAAAATGTTAACATTGTCTATGCATGCAGACATTGGCGGGGTGTGAATAGTTTCAGAAGGTATGTGTGGGGTACTGAGTTTATAATTCGAAGTGACCATCGACCTTTAGTACATGTTTTTTCTACCAAAGGAATGGAAGGAATATTGGCTAGAATAGCACAATCGATCATGAGAATGTTAGACTATAACTTCAGGATTGAATTTGTCCCTGGAAAAAAATGTTACAGCTGATAGTTTGTCTAGATTTCTGGCCAAAGAGGATATGTATGCGGAGGAAACACAGAAGGAGCTAATTTTTGCTCAGGTGAGCACAGTCACAGAATGTAGGACCACCCCCCCTTGAAGAGTGGGAATGTACTGTGAGGAATAATATAATTATCCAAGAAGAGAAAAGGTACCTTTTGGAAAGTTGGCCTGTGAAAGATAGGGCTCTGACATTGCAAAGTCTTTTGATAAGTGAGTGTGGAATTGTCAGTTGTGGGAGATATGATGCTTAGAGGAGAATTACTGATGGTGTAGTTAGTGCCGATAGAGCACATAGTGAAGCTGGCTCATAGGGTCACACTGGAATGAATGCAACCAAAAGCTACATCAGAGCAGGGTATTGGTGGCCTGGAACAGAGCCCGCAATGGAGTGCAGTATTAGAGTGTGTGTGTTATGTGCCTGGAGTGACAAGCCTCAGGAAATGGTGAAATACCTATCTTTGGTCTCTAATAAGTCTTATGGTCAGTGGGAGAAGATTGCGATTATGGTGAAGTTCACCAATCAAATTACAACTAAAGTGTTGATTGATTTTCTAGGTGAGTTGTTTCAGAGAGAAGAGGTACCTGAAAACACTGTAACTGAAAACAGGGTCCACTTTGTCTCTGAAGTCATGGAGGATTTTAAAAGGAAATTTCATGTTAAACATTTGCGTTTATTGGTTTATTACCCCCAAAGTAGTGGTTTGGTAGACAGATAAAACAGAATGCTCCAAGACGGTTTCCAAGTAGTAGGGCTGAATGGAGAAAAGCAGTGAGAAAATTAATCTGGTCGTATCGTACTACACCTTATTGTGTGACTGGAAAGTTTACTTTTGAAATTATGGGAGGTCGCAAATCCCAGACATTGTTACCTAAGGCACTGAGAAGCAGAGTGTTATTTTGAACAATATTGGTGATGGTGAGGATTATGAAGTTGTAGAATGGGTGGAGTGAAGAAAGGGTGCAGAGTGAACAGGTGCAAATTCATGTTTTCTCAACCTCTTCAGGTCAGAAGGGTGAAAAGGCACATATTGTTACTTAGTGATGGGAATGTGTGGCAACCCAAGAAGATGGAGGAGGTACTGAGTTGCCTTACATAAAGGGAAGGGATGAAGCAAGATTTAAAAGGAAGAGAGTTTGCTGATAAGGATAGGAATACTAAAATACTCTGTAACTGGAAAGAGCTCAAGCTTCCTAAGAGATTTGGGGCCAGATGTAGGTAGGTGGCAAATTGCGAGTTGCAATTTGCGAGTCCTTCCGACTCGCAAATTGCAACTCGCAATTTGCTATGCAGAACGGTGTCTCAGACACCGTCTGCGACTCGCTATGGGGTCGCAAAGACTCACCTCATTAATATTAATGAGGTGGGTCGCAATTTGCGACCCCATAGAGAGTCAAGGCACTCACGGGGATGGTGGCCTGCTGGGAACAGCAGACCACCATGTCCGTGACTGCTTTTAAATAAAGCAGTTTTTTTTTTTCAAAGTGCAACCTGTTTTCCTTAAAGGAAAACGAGCTGCACTTTGAAAATAAAACCGAAACCTTTTGTTTCGGTATTTTTCAGGATAGGTAGTGGTCCATTGGACCACTGCCTGCTCTGAAAAATTAGTTTTTGTGCCAGACACAAAGGGGAAGGGGTCCCATGGGGACGCCTTCCCGTTTGCGCCTGGGTTACCATCCACTTCAAGTGGATGGTAACTGCGCCTTCATTTGCGACCGCAATCGCGGTCGCAAATGAATATACATAGCATTGCGAGTCGCTAATAGGAAGGGAACACCCCTTCCTATTAGCGAGTCAGAGATGCATTTTGCGAGTCGAATCCGACTCGCAAAATGCATTTCTGCATTCCGGTGAGGCTTTTGCGACTTGCAAACGGCGTTTTTCACCGTTTGCGAGTCGCAAACGCTTTGCTACATCTGGCCCTTGATGATTTTGTCTTGCATTAATTTATTGGAGACTGTTTCATTTGACCAGTTCTGTGGAATGCTGTGGTGTATATGATTGATTTGTAACTTAGTTAATGTATGTTTTATTGCATGTTTAAGGAGGGAGAAGTGTTACATTCCTTGCATGCAGAGGGTTGGGGGGACTCCATTCTAGAACGGAAGGGAAGCTTAATCAACAGTCCAGAAGACTTCTTCCCGGTCAGATGTTACTGAATAAAGCTCTTACTAGTTTACCCACCTCTTCAGGCGGCTTAATTTATGTCAGCTCACCGGAGCTATTGACCATCTTCCTTGAGAGTGATCGCATTTCGCCCTGGCACATGTGACATTTGACTAATAAAAAGAAGGGCACTTCAGTGTTAGGACTTGTTGGCCAATCACCACTGTAGATTCTGCTGTAATTTCAAGGCATTCTTTATTTAGTTTTGCAATCATTATGTTTTACTTTTTACACTCTTAGGGACAAATATACAAAAGCATTGATACAGTAGGAACTGCAAAAGTGCTTTTGATAAATACAAAACACAAATAGCGACTCAGTAACATGTTACCAAATCGCAGTTCTCTGTTTAGCCATTCAGTATTTGGAAGCTGCGTGTTTAGGGTGTCTCTTCTGAATACCAAATTGCTGTGCTATGTACGAATTTTTTGCCACCGTATTATGGTCGCAAAACATTCATTTTTTACAGACACATCAAAGGTGGTGGTAAACATTTGAAAATTGGAAGGAGTCCCCATGTTTTTGCAGCCCTGCTCTTAAAAGTAACATGGGCTTCAATTATAAAATAAAATAAACATTCTGTGAATGTTACTGGGAAATAATGCAAACAGGGCGCTGTGCTTGACTACAGCTTTTACTTTGTAAATGCAACAATCCCCTTTAGGATGTCTCCATCCAATGTACAATTGATACATTGAATTGCAATTCAGAAGGATGGGGACACAGTGCTTTCATAGCTTCTCCTCCTTCTGAATCGAATGTAGAGTGCAATTTGCCCCTTTTCCAGTAGCAAAAGCTACAGTTTTGCAAAAAACAAGCTTTGCATCGATTAAAAGGCTTTGTACACCAACATCTTAGTTTCTGTTGTTCAAAACAATGTGGTGTCCTGATACAGAAAAGGGAGTGTTACTCACAAACAATATGTGAACCTATGCCCCCAAGAAGTGAGACTCATACACAGGCCCTAAAACTCACATACAAGTGACCTTGTGCTCCAAGAATTGAAAAACACATCCAATGAATGAGGCTGTGCTCCAAGGTGTGAATTTCGACCTAATTAAAGAATGGGCAGCAAGATGTGAGAGTCTCACTTAATGGGTAAATCTGTGCTCCAAGAAGTGAGACTTAGGCCCATATTTATACTTTTTTAGCGCCGCATTTGCGCCGCTTTTTGATGCAAAAGCGGCGCAAACCTACAAAATACAATTGTATTTTGTAGGTTTGCGCCGCTTTTGCATCAAAAAATGACGCAAATACGGCGCTAAAAATTTATAAATATGGGTCTTACAATGAGCATCTGTACTGAACAATGTGAGACTGCACCCACTGTGTTTCTACCTTTCTGCTGTCTCTTGCTCTACTCTGTCCTCCTCTCCTTCCTGTGTTGGCCGCTGGTGCAGTCTGATTGGTCCATGCCTATTCCAGGCTGTGCTGGCTGAGATGACTTGCTCTGCAGTCCCTACCACTTCTATCTAATGGCTTCTTCTAGAAGAGGGACTACGACACCCGAAACGCAAACAAGAAGACAAAAGAGTTACACAATAGATTTTTGTGCTTCCATAGCATGAACATCATGTGTAAGAGGATGCTACTCCCGGCAATAAGTGGCAGTATAATGCAGGGGTTTGTTATGTTTGATTAGTACTGGAGACGTGCTGGATGGAGATTTACTTTTACTTTTAGTTTCTGGAAGTGTCTATTAGGAAGCAGCAGTATTACAATTTAAAATTTATTCTGATAATTTTGGATTTTGAAAATAAATTGAATTTGACATTTTGAATGGTTTCAGGATTAATTCTTCTTCTTCTTCGAAGTTTTAATAATTATATTTGCAAATGTTCCCTGTTGGGCAAAAAACCCAACAAGGTTATGACGCTAGGCAAGTCGATGTTAAAGGACCGCAACAGCAGCTCAGCCTGCACTGGCATATGCTAACTGTGAGCAGGACAACTTTTGCAATGTTAATTTTGACACTTCCCTTCGGATAACTACATTAAAAGGGTCTCCTAATGCTAATGTGAGAGGCAGTACGTTAGGGTTTTACTACTACTTGCATAGTTCTCTATGATCAGAAATAAAGAGATAGTGGACCTGTTTTCCACGTATCCAAAGAACAGCTGTTGCATTAGGAGAGTGTGCCCAAGATCCCATGATGCATCTGCACTCTGAGCAAGGAATGTAACTCGAAGTGTAACTCAAGCATGCTTAGTTTTACAATGAAAATCACATTTACCTAGTTGCCCAAATCTTTATTCTATGAGCTCTATCTTGCTGACGGGAATATCGTTTAGAGCTGCACATATTACAATAGAGGTTTTGCTGATCTCCTTAAGCACTAGGATAAAATGCCTTGGTCCAATACTGTTCAATCCAGAAAAAATAAACAGTCCTAATATGTGATGGCCGACATGTAACATGTTCTACTTTAAGTTGATTATGTTACATATTCGCAGTTTCTGGAAACATAGGCTGTATTTAGGTTGTATCATATTATTTCAAGGTTGTGACTATAGGCCTATAATAATATCGTACCACCAAATTGTGGTACGAGGGTGTATTTTCAATTTTTTGTTTCAGGCATATTTAGTATAAGTGTAATTAAGAAACGTAATTATATACCTATCTTATGATGTATTTGTAGGTTGATGCAGTGGTCACGATATTATTGCCATGCGATATGCCCGGATGTGATACAGTATCCCACCACTGTGATTTGAAGGTGGACATTAATGTGTCCCCTGCCAAAACATGGTGGAAGTTCTGTATGGTCACTTCTGCGTTTCCCTATAGGGCAGCCATTTTACAAAGGTGGAGTAAGGCAAACTTGCTGATGTCTGAGCAACCACTTATTCCACCACTGAGAGCACCATCAGCCGATTATGATGTGGCTGAAATCGCATTGGACAGGCCACCCAGTATTGCCATGGCAATCCACCACCAGTGTCTTTGGTGACACCCCCATTGCAAGACTACCACGAAACCACTGCAGGCTTGAATGGAAACACACAAAATGTGCTCTTGGAGTGCTGGGACAGTACAAGTAGCGTGTCAGGGACACTTCTAGTTTAGGTACTGAAAAAAGGCCCCTCAATTTGGGGGTACATCCTCAATATCCACATTATGTGATGTCAATTACAAAATGTAGATGCCAAGCACCTTTTCCTCTAAAAAGAGATGGCTTTGCAGGAGAAAAACCTTTTGGGCATATTTATAAAAAGTCTTCTTTCGCCACTTAGCGCCCCCCTAATGCCAGCATGGTAGTTCCGTATTTATAATACAGTGCACCATGAGGGTGGTTAGGGTGACTAGCATCATAATTTATGATGCTAGTCTGGCGCTTTGCAGGTCTAGCGTCACAGATTATGACGCTAATCCTGCAAAGCACCCAGAGGCCCATTGTAATCAATGGGAGCCTCTTTTTCACACCTGCACTTTGCAGGCGTTAAAAAATGGTGATAAAATTGGCGCAAAGGAATCTCATGGATTCCTTTGCGCCATTTTTACAGACCTCCCCCAGTCCCAAAACGTGCCCTTTGCATACATTATGCCTGGTGCAGGCATAATGTGGCGAAATGGGTTACAAAGTGTTGCAATGCAAGCACTGCACCACTTTGTAATTATGGTGCATGGTAAATGCCACCTTAACGCCATATTTACGTCAAAATAAATGCCACAAATGTGGCACAAGGTGAAGCTAGGGGCTCATAAATATGTCCCTTTGTATCTTCCGGAAGGAGTGAAGTTCTGAACTTCACACAGTTCCCAGGCAGAATTTAATTTCTTTGCAGTCTTAATCTGCATCAGTCAGGACAAAAGAATTTATAATCCTTTCAGCTCTCAGTGTTCCTACACGAAACAGATATTGTGATGGGAATAGGAGACCATGCGCTCCATGGACCCCCCAATGCCAAGCCACTCACCGGAATTTAAACAGATTATGCATATTCATAATATTGAAATGAACCCACTTCATTGTACATATGGAAAAACTGAATTGACAGGGCCGCAACTGTTTTTAGTATTCATGCAAAGTTATATTAGGATGAAAAACACAAAATCAGCTCAGTTACTCAAATGTTACCACCAGAAGGGGAATACCACCTAAGAGTCGTACCTAGATTACAGACGATAATAAGGCACTGTGTTCCCCCACGCTATGAGGATGAAGGGATTGTTGGCCTCAATCTCAATGATATTAAAATCTATTGCCCTCTGCTCATACATGCCATCCGCTTTGCCCTCACCCAAGTGCTTAATTTGTAAATAAAAACGTGCCAGTGCCCAAAGCTCTCCTCTGACACATGCGGCTGCTGCAATTAAATGTGAGAGCACGTAATACAAAGACAGCGTAATCCTGAAGCCATCTCGGGCCTCTTTAAACCATTTACAGACACTCTCTGTCCCTTCAGCTCACTCTTGTAGCTTTCTGCTTTTCCCCTTTGTGGCGCTCTTTCACATTTCTCTTCCTCAGTCTTTCCCATATGTGTCTTTTGCTCGCAGTAACGGCTTGAGGCAGAAAATAACTGGTGGCCCTCAAAAATAAGTGCTGATGCCCCACACCCGAAATCACCATCTCAAATTTAGCACTGCCTCACCCCCTTTACCTTCTGAGAACCCCCTCCCTGAAGCCCCACAAAAGAACAACAGTGGTGATTGCCACCCTCAAAACTATTAGCTGGTGCTAATAGAAGACAGACGGATACTGCTAATAATGTATGTGACATTAACTGTATAGCTGCATGCACTGTCAGAGCTGCCGATATGTTTCACTAGATGCCCATTTGCCAAGAAAGACAAGTAACTGGCATCTGTTGTGCCTCAGAGGACTCTAGCTCACTCAAATAATCACAGACACAAAGTTGTGGGCAGCTATGTACTTTATTTTTCTTCACCACGATCACTACTGCTTCTAGGTACCCTTAACCCCTCCACGTTACTTCCCGCTCCTCCCTACTGGCCACACCCAGCTGTGTTCCCTTTCCCTCCACAAGTCAGATGTGACCACTATGCAGGGTCCTAATGCCCAAATGCTACATCTCCCACCGAATTATCTGTGTACCCAATCACTTAACATGAACAAATAAAATTCTTCAAACAGTCTGCGAGGCGGACACAATTGCCTTCCAGATTTCGTGGTGATCACTTGCTGAGGTGTGCTTCACTGATGTGTGACATTCAGATGGGGCAGGAATTTTTCGAACTCTTTACTGGTGAATGGAGGGCCATTGCCAGACTTCAGAATTTGAGGAATGCCTCAGGTTGTAAAAATGTCATCCAGAATGTTTATGACTTTGTCATGCCCGGTGGACGAGATGCCCTCTACTAAAGGAAAACAAGAATATTCATCAATGAGGACAATTAGATGTTGGCCATCTACTAGTGGTACAAATAAAGTCAACAGCAACCCTCTCCCAGACCTGAGCAGGGAGGTCTGACATTGTTATTGAATGTTGCATGTTTTTTGGTGATAGGCAGTTACAAACGTGATGCTTTCTTAACTCCTTCACAACTCTTTCATCCAAATATAGAAACCACACTCTCTCTCAAGGCTTTTTTGGTGGCTACTATTCCACAATGTGCTTCATGAGTAAGATCAATGGCTATGTGTCTCAAGCTTTTCAGAAGAACAATTGTCAAGCCTCTGAGAATTATCCCCTCCTGGGTTACCATCAGTTCTTCCTGGATGCTGTGAAACCTTTGTAGCTCTTCCGACTCCCCTCCCTTTTTGTGGTTCACTTTCCAAGTTTGAGTAGTAATTAATCATTTGGCCTAAGCTATATCTTCATCAGCCAAGGTGTGGCTTCAATCTGATCCACGGACAATGCTGGGGGAGTGCTGGACTGAGGTATGAAACTGAAGTATTATTGTGCTGCCGAGTATCACCGCACTTGCTGTATAAAAAAAAGTGAAATGCTCGCAGTTGGGAGTATGTGCACTCAGTGTCTGACAAACTTCTTCTAGCATTGGAAACAATGGCCCTCATTACAACATTGGCGGTAAAAGCAGCTTACCGCCGTGCAGAAGACCGCCAACACACCTCCGCGGCTGCGGAATTCCGCCACAGCTATTATGACCCACAGTTCGGAATCCGTCAAAATCTAGACACCCACACAAGTCCGCCACACCAAAGGTCAGTGATAAACTGGCGAAAACAAAACCTCCACCGTCACGCCAACAGAAATACGCCCACACTATCACGACCCACAAATCCACGTGACGGTCTTTCAACCGCGGTATTCCATTGGCGGTACACACCGCCGCGCTCAAAATACACACACATATACAAAACACAGCCACATTGGACAATTCCAAATACACACACCTGATACACATACACACACCACTCCCACACATCCAATACAATATAAAACACACACCCACATCACCCACAAACACTTACAACAACAATTCACGAACGAAAGCCTGAGAGAGGCAGCACCAGCAACAACACTAGCATCGACAGGCACACAACACCATCACCCACATAACTTCCACGCACCTCACACAACACCCCACTACATATCAGCACACTTATCACCCCACACACCACCCCACATATCACCTACACCACCCCATGGCACGGCAAAGACACCCCAGGTTCTCGGAGGAGGAGCTCAGGGTCATGGTGGAGGAAATTGTCCGGGTGGAGCCACAGCTATTCGGATCACAGGTGCAGCACACCTCAATTGCAAGGAAGATGGAGCTATGGCGAAGAATAGTGGACAGGGTCAATGCAGTGGGACAACACCCAAGAAATCGGGAGGGCATCAGGAAGAGGTGGAACAACCTACGGAGGAAGGTGCGTTCCGTGGGCTCCAGACACCACCTGGCGGTTCAGCGGACTGGCGGCGGACCCCACCTCCTCCCCCACAACTAACAACATGGGAGGAGCAGGTCTTGGTGATTCTGCATCCTCAGGGCCTCGCAGGAGTAGGTAGAGGAATGGACTCTGGTAAGTCAAATCTTAACTATTAAATCCCCAACCTACCTGCATGCCAGCACATACCCCCCCTCACCACCATCACTCCAACTCCTCACAAATGTCCCAACATCACAAACCACACATCCCAACACCAAGCCCTGCATGCAACAACAAAGCATGGACACCCATCACTAAAGCATGCCCACTGCACATACCCATTCACCCCCCTAAACCATCATCACACTAGGTCCCACACAGGAATGCAAGCAATGGGGTACACGGTCACCCACCCATTGCACACCATGACACACACAGATGTAATAACCATCCTTTTATACCCTGCAGGACCCCTACCCAACGTCACCGGACAGGAGGGTCCACACATGTCCACACCACCAACAGAAGAGGCCCACAGTGATGGCAGCACCTCTGTCCAACTGGATCTAGATGACCAGCCCGGCCCATCGGGGACCTCTGGACAGTCGGTTCCCCTGACACAGTCACAAGCCACTACTGAGCTTCCCCCCTCTGGAAACACCAGCACAGCACCCACCCAGCGGGCCCATACCTCCGTCCCCAGGACACATCAATCAGCTGTGTGTCCACCACTACAGGGAACCCAGGCTAACCCACCACCCCAACAACAACAGGGACCTGGGGGCAGTGGTAGTGGGCACACGGTCCAGGGGACGGAGGCCCAGGAACACAGGGGAACTGGGAGGGCTGCTGTGCGACAGGGGGTGGACACGCCATGGGAACCCACTCTCCACGAGGCCCTCTCCTCCATCATGGGAGCCTACCACCACTCCCAGGAGACGATGGCAACAGTACTGGCCAAGTTTCAGGAGACCAAGCGCCTGCAAGAGGAACAGTATTTGGGCTTCAGGGAGGAACTCAGAACCATCAACTCCACCCTGGGCACCATCGTAGGGGTGCTGAAGGAACTCGTGAACACCAGGACACTGTGGCACTACAAGGGGCCCATGACACTAGCCTGGACGATGAACTGCCCACCACCTCCGCCGGCGCTACTGGACAGGATGCCCTGCCACAGGACCACCAAACCAGCACCCCACCCCCTGCAGAGGGAGAACCACCTCGCAAACAGTCCCTGAGATCCAGGAACAAGACAGAGAACGATGCCAAGACCGCCTCCAAGAAATGAGACCACCCTGATTGTCATCTTACTGTCCCACTATGTCACCCTGTCCATCCTTAAACTGCTCCAGCTCCACTTCCTATGCCCATATGGGCAATGCACCTGTGAGACTAATAGACTGGACTCTGCCATGGACATTCCTCCACCATCACCCCTCACCATTTTACTACGCCCTCCAATATTGAGCACTTAAATAAACACCCTTAAAGCACAAAACAATCTGGAGTCTGTCTGTGATTTCGGAATACTGTATTAGCAATAACTGTGTCAAAAAGCTTTTTTCATTGGTAATGTCAATATACCTATGTCACACAGCTCTAGTCCATGAGGAATCAAAGCAGATGTCACACAGTGGGACCCACATCTGTGAAATCGTAAGGGAAAGTGACAACTCAGTGACCATACACTGGATGAAAACAACAGACAGTAGAGAGGCAGTAGTGTTTAAGTACATGTAGTAGGCAGGTCTGTACTCTTACCTGTGTCTCACTGGAAATATTGCTTGATCACTGAGTCCCTGTTGTTCATGTCTTCTTCCTCTGCTTCCTCGTCTTCACTGTCCACAGGCTCCACAGCTGCCACAACACCTCCATCTGGACCATCCTCCTGCAGAAAAGGCACCTTTCGTCGCAAAGCCAAGTTGTGAAGCATAGAGCAGGCCATGATGATCTGGCACACCTTCTTTGGTGAGTAGAATAGGGATCCACCTGTCATATGGAGGCACCTGAACCTGGCCTTCAGGAGGCCGAAGGTCCGCTCGATCACCCTCCTAGTTTGCCCATGGGCCACATTGTAGCGTTCCTCTGCCCTTGTCCTGGGATTCCTCACTGGGGTCAGTAGCCATGACAGGTTGGGGTAACCAGAGTCACCTAAAAATGGCGAGGGACAACTGTTAGACACACACTAACCTGGAGGGATATTCCCAGACCCAGACAACCATTCCCACTGACTAGCTTCCAGGTGCTCACCTAATAGCCACACACGGTGCCTCTGGAGTTGACCCATCACATAAGGGATGCTGCTATTCCGCAGGATGTAGGCGTCATGCACTGAGCCAGGGAACATGGCATTCACATGGGAAATGTACTGGTCTGCCAAACATACCATCTGTCCATTCATCGAATGATAACTCTTCTGGTTTCTGTACACCTGTTCACTCCTGTGGGGGGGACCAAAGCCACATGTGTCCCATCAATGGCACCTATGATGTTGGGTATATGTCCCAGGGCATAGAAATCTCCTTTCACTGTAGGCAAATCCTCCACCTGAGGGAAAACTATGTAGCTCCGCATGTGTTTCAGCAGGGCAGACAACACTCTGGACAACACGTTGGAAAACATAGGCTGGGACATCCCTGATGCTATGGCCACTGTTGTTTGAAATGACCCACTTGCAAGGAAATGGAGCACTGACAGCACCTGCACTTGAGGGGGGATTCCTGTGGGATGGCGGATAGCTGAAATCAGGTCTGGCTCCAACTGGGTACACAGTTCCTGGATTGTGGCACGGTCAAGCCTGTATGTGATTATCACATGTCTTTCCTCCATTGTCGTCAGGTCCACCAACGGTCGGTACACCGGAGGATGCCGCCATCTACTCACATGTCCCAGTGGACGGTGCCTATGAAGGACAACAGCGAGCACAGAGTCAAACAACTCAGAGGTACGTACCCACAGCTTACACAGAACACCATTCATACTCAAAAAGTGGCCTGTATGTGTGTTGAGTCTAGGCCTAGGTATGTGTGACGCAGTTGAAAATGAAGCCATGTGGGCCCCTGAAATGGCGGCTGCCTGACCTGTAAAGTGGGACAATGAGATGTGAGGTAACTGCGCTGGCGTTGTACACCGTCGCGGTAGGCAGTCGAAGACTGCGGCGCAATGCTGCATTGGTTAACATTGGACCCTATGGGTCCCAGGAGCCAATGACGATGTACGCCGGCGGTGACGGTACGCACCGCCGTGGACGTGACCGCCATTTTCTATCTGTTCAATCACTCGATACCTGATCTTCGACAGAAGAGGACATACACTGCAAGTGCTGCTGTGACCTCGGTCTGGAAGAGACAATGGCTCGAGTGTCTGGGGAAAGGGCCCCTGCCTTCACATCGGAAGAGTTGGAGAAACTCGTGGCCGGGGTCCTCCCCCAGTACACTCGACTCTATGGTCCTCCAGACAAACAGGTAAGTACACAGGGAGCATGATTTATGGGCTATGTCTGTGTGGAGAGGGCTGGATGTAAGAAGGAAGGGGGGAGAGTGCGGCGTGCATGAAACGACGGTGAATGCATGTGCCACATGGCAAGGGTAGGGATGGGGGCCAATCACTTTGACGGTGCAGTTGGTAATAACTTTCTCTTCCCCCTGTACAATTCATGTAGGTCAGCGCCCACCAGAAAAAACATATTTGCCGTGCCTTCGCCAAGGACGTCCAGACCCTGGGGGTCTACCACAGACGGAGCACCCACTGCCGGAAAAGATGGGAGGACATTCGCCGCTGGAGCAAGAAGACGGCGGAAGCTCAGCTGGGGATGGCCTCCCAACGTGGGAGGGGTGCCCATCGCACCATGACCCCCATGATGTTCAGGATCCTGGCGGTGGCGTACCCGGAGTTGGATGGACGCTTGAGGGCATCACAGCAGCCACAAGGGGGTGAGTACACTCGCATTCTGCTGATTTCGCGCGCAGTGGAGGGGTCTGGGTGGGGGAGGTGAGCTGTGGGTTTCCCTAGGCCAGGGCGAGTTCTGAAGGCAAGGTCCCTCCGTAAGGCAGGCCATGTGGCACCCCACCCCACCTCTGTAGAGTGCCAAGTACACCTAGTCATGCCCTTGTGTCATCTATGTGTGCAAATGTCGTCCATAGCCTTGTAGGCCATTTCCCAGGAATTGAACAGTGGAGCCCAAGAGCAAAGCGTAGTGCAGGGGGCTTCTGTGTCTGTTGTGTCCACCAACGGTAGCGGTAATGCATGCACTCAACATGTCTTTCTTCAGTCATCCCCCCCTTTTTGTGGTCTCTCTGTTCTTGTGTGCATTAGCATCATCAGGCGGAGGAGCAGTGGCACCGGAGCACCAGGGGGCTGCATCCCACCTGGCCATGGAGGGCCACACAATGGAATCGGACTTCACCAGTGGGACGGAGGGCGAGGGGAGCTCCACGGCGGGGACAGGAGCTGAGACCAGTGACACGGACTCGTCCTCTGATGGGAGCTCCCTTATGTTGGCGGCAACATCTGTGCCACCCCCATCTACAGGTACAGCCGCCACCCCCCCCTTCCAGCACCGCCCTCCCAGCATCCCCTCAGCCTTCGCCCCGTGCCTGCTCACCCAGGAGGGTGAGCATCACCTTCGCCCCAGGCACCTCAGGCCTTGCCCCAGTCACCCCTGCTGCCCTCAGTGAGGAGGCCATTGACCTCCTCAGATCCCTCACTGTTGGGCAGTCTACCATTTTGAATGCCATCCAGGGTGTCAAAAGGCAGTTGCAACAAACCAATGCATTCCTGGAGGGCATTCATTCTGGTCAGGCGGCCCTTGAGCGAGCTTTTCAGACTCTGGCCTCAGCACTGATGGCAGCCATTGTCCCTGTGTCTAGCCTCCCCCCTCCAACTTCCTCCACCCAGACCCAATCCCCTCTACCTCAGCCTATCCCAAGAACACCTACAGACCAGCATGCACACACGTCAACACACAAGGGAAGCTCAGGCAAACATAAGCACCACACATCCCAAAGACACTCACGCAAGCATCACACACATGCAGACATACCAACATCAACTGCCTCCACTGTGTCCCCCTCGTGTCCCTCCTCCCTCCCTGTCTCGTCTACACTCACACCTGCATGCACTACCTCTACAGCCACTACGTCCCTCTCCATCACACCCACCACCACACCCCGCTCACGTGCAGTCACCACCCCCACTACCATTAACACGTCCCCTGTATCCTCTCCCAGTGTGTCTGTGAGCCCCCTCCCAAGATACACAAACGCAGGCACACACCCACCCAACAGCCATCCACCTCACAACAGCCTCCAGCGCATGCACCTTCACCCAAAGTCAGCAAACGAACACTTCCTACAACCACCACCTCTTCCTCCTCTCCCAAACCCCCTCCAGCTACCCGTCCCAGTGTGTCAAAAAAACTTTTCCTGTCCAACCTTGATCTCTTTCCCACACATTCCCCACCCCGTCCGTCTCATAGGTCCCGAACTAGCACCTCAGCCACAACATCTCTGGGACCAGTGGTGCCTGTAGTCACCGGAATCTGGAGTGCACCGGCCACCAGGGCAGCCAGTGTGGCACGGAGCCACAGCACAGACAGTCCCCCACCTGTGAAGCATCAGAAGTTGGCCAGTGCCCGGTAGGAGAAGGGGAAGACTCCAGCCACCAAAGCCGCTCCCAGGGGTCCCGGTGGGAGTGTGGAGTCAGCTGTGACACCTTCCAAGGTGGGGAAGGGCCACAAGAAACCTGGCAAGTTTGGGAAGAGCAGCACGGCGGAGAAGACCGCCATCATCCCCGCTGCCCAGGAGGCCACCGCCAGCACCAGCCCAGCTGCCCAGGAGGCCACCGCCAGCACAAGCCCAGCTGCCCAGGAGGCCAACACCAGCACAAGCCCAGCTGCCCAGGAGGCCACCGACAGCACAAGCCCCGCTGCACAGGAGGCCACCGCCAGCACCAGCCCAGCTGCCCAGGAGGCCACCGCCAGCACAAGCCCAGCTGCCCAGGGGGCCACCACCAGACAGAGCCCCGCTGGGCCATGAAGGACCGCCAGCAAAAGCCCCGCTGGGCCATGAAGGACCACCAGAAAAAGCCCCGCTGGGCCATGAAGGACCGCCAGCAAAAGCCACGCTGGGCCATGAAGGTCCGCCAGCAGCTGAGTTCCTGCAATGGAGACCGCTGCCTCAAGCACCGCTGAACAGGGCACCGCCGTCTCAAGCACCGCTGAACAGGGCACCGCCGTCTCATGCACCGCTGAACAGGGCACCGCCGTCTCAAGCACTGCTGAACAGGGCACTGCCGTCTCAAGCACCGCTGAACAGGGCACCGCCGTCTCAAGCACCGCTGGCCCATGAGCGCCAAGGGCACTGACGCTACTGAGTCCGTCACGGGGTGAATGAAGCACTCTGGGCACCATGCCCCCTCCAGAACCAGTGGAGAGATCCATCCACTACCTCAGTCCTTGGCAGGATGAAGCACTCTGGGCACAAAGCCCCCTCCAGAACCAGTGGAGAGATCCTTCCACTACCTCTGTCCTTGGCAGGATGAAGCACTCTGGGCACAAAGCCCCCTCCAGAACCAGTGGAGAATCACATCCACTACCTCCTTAGCAAGATGAAGCACTCTGGGCACAAATCCCCCTCCAGAACCAGTGGAGACTGTCATCCACTACCTCTGTCCTTAGCAGGATGAAGCACTCTGGGCACAAGGCCCCCTCCAGAATGAAGCACTCTGGGCACAAGGCCCCCTCCAGAACCAGTGGAGACTGTCATCCACTACCTCTGTCCTTAGCAGGATGAAGCACTCTGGGCACCATGCCCCCTCCAGAACCAGTGGAGAGATCCATCCACTACCTCTGTCCTTAGCAGGATGAAGCACTCTGGGCACAAAGCCCCCTCCAGAACCAGCGGAGAATCACATCCACTACCTCTGTCCTTGGCAGGATGAAGCACTCTGGGCACAAGGCCCCCTCCAGAACCAGTGGAGACTGTCATCCACTACCTCTGTCCTTAGCAGGATGAAGCACTATGGGCACCATGCCCCCTCCAAAACCAGTGGAGAGATCCATCCACTACCTCTGTCCTTAGCAGGATGAAGCACTCTGGGCACAAAGCCCCCTCCAGAACCAGTGGAGAATCACATCCACTACCTCTGTCCTTGGCAGGATGAAGCACTCTGGGCACAAGGCCCCCTCCAGAACCAGTGGAGACTGTTATCCACTTGAGAGACTGTGGCTTTGCACTCCCCAGGATAGAACAGTGGGTAAACCACCCACTGTAGAGACTTGAGAGACTGTGGCTTTGCACTCCCCAGGATTGAACAGTGGGCAAACCACCCACTGTAGAGACTTGAGCGTCTGTGGCTTTGCACTCCCCAGGATGGAACAGTGGGCAAGCCATCCACTGTATAGACTTGAGAGACTTTGGCTTTGCACTCCCCAGGATGGAACAGTGGGCAAGCCATCCACTGTAGAGACTTGAGAGACTGTGGCTTTTCACTCCCCAGGATTGAACAGTGGGCAAACCACCCACTGTAGAGACTTGAGAGACTGGCTTTGCACTCCCCAGGATGGAACAGTGGGCAAGCCACCCACTGTAGAGACTTGAGAGACTGTGGTGTGCACTCCCCAGGATGGAACAGTGGGCAAGCCACCCACTGTAGAGACTTGAGAGACTGTGGCTTTGCACTCCCCAGGATTGAGCAGTGGGCATGTGGTCCTGCGTGGATTTGGCGTTGTGCACTCAAGCGGCTGAGGTGCCCCCCCTTTCCCTCCCCCTGAGGTGCCTATTTAGTTGCTCTCTGATGCCCCTGCAGTGTTCTCTCCGTCATGGTCGGGGATCGTGCGTGGGCCTCGCTCATACCGTGTGGTCCCAGTGTTCCACGGACTTAATTGGAGCACTACCTGGACTACTATGCTTGGTATATATTTTGCCAATGGTGTATATATATATATTTCTGCCTACTTGATTTTAATATATTACAATGGTTACACTCATTTTCTATTGTCTTTGCATTCTTCCGGGGGGGGGGGGGGGGGGGGGGGGTTGGGGGTTTAACTGTGATGTATTAATATGCATTAGTGTGTGTATTGTAGTGGGTGGGGGTGGGGGTGTTGCGTGTTGCGTGTGTGTGACCCTGTTTTCCCCTCCCCTCCCCTGTGTCGTAGGTGCAGTACTCACCGTGGTCTTCGCCGCCGGCGTTCATGCTCCTGGTAGAGGAGCAGGAAGACTATCGCAGGTAGAATTTGGAGTTCCGGGTCCATGGTGTCCTCGTTCCTCGTGGGGTGTGTAGAGGTGAGCGTTTTCCCTTCAGAATTCCAGTTTCCGCCGTGTTTTTATCCGTGGTGAATCCACCCCGGAAAAGGTGGCAGATTGGCCTGTCATAATAGTGTGGGCGGTACTTTGTCCTCCGCCGGTCTGTTGGCGGTGACCGCCAAGCTGTTTGTTTGTACCGCCGTGGCGATCTGAGTGTTAAAGTGGCTGTCTTTGTTGGCAGTTTCCGCCACGGTCGTAATTGCAATTTGTTTTCCGCCGGCCTGTTGGCGGTCCTACCGCCGCTTTATCACCGTCTGCCAGGGTTGTAATGACCACCAATATGCTTTTGTGCTGACTATTGTGTTGCACTAATGTAGTGGTCCACTCAAAGTGGAATAATCAAGTATATATTGAGTGCAGTAGCTGACCATGCCTAGGAAAGATTGTGAGGAGGTTTGGTTTCCGATAGTGCCTTCACTTTAAGTGGGTCATGAATCATGCCACTTTCTGAGAAGATGTGCCCGAAGAACTTGAGTTGGGTTTTCAGAAAATTCAGATTTATTGATATTCAATGTGAGGCCTGCATCGTTGAGCAATTGACATACTCTTAGAAGCACTTTATCATGTTTCCTTCTGGTGTTCCCAAAGGTCAGAATATAATCGCTATAGTTGAAGGCGTTTGGTACCAGCTAGATGAATCTGTGAATCATACCTTGAAAGATTTCAGCTGCTCAAGAGATCCCAAATCTCAGTTGTTTGTATCTGAACAGACCCACACGTGACAAAAATGTGGAGATATATCTACAGTTTTCTTCTATTTCCAATTGATGATGTCCTGTATTCAGGCCAAGCTTGGAAAATACTTTAGTACCATTGAGTTAGGTTATCATGTCTGCTGTGTGGGGCCCTGGTTGCCTTTCACGTGCTGTTGTTGTGTTGAGTTGACGCATGTCAATGCAAATGCACACCTCTGCTTTGTTGTCTCTTCGGCACTTCAACTTTGGGCGAAACCCACAGGGTGGCCCTGTTGATCCTTTACAATGTCAAGTTTCCTAGGGGCCAGATGTAGCAAAGGGTTTTACCCATTTTGTGTCTATGGGAAAATGTGTTTGTACATATGGCCCCTACTGGAGTGTTGTTATTTCTTATTCCACTGTCTTTTGCAGATGAAAAACAACTTGGTGGTGTCTTTGGGCCACTGGGTGAATGTCTTCATTGATGTGTAGCTGCACTTTGACAACTTTCAGTCTCCCCAGTCCTTGTAACAATGATGGGAACTTGCAAACTGTATCTGGTTCCGTGCTCAGGTGTCCTGCTGCCTCCCAAGAATGACAGGAGAGGCAGGAGGCAACGATGAGAGCCCCCCACTTCAGGCGCTTTGCTGCAGTCACGACCGGCTCTCCCCTCCAGTGCCGCTGCCGAACCGCCTCGCTTCGTCTTTCATTTTGTGGGTGATCGGTCGGCTCTGGTTATGCCATCCTCAGCCCTCAATTTGCCTCATCCACTGCTGGGCAGGTGTTTCCAGGGTCTCGGTGCTCAGGGCTTGCCTTGTGCCCCGTCGTTCACAGGATGATGCTGGATTTTGGGGGTTTATTGATCCTGGCGGCGCTGGAGCTCGCTCAGAGCGCGGCCATCTTCGTTGACGGCAAGCTCCGCCCCATCATAGTCAACATTCTTGGTCGGCGCATCTTTGATTGCCTGATAAGAGGTTGAATCATCACCTGCTAGTTTCTTGATGACTTCTGACTCCTACTCCAGCTAGGTTTTTGAGATACTTGATTATTTTCCCGTCATCCACTTCTTCCAAGGCATTAATAAAATCATCAAACGTTTTGATCCATGTGAACCATCTGGCACCAAGATTTTGTTTCTTTGCAGTGTCGAATGGAGACGCTGGTTTCACGAAATCTGCTCTGTTGTATTTAACCCGTCCATCTTGTGCCATGTTTCTGGAGTGGGTGGTGTGGGGATTGACTTGTAAAGAACAGACCACGGAGATAGATGGTCAGAGGGATAATATTATTGAGGCCCAAGTGTGCATCTGTCTTGCTGGGTGCAAAGGATAGCCTAAAGAAAAAGAAAAGAAGAGGCACCATAGAGCAGCTAGGACAGTTGTCACTTACCCTGTGTGGAGGAGATGTAGCAGAATAGGGGATGTCTTGTATAGGTAGGTGTGTGCAACCATCTGCGGATGGACCAGTATCATGAAATGCCGTTACCTTTACATTCAAGAGGAAAACCATGTGTGGTTTAGTGAAACTGGTCAGCACCACGTAAATCAGGGGAGCGTCGCAAGTGACCCATTGGTGACAGAGGTGCACTTCTCCAAGCTGCCATCACCCTTCCTCTCTCACCGCCCATGAAATCAACGCGGTGGTGGGCAGGACTGCTGAAAACATGCCAGAGGCGGTAACGGGCACTCTGAGGTGTGAGTGAGTGCATTGCTTGCAGGTGTGGTTCACCCTCATCGCCAGCTCTCGTGTCTCAGAGATCTCGAGCCTACTCAAATAATCACAGATACGAACTTGCCATGAGCCATGTACTTAATTTTACCTTGCCACGATCACCACTACCTCTGAGTACCCTTAACCCTGCCATGTGACTTCCAGTTCCTTCCTACTGGCCACACCCAACTGTGTACCCTTTCCCTTCACAATTCAGGTGAGACCACAATGCAGGGTCCTAGTGCCCAAACACTACAGCAGAATCAATTGATGTGTCACTTATGACGCCTGCTCACCAGCAGGCTGATGTTTTACACCAGCATGCTGGCCTGCAGATGCCAAATTGTGTTAGGCTGCCAGGTGTAAGTACTGACCACCCACCTTGTATTAAGTTGGACCCTGAGGGGCCACTTCATACAGACACGCTGTAAATACTTATTTTATTTTCATATTTGAAAGGCTTTAAAAATGTTTGAAATCTAAAAACATGATATACAATCCAAAACAGAATACAAAAATATAAAATATATAAAACTATCAACTGGGTAAACAGAGTAGCAAAGGGTGCTTTAAAATGTTTATAAAATACCTGGTATTCATTTCATTCAGACAACATCTGAAGATTCAGTGACAAACAGTTCCTTGAAAAGTGCTCAGTCATTCACTAGAAAATGTCTTGCATCTGGTAAGGAGGGTGAGAGTGCCTTAGCTGTGCTTAGGAATATGGAGAGCAAGTGGACATATGGAACAGGGAGGGGTCTTCCTAAAATACCACAACAGTCTTGATACAAGTTAGTGTGCAAGGTTGCTACATTGCCAGTGGAGTGAAGTGGCTCACTCTGAAAGCTGTGGCTAGTTACTGCCCAGGATGCATCGCTGCAGGGTGCAGGCTGTGGTGGATAAGGGAGCCAATGAACCAGGCTGCTGGAACTTGGGGTCTATTTTGCAAGATGGTGGGTGCTGAAATAATGTGATTGTTCTACTGGTTAATGGCAAAAGAAGCACTGCAGGTTCATCAAAGGGGCATGTGGCTAGGGTTGGTGAAGGAGGCCAATTTGATTTTTCAGAAGGTTCAAAACCCTACTATAGTCTCTGCTAAGAGAACAGGCACAAGGTACTTGAGTGAAGATGGAGAGTCAGAGTTCAGAGAGGTCAGGTGGTCTTTGACCACAGAGCTGTTAAAGAATGATCTATTTGCACAGCCAAGATTCACATAGTTTAAATGGGACAGGCATCCAGGATCAAAGCAATACTTAGTTGGGCTTTTTGAATAGCTCCCTTTGTAACTAGACCTTCTGGGGTAGTATGCATTGTACAAATGTAATCAGGCACTGAGTTACTAGGCAGACTCAGGGTGCAATTTAAATTGTGGAGAACGGATTGGTTTCCACCAGGGTGATGGTGTGAAATACTCCATCGCCTTGAAGGAGTACCTGTCCTCCACATTTAGAAAAGTCTGCTGGCCTTGCTTTAGTCCTTGGCAGAAACCACCATCATGGCGCTTCCTGTCAATGTGTTAAAGGTTTGATGATGGCTGCCCCTTCAAACTTTTAACACGTTTTTGCTTTAAAAAAAATAAAATCTCAAAGCTGGATTTTGTATTTTAAAAAGCAAAAACTAATGACCGCCACACCATGGGAGTTGTCTGCCATGGTGGGTTGATCATGACTTTTATTTTACAGTCCCTCACTGCTAGGTTTTACCTGGTGTTGACGAACAGCAAACCTACTCTAAATCATGGCAATGATGTCATAAGTAAACCTTCGATGGCTGGTGTGGGGAGTATATAAGCGATGGAGAGGGTACTCCATTACAGTTAGAATGCAGTGCCCTCTGCAACAAATTCTAAATCAGGTTTTGAATGTCAGTTTTCTCCCCACGTAAATAGCTTTAATCAGTCCCAGGGAGGGCAGCATCTTCCCTCCCTGTGAAACTGGTTATCCCTCTGAACTCTTAACACAGATGGACCTGGAGAGTAAACTCTTACTCTTTGATTTGGCTTAAAAGTCTGCGCTTAAACCAAGCCTGACAGAGTTTTGATCAGGAATTGCCTTCGGGCAGCTAAGACTACGCTGGCTACCTTCAGGAAAACAAAACAAGCAGTGGCATAGCCATTAGGACTCGCCTTTGGGACCTTATAAGTATTGAGCCATGCAACACATTATTCTGGATGCTACAACATCTACTGCAAGGGTCACATAATACATAAGGGGTTGCAAACTCCTAAAAGTGGAAGCACTAACACTGCCAGGGGAGAATGTTTCACACACCCTGTCCCGGTCCTCAAACATCCATAGCCCTGCAACACCAACTCCCAGTGCACGAAGCATATCAAGGGGTCCAGCAGCACCGTGATCTCCTGGACCACTGAGACGAAGAGGAGCTGAAGCCCATGAGCCATGTTCGGGCAAAAATGAGGCACGGGGGAGCAGCGAAAATACAGCGAGCAGGTCTGTATGTGCTGCATTGTACAATTATGCAGTCACTGCTCTCTCGGCGAACCCTGTCACGTGCTGCCATGGTAGTGGAAAATGCTTCCATTTTCTTACGATAATGGCATTACTCCTAGTCCTACTCCCTCGCCTTCCTTTTAACCAATGAGGCCTCCTGCCTCCCCCCTAGACCCTCCCTTCCCCTTTCAAACCCCCCCCACCCTTATCCCCTCCTGTACAAAAACCAAGCCCAAGCCGCAACTCGGACAGTCCGTACCGGGAGGGTGGGAGGGAACGGAAAAGGAAGGCGAGGGAGTAGGACTAGGAGTAATGCCATTATCGTAAGAAAATGGAAGCATTACCTCCCGTCCCTCCCTCGCCTTCCTTTTAACCAATGAGACATAGCAAGAAAAACACACAAGAGACGGACATCGAGTTGCAAGACCCTTAGTTAATATCCTGCACCAAGAACATCCCAAACATTATCTCATAGAGGATAAGACCCGGTGACCAAACACCGACTCCAAACCACCCAAGTCCGACAGCCTATAATGACGCACAAACGCCGAAGGAGAAGCCCAAGTGGCGGCCCTGCAAATCTCCACCACTGAAGTCCCCTGAAGCTCTGCCACCGTCGCCGCCATGCCTCTGGAAGACCTCCCCTGAATCCCTAGAGGAGGAACCACCTCTTTCAAGGAATAGGCCAACAGAATCAAAGATCGAACCCACCGACTCAAGGAAGCCGTGGAAGGTTTCTCACCTTAGCGCGCCGGACCAAAAGTAACAAACAGTGAATCCCCTGTACGAAAAGGAGCCACCACCCGCAGATACTCCAACAAAACCCTACGTACATCCAACAAATGCAAACGGACCTCCTCCCCTGATGAGGGATCCGGACAAAATGAAGGAAGGATGACCGCCTGCCTGGAATGGAACGAAGAATTGACTTTTGGAATAAAGGAAGGCACCGGAACCAGAACCACCCTATCGGGAAAAATCTTACAAAAAAGGAAAGGAACATGCCAATGCCCCCAATTCCCCCAACCGACGAGCCGAAGTAATGGCGACCAAAAAGAACGTCTTCAAAGATAGACGTCGCAAATCATAGTCCCCCAATGGGTCAAAAGGGGCCCCCGTCAACACATCCAAAACCAAGGACAGATCCCATGAGGGAAAAGAACGTACCGGGCGAGGAAATAAATTAATAAGCCCCTGAAAAAATCCAGGCATCAATCGCCCTTCAACTTGAAGATTACGCCATGGTCCCTAAATGCCTGAATAGCCGCCCACTGTACCCGAAGAGAAGCCACTGACAACCCTAAACGAGCACCGTCCTGCAGGAACTGCATCACCTCAAAGAGAGAAGCGCAGGAAGGATCCAACTCACGACTTAAGCACCAAGACGAAAACACCTTCCCCTGTCTACCATAAGAAAGCAAAGTTGAACGTCTCCATGAAGCCAGCAAGGTAGAACTCAAAGCCACTGGCACCTAACAGAAACGCCCTGAATAGTTGAAACGGAGGGAACGCATATAAAAGGCCCTGCGGCCAAGGACATGACATCCCGTCCACCTCCCATGCTTGGGGACACCTAAACCGGGAGCAGAAGCACTCCACTATCGCATTCTCTACTGACGCAAACACATCCAGCACTGGAAGACCCCAAAGCCGAACCAGATGCCGAAACAGAGACCTCCGGAGAGAGAAAAGTTGAGAGGAAGGAATCACTCTGCTCAGTAGATCCGCCCGAACATTTACCACTCTCGCCGAATGACATAAGCCTCGGCCACTAAGTCGTCTGTGCGAACCAGAACCGCCAACCCCCTCAGGGAATCCTGGAAATGGACCAGAGCCAGGAATATAGCCCGCAATTCTCGCCAATTAGATGACCGACTCGCCTCCCGAAGGGACCAAAACCCCCGAATCTGAGCTGACCCCATCCATGCCCCCCAACCGGAGAGGCTGGCATCCGTCGTCACCACCACGGGTCTCAGAGGTGACAAAGACACCCTTACCCTCAGGCGGTCTGCATCCAACCACCATTGCAACTCTCTGTGAATCAATCCGGACCCTGGAACCCCGTCCTTCAGAGAACCGGACCCTGGATCCCACCTACTCAAGAACCACGTCATCAAGCACAGGGGATGGAAACGTGCCCAAGAACCCAAAATATCACTGACGCCAAATGTGCAGTCGCAACCATAGAAGAGCTCGGGGAGCAGACAGTAACCATACCCTCTTTACCAAAGCCTGGAGAGCATCCAACCTCTTTTCGGACACAGTCACCAACCCTGGAATAGGCTGAAACCGAGCCCCTAGAAAAACCAGATCCTGGGACGGCACAAAGTCTGATTACACCCAATTGATCAAAAACCCGTGTTATTGCAGGACCCCCAGAACTTGGGCCACCTGCCTCTGCAAAAGGTCTCGTGAATGGGCATGAATCAAAATGTCGACTAGACAAGGGTGCAGAAACACCCCTTCTGAATGAAGCAAAGCCACTAGAGGAGCCAGCATATTCGTGAAAATTCGGGGAGAAGATTTCAGACCGAAAGGCAGAACGCAAAACTGGAAATGATCCTGCCCCACAGCAAACCTCAGGAACTTTTGAGAGGACCATGCCCCCGGTACGTGTGGGTAAGCATCCGGCAGATCCAGTGACACCAGAAAATCCCCTTGCCGACCAATGGAAAAATAGTCCGAATGGACAGCATGCGGAAATGCACTGTCCTGATCCAGGTATTCACCTCCTTCAGATTGAGCACCGGTTGAAAATCCCCCTGAAACTTTCCGCACAAGAAACAAGACTGCATAAGTGCCCTGACCTCGGTCGTCTAGCGGAACATGGGAAATGGCCCCCATGACCAGTAAGTCCCGCACTCCGTCCAATAATGCTCCACTCCAAGACCCCTCTGAAGGCAGAGGTGTGGGATGCACCCCGGAATCTGGAGGAACCGCCACAAAATCTATGACATAACCATTGGTCACCATGTCTAGTACCCAATGATCGGGTACACTGTCCTCCCAAGCTGAAAGAAAGTGACACAGTCATCCCCCAACCGGCCCTCTGCCAGGCCCACAGCGAATGCCAGGACCCCTTCTTGAAACCACCCCGGGTCTCAGGAGTAGACTTCTTAGGTGAAAAACGCGGATGAAAACGCCGTCTCCTAAACGAAAAGGATTTAGCAACCCTAGTAGGAGAAGATCTGGAATGCTTCTTCCACCCTTTACCCGAAGAAGAAACCCCTTTATAAGGTAAGGCATGCTTCCGCTCCTTAAACGCCTTGGAAAGTATGGATGGTAATAGTTCTCCAAACAAGTTACAACCCTCAAACGGCAGTCTCAACAAGGCCGCCGTTTCCCCTGGATCAGCCTTCCATGAACGCAACCAGAGGGACCTACGAGCCCCAATCAAAGACCCAGATGCCAGAGCCGAAGTACGGACTATATCTGAAGACACATCCGCCAAAAATCTGGCCAGCTGTTCCATACCAGCCAGGAGCTCCGAACACTCCGCCCCTTTCTGTACAGCCACCGCCAGTTTATCAAAGCCTTGAACCAATGATTGTGACGCATAAGCAGAATAAATCCCTGCCTTCAGCGCCAGATTCTCCGCCGCAAAAGCCCTCTTAAGACCTGAATCCACTTTACGGTCTGTGGCATACGTAGGCACACAATCCTCCGGATTGACTGCCGTTTTGCCAATTAGAGTAGCCAGAATAGAGTCCAGGCGTATTGAAGGAGGAAAAACCCCCTCACCCTCAAGTAAGTAAAGTTTCTGAAGGAATCGTGGAACCTGAGCCTTCTCCACATCCTTCCACTCACGAAACACCATATCCTTCACAGGTCCCTGGAAAGGCATGGCAAACATAAAAGGCGTCTGATATTTGAGGAAATAAATGAGACTCTGAGTTTGTAGGTTGAAACACAGGGAAACCTAAACTGTCCCGAACATGTGTCATCACTTCCCACATTACCTCTTCTGGAAACCTATTTCCCCCCAGATGACGTTGATGGGGCCTCATCCTCACTCTCCGATGAGGATTTCCTTGCCGCTACCGATGAGTGCGCACGCTTAGACTGATCAGTCCTGGCCACGCCAGCTTGCAGTGCCCTGGTGACAGCCATTCCACCCATATCCTGCACTTCCTCACTAGACATGAGGGGAGTACCCCTGCCAGGTACCTGTGGGTTCTCAGGAAGAGCAATGCTACCCTCCCCTCCCACCTCCGAGGAGGAAGAAGAGACAACCACGTCTCTTTGCTGGAGCTTTAGGCATGGTAACCAAAATAACACTGCCTTTCATTCCAAAACACTACCCTACATATAGGACCCTGGTCCTCCCCAACAGGGCTCCACCAAACCCTAAAAAGGTCACAATCCTTGTAAAAATCCAAAAAACCACGGGCAGAACGCCCGTCCTACCTGACCAGCATCCAAAAATTGAAGTTCCTCGGTCCTCGCGGCTCCGCGGCGCGGAAACCCGGAAACTAACGCCCCAGCCACAGAGGGCCGGCTGACCCCGTCAGCCGGCCCCCAGTACACGCCTCTCGAGCAGCCATGCCGTTCGCTCAAGACGTGACCCAGCCGTAGCACTCCTCGCGGAGCACCGCGTCCCGAGGAGTGCCTCCATCGACGACCTCCAGGCCCCGCCGTGCAGGTAAGAAAGGGAAAGAAAACCGTCTAGCGTGGGCTAGACAAAAGAACAGGAGGGGATAAGGGTGGGGGGGGTTTTTGAAAGGGGAAGGGAGGGTCTAGGGGGGAGGCAGGAGGCCTCATTGGTTAAAAGGAAGGCGAGGGAGGGACGGGAGGTAATGGACGAGAATACCCATGCCTTTCCTTAAGCAGCCATACAATTCTGGTACTCTCCCCTGGTCACAATGAAAATGATTAAATAATTAATTGAGAGTATAACATTTTTTAATAAAACGTAGTCAAACTTTACAAATTCATGTTCTTAAAAAAGTAATCAATGGTACTTTAGACACATACAAATAATTTTAAAATTATCATCTGTTAAGCACTAGAATTATTGCTGGTGAGTAATGAAAAACATAGTATAAAGCTCCCACTTTCTCTTCGTTAACTTTGCATCAAGAGATGGTACTCCATTCTAAGGTGGCCGATACGTTTTCGCACAGTTTAATTTGACTTGATGTACCATCCGTTAATCTTATCGCGTGCTCCTAAAATACTAGTGTGGGGACGTAACGGGTTTTGACCTGGCCCGAACACTCCCATCGAGATGAGATGATCACAGAAACTGTGTCACTCTCAATTGTGCCCTGGTTTGTTGACTGTAGGTACAGGGTAGGACACACTAGGCCTGTTTGTTACTGTGCTCTGTGCTATATCAGCAGAGTGAGTGACAAACCCTAGATTTAAAAAGCGAACCTGTTTTTAGTAAGAGGCTTTTTGCTGAATGGCTAACCTGCCTGTAAACCGCGTAGGGATCGTAGGATAGTTTACGCGCACATAGCTGTTTTGAGATGGGAGTTAACAGAATTGCGGCATACTATCATGATACAATGCACGCCAAAGAGGACGTTTTTGCGGTTTCATCTCTGGTATAGGCATTGGTGGAAATGGAAAAGGAAGACTGGAGTGAAGCGGGGACGCGTGAGTATGGTAGCGGCTGGATGCCGAACTTGCATTCCATTTTGACAAGAGCATTTTTGTCGCCATTCTGAATCTGAAAATAAACCAAACCTAAGGAAAAAATAGTGCACCAACAAACACATACATAAAGAACAGAGGAAGTGTACACATAACTAGGGCAACCGCTGTGGAAGAAAACCAAGCAATGCAAGGAGGGACAACTACAACTAAGTGAACAGTAAAAAATACACATTTATGAGAGGCACTACAAAGAACCAATTAAAAGCAACGGGCAGCAATGGGTGTGTACTTACTCAGCACAGTCGATAACAGACATTGATTGTGCTGCCTACGTGAGACCTAAAAACCTCAATTAACGGCCTACTGGTACCTAATACTCTGGAACATACTAGAAATGGAGCGAATTTTGACCACATTTGCTGATACACAACATCAAAGCTATATGGAAACCTATGCTTGAATTCCTATCGCATAGGATCACTATGATTTCAAGCTTAGTTCATTAAAGAGCCCTTAACCTATTCAAGATCAACATCAATTGTGGATAACAATTGGTAATAACATAGAGGATGCTAATGTGAACACCAATAAATCACTTGCTTTGGGTCAAGACTATGGGCCTTAGTATGAGTTTGGCGGGTGGCAGAGGCCGCCCGCCAAACTTGTTCCTCCATCAGGCCACCTGTGTGGCCTAAACACTGCCGGCCCTATTAGGAGTTCACCGCAGGGCTGGTGAAAGGAAACAGTATTTCCGCCTGCTGGACCTGCAATGAACAGGGCCTTAACATTGATGTCGGTTCCTAATGTACCTGGCGCCAATGTGGTGGTGCAGTGGGTGCAGCAGTACCCGTCGCACATTCCACTCCCTGTAATAATGCCACGACTGCCACGTGGGTCTGGGGGTCTGAAGACCGCCAGACTCATAACAACGCCCTATGTTTCTAAAACTATGAAGTGATTGTCTCATTCTCCTTAATATATTTGGGTCCAGGGGCCTCTACTTTTCAAAAGCTTATTCCCTCACATAGAGAGAAGTAATCAATTGTATCCCAATGGGACAATTGCTTTGACTTTCTGGGGAGAATGGTAATTTTGACTAACGGATATCACCATTGTGGTGGATGGGATGGGACTGTGGAAAGTTGTGTTTGGAGAATTGACAATGAAATTGCTCATGCCCTAAAGATGTCCACTTGTATGGACGCAACACGTTGGCTGTTGCTTGCTTTTAATGTATGATGTTTTTAAAGACTAAAGGAAAAAAAGGTGAAGAACTGGACATAACTGAGAACTTTTTTCTTAACTGTTTATTGATGCGGTGCACCTCTAATATGTATGATGTTATGCACCCTGACCGCACCTATTTAATGGCTCAATGGTCCTCCTAACCTGAATGGGGAGCTATGGGTAGAGAGGGATTCATAAGCAGACTCAAGCCATGAAAGTGCCTGGTCCTAAGCAGAGCTTCAGTTAGTGTTGGTCCTGTGGAGTAACAAACACCCCTACAGCCCCAGTGGTCCTCGGTAGGGGGCCCCCTCAGCACAGTGCATTGTGCAAGAACGGCAGGCCCCTGACTAGGGGGAGTACTCAGAAAAATTAAAAGTATTCAGAAAAATGAAAAAAGGAAAGAAGAGGCACAGGAATGGGAGGTGTGCCAAATCTTTGGAGGGCACAGGGTACTTGGTTTAAACCAGCTGTATAAAGAGTTGGCACCTCTGTTTTTGTACTCCATGTCTCTGCTGGACAAAGTGGACTAGGATGGAAGAGCAATGTAAAGGTAAACTAGTCAGAGGTTCATGAACAACAAGTGATCTCCTGATGCTGAGAGGCACCCAAAGCCTCTTTTTGTACTCCCCTTTCAGAGTGGGACCCATACCCTAAACCAATCTACCAGGAACTCAGGTGCGCCTCACCAATTCCAGGATGAAATAGTGTGCCCACGTGAGTGAAAACAAACTTTTGATATCACGCACCAATTCTTACAGTCACACCAAGCTGTGCAGTTCCTGTAGAGAGAAGGGCTACACGAAGAAACAAGGAGCTATTCTGTCCATCCTTCTGACTCAATGAAGAGTTGGAGGCCTTTTCTGTGCATCAACTCTCTCTTTGCATAAAGCTGCAGGTCTGGTTCATTTGCCCACCACCCTAACTATGAAAGGATACAGCGATGTTCCATTCATCGCCCTCCATTTCTGTGAAAATACATAGAGAAGTTTAATTGATTAACCACCCTCACTGTCAATAGACGCAAGAAGGCTCCATTCATTAGCTACCATCACTATGGAAAGACAGAGAGATGTTCTATTTATGCGGTGTCTAGTCTGCAAAAAAAGCAAGTGTGTTCATCCACCAACCTCTCTGAAAATGATAGAAAAACGTTCCATTTATCCACTACCCTCTCTGAGAAAAGGCATTAGAATGTTCCATTCAATCACCATCTGCTTCAAGAAAATAAACAAATATTCTCTATTCTTCTCCCCTTCTCTGTAAAACGACACAGAGACGTGCCATGCACCAAAACGACCTCTCTACTTCTCTGTGAAAAGACATAGGGTTGTTCCATTCATGCACTACCCAATCTGTGAAGACACATAGGAGCGTTCCATCAATCCGCCCTCTTCTTGTGAAAAAAACACAGGGGTGCTCAATTCATTCACCGTGTTCTGTGAAAAAAACACACAGGGACACTCCCTACATCCCCTGTCATCTCTGTGAAGAGACACTGTATTGTACCATTCATCCAACACCTTCTGTGCTAAAAGATACAGGAGTGTTCCATTTAGCCACCATTTTTGCGATGACAATTCGTCAAGCTACAGCTTGTGCTTCCATTCAATATGTGGAATGCAGGAGATAAAGCAAGAACAACTCTTAAATTCTGCTCTTCAGCCTTAACCCAGCAAAAATATCCCTGTTGTTGTGCAATCACGTTGGGAGTGGTGGGATGGGGGTCAAGCCATAGACAATTCATCAAGTACATTGGAAATGTTTGAAGACTTGGCTGTTCAAACAGGATTATTAGATATAGCTGAGCAGTCGAGAAGCCCCTTAGACACTGTATTACTTTAGCACCAGGAGACCTACGCTGAACGCACTCTTTATACATCTTCAGTGACATAAGATACAGGCGAGTTCCATCTATTTTCCGCTCATGCCGTGAAAAGAAACCGGATTATCCATTCATTTGCCACCCATCCTGTGAAACGGTACACAAAGGATCCATTTACGCACTCCCTTCTCTGAGAAAAGACACAAGGAAGTTACATTTGTCAATCACCATATGTTTCAAAAGACACAAGAGCGTTCCATTCATTCAACGCTATTTTTGAGAAAAGAAAAAAGGGTTTTTCATTCATCACTCACCTATGTGAAAAGACAGAGGGTTGCTCTATACGTTCGCCACCTCCTCTGTTAAAATATATGGGTGTTTCATTCATCCAGCAGCTTATAGGCTGTTAACAGAACATAGAAACGTTCAGCCTATGGGCTGTAAACATAATATAGAGATATTCCATTCATTCACTCCACTCCCTGTCAAAAGACCCATGAGCGTTCTATTCATCTGTCACTCTCCCTTTAATAAAACATGGGGATTTGGTTTATGCGTCACAGATACTGAAAAGAGACAGGAATTCCATCTACTCATTACCTTAAAGACCCAGGGCTTCTCTATGATTCTGCCACCTCCTCTGAAATGTTTGAGATGTTTCACTTATATTTATCTAATGTATTCACTGTGAAAAGTTACAGGGCTGTTCCATTTATCAACGATCGTCTCGAAGGAAACAAGAAAGTTGCATTTGTTCACCACCCTATTTCCGAAATGGAACAGAGGTGCCCCATTGCTAGACCACCTTCTATTTGAAAAGGCAGATGGCTGCACTAGTCATCCACCACCCTCTCTATGAAAACAAGCATTGCCAAAGTCTGTAGGTCTCGCCTAGCTAATGTGAGTGCAGAGATGCTGGCTTTGCCAATGTTTGCCTGCAAAGCATTTTTTTTTAAAGTAAAACAAGAAAGATTTCAAGATACTGAAGGAAAAGCCAACACGTGTATTATGCTATCTCAAAACTATACACGAAATTCAACATTTTCAATCTTTATAAATGGCATGTTTTATTTTTTAAATGCTTTCAATCAGGAACCATTGAACAGATTTTAAAAATAGAAAGGCATTGCCACTATGTAACGGGAAATAATGCCTGATTTACTTTCCGCAGACTTCAGTCATTTGGGCTTCTGCAGTATCCCAGGAAGCAAATTCATGGGACTGGATGAGAAGTATCATGCTAAGTACACCTGCCACAGACACCATCTAAGCGAGTGCAACGGATGGTGCGTCCCAAGTGTATTAAAGACCTTTGTGTGACAAAGTTTGTATATTTTAATTCAATATATGGAATGCAGGAGATAAAGCAAGAACAACCCTTAAGTTCTACTCTTCAGCCATACCCCAGAAAAATATCCCTGTTGCTGTGCTTTTACAGTCAAGCTGGGAGGGGCAGGATGGGGATATATGTGGAAGGGAAACAGAACACATGAAGATAGCTAGAAAGCACATGCACTCCCATGGAGTGCTGAATGAATGAAAAAAGTAAAGCACGGGAAGGATACATGTCAGCTAATCAAAAGAATCGTAAATAAGTTATGCTCTGGTGTGTGTGCATGTGGGGGCAGGGTGTGGGGGAAACAAACACAAGAAAAAGAAGGCAAGCCATTGAACAAGAAATCAAATGAGAGTGATAATAATGCTAAAAAATGGTATGCAATGGAACAGCTCTAATCCCACTGAGTTCACAATAGATCTTTAACAAACAGACATCTTGCTCTGTCTGGTGAGACCTACCCTCTCTGTGAACAGACGCAGTGGAGTTCTATGTCTCCTTACCCCTCTCTATGAACGAATACAGTGGATTTCTATTTATCCATAATGCTCTCTGTGAAAAGGCACAGTAGTGCTCAATTTGTTCACTATCTTCTCAGTGAAAAAGCACATTGGTGTGACATTCGTTCACCACCTTCTCGGTGGACAACGTATTGGTGTGACATTTTTTCGCCACCCTCTCTGTGCAAATACTACAGGTGTGTTCCATTTGCTCACTACCCTTTCTGTGAAAAGCCAATACTGTGCTATTCATTCACCACCCTTTCTGGGGGAAAGGTACAGGAATGTTCTCACCCTTTATGTTAAAAGCACATTGGTGTGCCATTCGTTCCTCGCCTCCTGTGTGAAATGCACGTTGGTGTGCCATTCATTCACCACTCTCTCTGTCAAAAGCACATCGGTGTGCCTTTCGTGCACCACTCTCTGTGTGAAAAGACACTATTGATCCACCTTCTCTGTGATGTAGCAGAGGAATGCACCTTTTAATCGCCATCCCTCATATGATGCGATAGGCACTTGATTTCCTCTCAAGTGTGCCATGTTCCACTCTGCTTTCAGGATAGCTTGTCTGAGGCCTCTTTACACTGATAGATGATCTGTCTCTTCATACATAATAGAGAAAACACAAGGTGGGGAACAGGGGCGTGGGGAGGGGAGGGGCAGCGAAGTGAGAATGTCACTGTGAGGTGAGCAAGCGTGAAATTGAAATGGAAGCCAGTGTTTTCAGGCTCGGGAAGGTATTTCCCTGCTGGGAGCGATATTTCTGATGAGATGGTGGGAGGGGAAGAGAATGGGGTGGTAGAGTCTCCTGCGCGTCCTCTAAGCATAAATAGATGCTTGTGGACTCCAGAGTCCCATAGATTCCAGCATTTTAAAACAAGAAAGAGAGATTTTGGGGAAAAAAACAAACACAGAGGGCTAGATTTATTAACAGGTTATGTCGCTTTTGGACTACGCATTGGGGTGCAAGTGCGACTCAACCCTTGGGTGTGATTTACGAAGCCACACAAGGCCACCTTGCATGGCCCTAAGTGGCTTGAACAATCCAAATTAACGCCGTGGAAATCACTGTGTTGTGTTGCTCTGCCTTAGGGAGACATTCCATGGGTGGTGCTTGTGGGTTCCCACGCAACACCCATTGATTTTGACCAATTCACATATTTACCATGAGGGCTAAAACTGGGAATGTATCTCCCCAGGTTAGGCATAAAAAGGAGAAATATTTTTATTTCTTCTTGTTTCTATGTGTGCTACATTCTTCAGCACAGTAGATTATTTTTGTGCAGGAAGGCAGTCCTTCCGGCACAAAAACAATCTTGCTTGCAATGCAGGCACCCTTGGACAATGGTGCAAGATGCACTCTGTGCACCAGAGATGGAAAAAGGCAGGAATGTGCTCTATTATATTCAATGTGACTCATTCCTGCCCTTTCCCTGTCATGAAGCGAAGGAAGGTGGCTTGCTGTGCTGTGTCACATATTGAATAATGTGCCCCAGGGGGCTTAATTTACCCAACCACTGAAATCAGTGGCCACCAACAACATAGCCCCGTTATGGGGCAGCGGGCCCCATAAGAAAAGAATTATCACTTTGGGTGGGTCCCAATCACCCACCCAACACTTTGCTGGTGAGCAGTACACAATTATCATGTAGCGCTCCCCACAAAGGAAAACATATTAGGCCTTCCAGAGGGATGCATGGATCTTTGATCCGACTCTGTAAGCTTCAGGTGACACAATGCAGTAAGTATTTAATCCACTCATAATGACTAAAAGATGTATTCTGTGTTAAAGTGCTGTGATCTAGCAAATGAGAGACATATATAAGAGCCAGTGCATTACATTCAATCAATCAATCAGTAATATGTTAAGCGTGCTACTCACCTGGTAGGGTCTCTAGGCGCTGTGGGGGATGCTCCTGTTAGAAGAGTCAGGTCTTGAGGCTCTTCCTGAAGGTCAGGAAGTCCTGGGTCAGATGTAGGTTGTCGCGGAGGGAGTTCCAGGTTTTGGTGGCAAGGTGGGAGAAAGGATCTGCCGCCAGTTGTGGTCCGGTGGATGCGGGGGATGGTTGTGAGGGCGAGGTTGGCGGAGCAGAGCTGTCTTGTTGGGATGTGGAAGTTGAGACGCTCGTTGAGGTAGGCAGGTCCGGCATCATGGGGAGCTTTGTGAGCGTGGATCAGGAGTTTGAAGATGATCCTTTTGTTGATGGGGAGCCTATGGAGGTCTCTGAGGTGGGCTGAGATGTGTTTGCGGTGAGGGAGGTTGAGGATGAGTCATCCTAAGGCGTTCTGGATGCGCTAGAGTTTCCTCTGGAGCTTGGCCGTTGTTCCAGTGTAGAGGGCCTTGCCATAGTCCAGTCTGCTGCTAATGAGGACGTGGGTGACCACTCTTCTAGTTTCAACGGGGATCCATCTGTAGGTCTTGGAAAGCAGACGAAGTGTGTTAAGACGAGGATGAGATGGCGTTGACTTGCTGGGTCATAGCGAGCAATGAGTCCAGTATGAAGCCGAGGTTGCCTGTGTAGGTGGTGGGCGTTGGGGCAGACCCCAGAGTGGTAGGCCACTAGGAGTCCCAGGCTGATCTGTTGGAGCCGAACATGATGATCTCGGTCTTCTCCGAGTTCAGTTTGAGGTGGCTTGCTTCCATCCAGTTGGCGATGGCATGAAGTCTGGTGTGGAGGTTTGTCTTAGCGGTTGAGGGGTCCTTCGTGAAGGGAGGATGAGCTGAGTGTCGTCGGCGTAGGAGACGGAAGTTGAGGCTGTGGGATCGGACGATGTTGGCAACCAGTGGCATGTAGACATTGAAGAGGGTGGGGCTGAGTGAGGATCCCTGGGAAACTCTGCAGATGGTCTTGGTGGCTTTTGACAGGAACGGGGGGAGGCAGACTCTTTGCGTTCTGCCAGAGAGGAAGGATGTAAGCCAATCCAGGACTCTGTGGCGGATTCCGGCATCGCGGAGGCGTGTGCAAAGGGTGTGGTGACAGATGGTGTCGAAGGCAGCAGAAAGGTCAAGGAGGATGAGGGCAACGGTTTCACCTTCATATGCCAGTCCATGACAGAATGCTCCCCAACCGGATACATAAAATATGATACTACCAAGGCTGAAAAATAGAACCATTGACATTATAATCAGAGTTATTATATGACTGTGACTTCGTTTCCTGTGATTTATATTCAATGAATCCATTCTTTGACCTTTTACTACCTTCGCCCACTTTAATTTGATGAGTGCCCTTGACCAAAACAATAGGTTAAAGGCTGAGGAAAATGACTCTTTGCATAAAACAACAATCTGTCCACTGAGGTGTCAGACTCAGAGTGTATAGCTAAGTAAAGGGGTGCTTATGATTAAAAAATGTACCTTGTAGTTTGTTTTTTTTAACAAAAAGTTTTAGATTTAAAAAATCAGCACTCTTAGATCTACAAATCAGCACTCTTTCAGACCTAGGAAAAACCGTTTGATTTGCTGCTTAATTTGGTATAGAATAACGCCCACCCAGTCAGTGAACGAGCACCGGTGACTAGGCATTTAATCAAGGAAGTATCAGGCCATTTACATGTTTCCCAGAATGCTTTGCTGCACTTGTATCTGATTGCAAACATTGAATTGTGCCATAAATCCTCCTTGAAGGTCCCAAGAATAATCCAACTGCCAGTAAAGGGTTTCTTTAATTAAGGCCACTGTACATTCTAGAAAAAGAAACAATATCTTATATTAAACTCTCAGTGTGTTGAAAGGCTTTTGCGTTTTCCCGGGAAAGAGGTCGAGTTATCACCTTGAGGTCACCAGGTCAAGTCGTGGGTCAGTCACATTGGATTGGCACTTCACATTCAGTAATTAAATGCCACCAACTGTGAAATATATCTTTGTGGAGATGAATTGTATGATTGCATGTTTTTTTAATGCTTTGCTTATTAACTACCAAGTGGGGTGACTGACCTCACAACAATGCCCAGAGTCTCACGGCTCTGGTTCTCCTGCCAAAAACAGTCTGTCTATGTGTAAAACTAGCATGTCAGGGACGAGTGAGCTGAATTCCTGTGATATTGTCCCAGTTATTTTCCGGGAGTAGAGAGAATACGAGTTGTCTGTAGGAGCGTGGCCACCTGTGGAGACATTCAGATGGCTTGAAGCGGCTCAGGGTGAAAAACTCAGGCCCATATTTATACTCATTTTGCGCCGAATTAGCTTAATTGTTTTTACGCTAATTCAGCGCAAACCTAATTCCATATATATATTTTGGTGCTCGACACGTCCAGCGCCAAAGTTATGCAGTTTACGTCATTTTCTGGCCGTGAAACCCTACCTTGCGCCAATGAGATGCAAGGTAGGCGTTCCCATCCAGAAAATGACAATATGGCCTTAGCGCCATATTCATACCCTCCATGCTAAAATCTAGCACAGGGGAATGGGGGCCTTAAATAATGGCGCTAAGCTTGCTTAGCGCCATTATTTAACGCCTACGGTAGGTCAGGCGTTAGGGGACCTGTGGGCCTTTTTCCATGGTCAGAGACCATGGAAAGAGCCCACAGGTGCCCGTCCCTGGCCCCAGGAACACCCCCACCCACACCAGAGGGACACCACAGGATGGGGGACCCCTCCCAGGTAAGTCCCGGTAAGTAAAAAAAAATGTTCACCCTCTTGGTTGCCCTGACTTGGGGCCCCCTCCATGGCCCTGTCCCCAATGGCCATGCTGTAGGAGGCTGGCCTGGCTTGTAGTGGGTACCAGAGGTACTTACACCTTGTGCCAGGTCCAGTTATCCCTTATTAGTGTAGAAGAGGTGTTTCTAGCAGCTTAGACCGATAGAAGGTAGCTATGGCAAAGCAGCTTAGGCTGAACTAGGAGACATGTAAAGCTCCTACTATACCACTTATATCATATGCACAATATCATAAGAAAACACATACACAGAGTTACTAAAGATAAAGGTACTTTATTTTTATGACAACATGCCAAAAGTATCTCAGTGAGAACCCTCAGTATGAGGATAAGTTATATACACAAGATGTATGTACACAAACCATAATTAGGTAAGTAATAGCAAGAAAAGTAATGCAAACAGTGTAGAATTACAATAGATTGCAATGGGAGCACATAGGTATAGGGGCAACACAAACCATATACTCCAAAAGTGGAATGCGAAACACGAATGGACCCCAGACCTATGTGAGCTTGTAGAGGGTCGCTGGGACTGTAAGAAAACAGTGAGGGTTAGAAAAATACCCCACCCCAAGACCCTGAAAGGTAGGTGTAAAGTGCACCTACTACCCCCAGAGAGCACAGAAGTTATGATAGGGGGATTCTGCAGGAAGAACAAACACCAGCAATGCAACAACAGTGGATTTCCGGACCTGAGTACCTGTAAGACAAGGGGACCAAGTTCAATAGTCGCGACAGTGTCGAGAGTGGGCAGGAGCCCAGGAAATGTCAGCTGAAGGTGCAAGGAAGCTGTCACCGGTTGGAAGAAGCTTGGAGTTCTGCAAGAAGGTAACAGATTAGGAACTTCTCCTTTGGAAGACGGATGTCCCACATTGCGATGAAGCTTGCAGAGGTGTTCCCATGCAGAAAGACCGCAAACAAGCCTTGCTAGCTGCAAGGGTCGCAGTAGAGGTTTTTGGGTGCTGCTGTGGCCCAGGAGGGACCAGGATGTCGCCACTTGGAGGAGGAGCCAGATTGCCCAACAACTCAGGGAGCCCTCACAGAAGCAGGCAACACCCGCAGAAGTACCCTAACAGGCACTTAGAAGAAGAGTGAACCGGAGTCCAAGCAAAGTAAAAAAAGGGAGTCCCACGATGCCAGAGGACAACTCAGAAAGTTGTGCACTGCAGGACGGAGTGTCGGGGACCCAGGCTTGGCTGTGCACAAAGGAAATCCTGGAAGAGTGCACAGGAGCCGGAGCAGCTGCAAATCACGCAGTACACAGCTTTGCAGTCTAGCGTGGGGAGGCAAGGACTTACCTCCAACAAACTTGGACTGAAGAGTCACTGGACTGTGGGAGTCACTTGGACAGAGTTGCTGTGTTCCAGGGACCACACTCATCAGGATGAGAGGGGACCCAGAGGACCAGTGTTGCAGTCTTTTGGTGCCTGCGTTAGCAGGGGGAAGATTCCGTCGACCAATGGGAGATTTCTTCAGAGCTTCTGGTGCAGGGTGAAGGCAGGCTACCCCCAGAGCATGCACCACATGGAAACAGTCAAGGAAGCCTGCAGGATTAGGCGCTACAATGTTGCTGGTAGTCGTCTTGCTACTTTGTTGCGGTTTTGCAGGCGTCCTGAGCAGTCAGCGGTCGATCCTTTGGTAGAAGGTGAAGAGGGAGATGAAGAGGAACTCTTATGGGCCCTTGCATTCGTTATCTAAAGAATTCCCCAAAGCAGAGACCCTAAATAGCCAGAAAGGAGGTTTGGCTACCAAGAGAGGTAAGAGCCTATCAGAAGGAGCCTCTGACATTGCCTGCTGGCACTGGCCACTCAGAGCAGTCCAGTGTGCCCCCAACACCTCTGTTTCCAAGATGGTAGAGGTCTGGGACACACTGGAGAAGCTCTGGGCACCTCCCCTGGGAGGTACTGGTAAGGGGAGTGGTCACTCCCCTTTCATTTGTCCAGTTTCGCGCCAGAGCAGGGCTGGGGGATCCCTGAACTGGTGTAGACTGGCTTATGCAGAGATGGGCACCATCTGTGCCCATCAAAGCATTTCCAGAGGTTGGGGAAGGCTACACCTCCCCAGCCTTCACACCTATTTCCAAAGGGAGAGGGTGTAACACCCTCTCTCAGAGGAAATCCTTTGTTCTGCCTTCCTGGGCCAGGGCTGCCTGGACCCCAGGAGGGCAGAAACCTGTCTGAGAGGTTTGCAGCAGCTGCAGTGGAGACCCCGGAAAGGCAGTTTGGCAGTACCTGGGTACTGTGCTAGAGACCTGGGGGGATCATGGAATTGTCCCCCCAATACCTGAATGGTATTGGGGTGACAATTCCATGATCTTAGACATGTTACATGGCCATGTTCGGAGTTACCATTGTGACGCTGTACATAGGTAGTGACCTATGTATAGTGCACACGTGTAATGGTGTCCCCGCACTCACAAAGTCTGGGGAATTTGCCCTGAATGATGTGGGGGCACCTTGGCTAGTGCCAGGGTGCCCACACACTAAGTAACTTTGCACCCAACCTTCACCAGGTGAAGGTTAGACATATAGGTGACTTATAAGTTACTTAAGTGCAGTGGTAAATGGCTGTGAAATAACGTGAACGTTATTTCACGCAGGCTGCACTGTCAGGCCTGTGTAAGAATTGTCAGAGCTCTCTATGGGTGGCAAAAGAAATGCTGCAGCCCATAGGGATCTTCTGGAACCCCAACACCCTGGGTACCTCAGTACCATATACTAGGGAATTATATGGGTGTACCAGTATGCCAATGTGAATTGGTAAATTTAGTCACCAGCCGGTTAGTGACAAATTTGGAAAGCAGAGAGAGCATAACCACTGAGGTTCTGGTTGGCAGAGCCTCAGTGAGACAGTTAGGCATCACACAGGGAACACATACAGGGCACATACTTATGAGCACTGGGGCCCTGCCTGGCAGGGTCCCAGTGACACATAGACTAAAACAACATATATACAGTGAAATATGGGGGTAACATGCCAGGCAAGATTGTACTTTCCTACACATGCCCAGGGGACATTTGTCCCCGGGGCATGGCCATTGGGGTGGTGGGCATGGCTCCTGTCTACTAAGACAGGAGCCATGTCCATGGGGGTTGTGTGCCAGGAAATAGCGTTACACTGCTTAGAGGCATTTTTTTGCCCCTAAACAGTGTAGAGCCATTGTTTGGCACACAAGCTCTGGTTTCACCTATGCCTCCCCAACCCGATTACCATCCTTTACAAGGACGCTAACAGGGCATTAGCGCTAGCTAGCGGCAGTCCATAAATATGGTGCCCGACCATCGTCCAGAAATTCGGCTAGCCGGCGCTATACTTTTACACGCAAAACTGCGCTAATGCAGTTTTGCGTGTAAAAGTATAAATATGGGCCTCCGTTTGGAGATGTAAGCCACCCACAGTCCGTTTTAGAATAAATCATAACATAACAAGCATAACAAGTCTATAAAAGCATGAAGTGTGACCCTCAGCCCGCAGAGACCCTCCTTTCAACCCCCTAAAAGAGGACCATCCACCACATTTAGACATCTGCACTGCAGCGGAAGCACTTGCAACAAACCTGAAATGCCGACAGGTCACCATGTGATTGCTTGAGACAGTGGCGGTCGCTCTGCTGGTCCTTGTACATTCTGATTAATCATGAAACCCCACTAAACCAGTTGAGTACATCATCTCCTCACGCACATTTGCCATTGAATTGCACTGATCATTCTCCACCATCCCTAAACAGGAGGAGGGGCTGTGAGGGGGTTGCGACATTGCACAGCACTATAATGGTGCATTTCTACTCCTGTAGCCCGGGACGCGTATTTGTTTTTGATCTGCAGTGAGCATCCTGCACCAACCCTAAACAGGAGCAGAGTCTATGAGGGAGTTGTGACATCATACAGCACCATAATGATAGGTTTCTATACCTGTGGCCAGGGACATGCATTTACCTTTGAATTGCAGTGGCCAATCTGCACCAGCCATAAACAGGGGGGAAGGGGCCACTGTAATGTCCTGTGAGTGTGTATGACAGGACGATTTTGGCTCCTGAAAAAAACATAGAGTTATAATGCAAGTTTTAGAATGTGGTGAAGTGAATACAGGTTTAGAATGTTGAGTTTGCGTTACACACAAACAAACAAAGACATGTAATACACAGCTCCATGTGTGAAGTGTTTATTAGAGGGTACCCAAGGTGGGGGGACTCTACAACTAGAAACAAGATAGGGGATAAGTAACCAGATGATCAATGGTGCTATCCCTGAAAGTTTGCCTTGGTCGAAGTAAACTGCTTCTGTGTGCCACATGTGCCTTCATCGAAGTGCTCAAGATCGACGTTTGGCATATACGGATTTAAAGTGCAACTCCAGCTGATGTGAAGTGTTTGAAGATAAAGAAAGCTTCACTGAGTAGTGGAGCCAGAGAGCACACCAGTTGCAGTATCTACCAATCCCGTGAACAGTTATAATTCTGCCTCCCTCTTGAAACCACCACCACACTTTGATACTGTCAAAAAGCAAAATATTGGTGATAGATGGACTGCTTAGATAGAGACATTTGATGAATCCACTGATGCACTAGAATAACAAAAAGATTATCAAATACCTCAATAATCTTGCTGGTCATGGTGTAAAAGAAGTCATAAAGAAAATGCCGTAAACTGATGAAGTTACGCACTGTCAAATTAAAGAAGCCT